>NW_027361876.1:1805000-2225000 GCF_039654945.1 Dendrobates tinctorius
GTGAACCATATCTCGGATGTGAGAAGACTGCATATGGGTCCTGTTCTGTATACAATTGTAATTCATTAAAGAACTGCAGATTCCTTATATGACAAATTGACTACAAGCACAGCAAGTTATTAAAATCATATTTTAGGTCT
The DNA here is from genome assembly GCF_039654945.1 of Dendrobates tinctorius. Lineage (NCBI taxonomy): Eukaryota > Metazoa > Chordata > Amphibia > Anura > Dendrobatidae > Dendrobates > Dendrobates tinctorius. Next base: position 1,805,141 of record NW_027361876.1, read on the forward strand.
GCACTAGTCTAGTATTTAGACATTTCATCTAAAATATTTGGAATATGTATAAAAGTGCTAAAGGAAATGAAAACATAAGGTATGATGTTTCTAAGGTTCAATTTAGGAAATACTTATATTACCCTTAAAATTCCAATTCTGGAACATCTTTACTTAGATCTTTGCGTCTTGTTGCTATATTCGGTGTTACCAACTCCTCTATCAATAAGGTATGTACTTTTATAGTCTGACACTGACCAATCAAGGCTGAGTGTGTAAGGACACGACCCATTGACAAAGAGAATGATTAATTTATGCAAAAACAGTCAAAAACAGATAATCAGTACAAGGCAGAGATCTAAGAAGAGATTCTCCACAGTTGTTATTTCATGGGAAATACAAATATTTACTGAAGAAAAGTCATGAGACCTGAGAGGTCCTCTGAAACCTTGGTGATAAAATTCATTTTAATTGCAGTTGATATTTTTAGATATTTTTTGTTTGGTGTATACAAACAAATGTGATGAAATCAGCAAGAATTATGTCATAGACCCCTGTTTGACGCATTACCTTTGGTGAACTGAATGAGAACGTTGATCAAAATTTTTCTGCCATCGGGTATTGTTTATATTTTTATTTTCTTTTGTACACATTTTGTATGCTTTTCTCATGGGTCAAATCCAGAGACTGAAACCTGTAAGTCAGACAATTTAGAAACTTTATATGAAGCATTTCAACATTAGTGAACACCCTTCATTCTTGAAAGTTTCAAATGTAACACTAAATTCAGTTTAAAAAAAATCTTTGAACTGGTTAATACACCCAGTTACTACATAGTTTATGCAAATTTTTGAATTTTTGGCCAGACCAAATTTTATGCTAAAAATTGCTTTTTCTAGGCAATTAGTAAAATTAAAAAAAAGTGCAGAGAAAGGTGGGAGGGGGTGGTTTTCATGTGCTAGGTATCTCCAAATTTAAAGCTAAAAATGGTGAAGATTTTTGAGTACATATTTTCTATTTTCTCCATTTTTAATAAATTTGATGCAAATCACACCATTTTTTAGACTGTCAAAAGAGAGGTTAGTCTTAAAACACCACTCTGTTTTTTATTTCATGCTTTGAGTGGTATCACTAATCTATGCTCCCTGCCTGTACTAGAATACTTGACAGCCACCGTCTTCTGCTGTTCTTGGTGCTACTCTGATCCTGTTCTGCTAGTTGTGACCTTCCTGATCGCTCCAGTGTTTGCAGTGCGGACTAGAAGTCACTTTTCAATGTAAGTGTAAGAGAGCCAGAATGAGGATCTCATAGACTTACATTAAGAACTTGTTGTGACTATTAGCTCTGACTTCGGATCAGTTAGGAGCTGCGGTCTCAAGATGGAAGAGTAGGACCAAAGTGGCGCTGGGAAGAACAGAAAACAGCAACTGGTAAGTATTTTATTCTGAACCGGGAACTGACACTAGTGATACCACTCCATCAGTGGCTTAAAAAAAATGCTGGGATGTTGCTTTAGTAGAAATGTGTTCTAGCAATATAGGAACGTGTGGGTTTAAATATGTCCATTCATTACATAGTACGGTCATAGGTAACAATTTATTAGACTAATTCATTAGACTTGTTAACTAGAGTTGAGCGACTTTTGGTTTTTTAGGGTCGCGTTTCGTTTCGTGAAACCCGACTTTTCCAAAAGTCGGGTCGAGCAAGATCGTCCGATTATAGGGAAAAGTCGGGGTCGTCCCGAAACACGAAACCCAATGTAAGTCAATGGGGAATAAAAGTCGGCAGTGAGAGGAGGACAGGAAACACACCAACAGTGCCCATTTGAATGCCAAAAGCATCAATTCTTCTTACTTAAGCTTGTCAACCTTAATTAACTTCATAATACAAGTTACGCACTGAAAAATGGGGTTATTTGGCTACAGACTGTGGGGGGGGAGGGCTGGCTCCAGGTTTTCATGTGCCCTGGGCGAAAGAGCGCCCCTTTAACACATACCACAACTCATCATGCTCCGATACAGCAGACAAATAGAGGTATAGTACAATGAAAAATACCTCACTTTTTACATCTCATGACGAGGCCCATCTATTTCTCCATACAGAATCATTGGTCCCATATAATGTTTGAAACAGTATATGATGAGCTCCACATAATGCTACAGTATATGTTGGTCCCCATGGATGAAGCTCTACTGTCTTATGGGCCCAAATAATGCTCCAAACATAATGGGCCCCATTTCTAATGCTCTAGTGTATAATGGGCCCTGTAAATGCTGCTCCAGTGTCTGATGTCCACCTTTGGAATGTTCCAGTGTATGGTGGGCCCCATCTATCATTCTCAGACGGTGTTAGGCCCAGTATGGATTGCACGTAATTGCACAAAGGTTAGAAAGGGTACCGTATCCCCGGATAACATGTATGGATAGCGTACACATTCAAAATATATGTCTCAGGAGGCAGGCTCAGACGGTGTTAGGCCCAGTATGGATTGCACGTGATTGCACAAAGGTTAGAAAGGGTACCGTTTCCCCAGATAACATGTATGGATAGCGTACATATTCAAAATATATGTCTCAGGAGGCAGGCTCAGACTTTGTTAGGCCCAGTATGGATTGCACGTGATTGCACAAAGGTTAGAAAGGGTACCGTATCCCCGGATAACATGTATGGATAGCGTACACATTCAAAATATATGTCTCAGGAGGCAGGCTCAGACGGTGTTAGGCCCAGTATGGATTGCACGTGATTGCACAAAGGTTAGAAAGGGTACCGTATCCCCGGATAGCATGTATGGATAGCGTACACATTCAAAATATATGTCTCAGGAGGCAGGCTCAGACGGTGTTAGGCCCAGTATGGATTGCACGTGTTTGCACAAAGGTTAGAAAGGGTACCGTATCCCCGGATAACATGTATGGATAGCGTACACATTCAAAATATATGTCTCAGGAGGCAGGCTCAGACGGTGTTAGGCCCAGTATGGATTGCACGTGATTGCACAAAGGTTAGAAAGGGTACCGTATCCCCGGATAACATGTATGGATAGCATACACATTCAAAATATATGTCTCAGGAGGCAGGCTCAGACGGTGTCAGGCACAGTATGGATTTGACGGCCCAGATTACACAGCGGAGGAGCAGGGAGAGGTAAAGATTGCAAATGCTGGGGCCCTGCCCAAGCAAGGGGGGCCCACTCGTGGGTGTCAGTACTGGCACTGGGCCCCTCATAGTACAGCGGTGTGTCTGACGGCGGGTGTGCACCACCACCGTCAGAGACACTTGATTGCACTATGAGGGACCCTGTGCCAGTGCCCGTGCCCAAGAGTCGGCCTACCCACCTGTCCAGGGCAACGGCACTCGCACGGTGTCGTGCGGTAGGTGGTGACCCCGGCCATGGGGGGGGAGGCAGCACAGTTAGGGAGTTTTAGAAAGTGGCATATGTTGATGTTGGACATTCAGCTGATGCAAAAGGCGAAATAGGTGAAGTCCCAGGAAGAGGTGGACCAAAGCAAGCCATTTTTCTGTCACCCTATGTGTCATCAGGGGAAGGTGGGACAAAATCCTTGGAAACCCATGCGTGGTTCATTTTAATGAAGGTTAGATCATCCACATTTTGGGTTGACAGACGGGTCCTTTTTTCTGTCAGGATTGATCCAGCTGCACTGAAGACTCTTTCCGATAGCACACTTGCAGCTGGGCAAGCGAGCTCCTGTTAGGCATATTGGGCCAATTCAGGCCAGGTGTCCAGTTTAGCGGCCCAATAGTCAAAGGGGAATGACCTGTGTGGGAGAACATCGATATGGGAGGAAAAGTAGTTTGTAACCATAGTTGACAACTGCTGTCTCCTGTCACTTTCCATCGATGCAGTATTACCAGTTGTGTGAGCGGTATTTGAAAAATCAGTCCACAACATTGTCATGAAACCCCTGTCTCCAACGCCACTTCTGCTGTGTGCACCACGAACAACTCTGCCAAGCTGCCCCCGGCCCGTACGGCTCGTGTGAGAACCATCACCGCTGCTGTGTGCTGGGAATGCCTCAAGCAACCGATTTACCAGAGTTGCTTGTTTATTAGCCAATATTAGGTCAAGGTTCTCCTGTGGCATGATGTTTTGTAATTTGCCTTTATAGCGTGGATCCAGGATGCTGGCCAACCAGTAGTCGTCATCGTTCATCATTTTGGCAATGCGGGGGCCCCTTTTTAGGATCCGCAAGGCATAATCTGACATGTGGGCCAATGTTCCCGGTGTCAATGATGCACTGCGAGTGCTGGGTGGAGGAGCACTTTCTGGCATATCCACATCCCTCCAGTCATGCACAAACCCTGTACCAGACCTTGCAACGCCAACATTTTCACTTGCCCCACGAGATGCATCCTCCTCCCCTAAGTAATCATCCCCATCATCATCCTCCTCCTCCTCTTCTTCCTCCACCTCGTCCAGGAGAGGTCCCTGAGAAGACAATGGCTGAATGTCATCAAGGATTCCCTCCTCCTCTTCCTCCTCATCAACATTGGCTGCAGACGCCTGCTCCTTAAGGTGCGTCAAAGTTTGCATGAGCAGACTTTATTTCCCTCTACTCCTCTTTGGTTACTCCTCTTTGGTTACTCTTTGGCTACTCTTTGGCGTCCTCTTTGGCTACTCCTCTTTGGTTAAAGTTTGCATGAGCAGACTTTATTTCCCTCTACTCCTCTTTGGTCAGACCTCATCTGGAATATTGTGTCCAATTTTGGGCACCACATTTTAAAAAAGACATCAACAAACTGGAGCAAGTTCAGAAAAGAGCGACCAGAATGGTGACCGGTCTGCAAACCCTGTCTTATGAGGAAAGGTTGCAGGATTTGGGAATGTTTAGTTTGCAAAAGAGAAGACTGAGAGGAGACTTAATAGCTGTCTACAAATATCTAAAGGGCTGTCACATTGTAGAAGGATCAACTTTATTCTCATTTGCACAAGGAAAGACTAGAAGCAATGGGATGAAGCTGAATGGGAGGAGACACAGATTAGATATTAGAAAAAACTTTTTGACAGTTAGAGTGATCAATGAGTGGAACAGGCTGCCACGAGAAGTGGTGAGTTCTCCTTCAATGGAAGTCTTCAAACAGAGGCTGGACAGACATCTAACTGGGATGATTTAGCGAATCCTGCTTTGAGCAGGGGGTTGGACCAGATGGCCCAGGAGGTCCCTTCCAACTCTACGATTCTATGATTCTATGATTCTATGATTCAGACGCATAAGTGGGATGCTCATGCTTAGGATGGCGTCATCTGTGCTTACCAGCCGTGTGCATTCCTCAAAACACTGAAGGACTTTACAAAGGTCTTTCAGCTTCGACCACTGCAAACCTGTCAACTCCATGTCTGCTCTCAAAGTGCCTGGCCGTGTATCCTCCAACAAATGCATTATGGCCTGCCTCTGCTCGCACAGCCGCTCCACCATGTGCAGGGTGGAGTTCCACCTTGTTGCAATGTCGATAATGAGGCGGTGGTTGGGAAGGTGGAGCAATCGCTGCAGCTTCTGCATACGAACGGAGTGTACAGGCGACCGGCGGATGTGCGCGCACAGTCTTCGCACATTCTGGAGCAAGGCTGTTAACTCCGGATAATTTTTGAGGAAGCACTGCACCACCAGGTTCAAGGTGTGAGCCAAGCAAGGTATGTGGCTGAGTTTTGAAAGGGCTATGGCTGCCACAAAATTACGGCCGTTATCACTAACTACCTTGCCTGCCTCAAGATGTACACTGCCCAGCCATGACTCAGTTTGTCGCTTCAAGTACTCGGCCAGCACCTCGGCGGTGTGTCTGTCGCCCAAACACATCATCTGCAACACAGCCTGCTGATGCTTTCCACTAGCTGCTCGATAGGGGGACACATCGTGTGCAACAGTGGCAGCTGCAGATGGAGTGCTCGTACGACTGCGCTCTGTGGACGAGCTTTCGCTTCTGGAGGAGGAGGAGGAGGAGGGTCGAACGCCTACAGCCAACTGTTTCCTATACCGTGGGCTAGGCAGCACTGTCCCACCACCGCTGTCCCCTGTGGACCCTGCATCCACCACATTAACCCAGTGCGCAGTGATGGACACGTAACGGCCCTGGCCATGCCGACTGGACCATGCATCAGTTGTGAGGTGCACCTTTCCGCTCACTGACTGCTTGAGTGCATGGACAATGCGGTCTTTCACATGATGGTGGAGGGCTGGGATGGCTTTGCGAGAGAAGAAGTGGCGACTGGGTAGGTCATAGCGTGGTACTGCATAGGCCATGAGTTCGCGGAAAGCTGTGCTTTCCACCAACCGAAAGGGCATCATCTCAAACGAGATTAGTTTGGCAATGTGGGCGTTCAAACCCAGTGTACGCGGATGAGAGACTGAGTACTTTCTTGACCTACTCATAGTGTCTGGGAGGGTGAGCTGGACTTGAGAGCTGCATATGGTGGAAGTAGCGGTGGACAGGGCGGACTGAGAGAGGGTTGATGATGGTGATGGAGTTGGTGTTCTTTCTGATGGCCTAGAATCAGTCTTTCGTTGATATAACAGTGGGATTCCCTGACTGCTGTGGCCTTGCAACGACACCTCAACATTTGCTGCTTTGCTAACCGGTGGGCTTACAGTGGGGGAAACAATGTAGCGTTGCTGACTACCTTCGTTGTGATCAGTTGCACATGTGGCACTTGAGGTTTGGTGTTGTGTCCACGCTTGCAAGTGCATGCTGGTTAAATGTCTAAGCATGCAACTGGTATTCAAATTTTTCAGATTTTTCCCTCGGCTAAAGGTCTTTGCGCACTTCTTACAGATAACCTTAGCCTGATCATGAGGATTTTGTTCAAAAAAGTGCCACACTGCACTCTTCCTACTTTGGCAGACATTTTGCGGCCTAGCACGCTGTGATCTTTTGACCCTCTGGACAAGCTGTCCAGCAACTCTTTTGATGTTTGGAACCTGTCTTTGGAGTGCTACGGGCCTGCCAGATAACAGCTGTTGCGATGTCGATGTCTGCTGTGGATGCTCCTCATCTGAGCTATTGGAAGCAGCACCCTCTTCCCCCAATGGATGCCAATCTGGGTCAACAACTGGGTCATCCATCACCTCCTCTTCTATGTCATGTGCACCTTCCTCTGTGTCACCGTGTATGGTGGTATAGTGTGCGGGAAGGGGCACCTGAGTCTCATCAGGGTCAGAATCTGGCTCTGTACACTGCGAGGACAATGTAGTGCTCTGAGTGAATGTACCAGCAGAATCATCCATCAGCGGCTGTGCATCAGTGCACTCCATGTCAGATTCATCTTGGCCTGGGTAATTCACCATTTCACTTGATAATCCAGGCATGGTATGTGAAAACAGCTCCATGGAGTAATCAGTAGTATGGCCTGTGTCATCCTTCAATCTTGGTTGGGGTGAAGGACACAAGGAAAGGTGTGGTTCATGAACATGAGCCTCCAATGACGACTCAGTGCTTTTACTTTTTACAACTGAAGAAGAGGAGGCGATAGAGCTGGAGGCTGAGTCAGTAATGTAAGACAAAACTTTTTCCTGATGCTCTGGCTTTAAAAGCGGTTTGCCAACTCCTTGAAAACTAAGCGTTCGAGGCCTTATGTAGCCAGACGATGACGCAGGCTCAACACCTCCTGCATTCGGTCCTATTTTGCTCTTGCCACTACCATCAGATCCACCACCAACACCATCATTACCAGCTGCCAACCCCCGCCCAATTCCACGGCCTCTTCCACCAGCCTTCCTCATTTTTGGTAGAAATGTAGACAAAATCCAACAAACTATATAGTAATGTAAAACAAGGTACAAGGTGTCTATAGGACAGGGGAGATTTTGAATTTCTGCAGACACTTGTGGACAGTTTTGGATTGTGTGAGGCCCACTGATATCTGAGCGCTATGTGACAGGCTCAATGGCACAGCTGTGACAAAAGTGACGAGAGGATAAGGGAGATTTTAAATTTCTGCAGACACTTATGGACAGTTTTGGATTATGTGAGGCCCACTGATATCTGAGCGCTATGTCACAGGCTCGATGGCACAGCTGTGACAAAAGTGACGAGAGGATAAGGGAGATTTTGAATTTCTGCAGACACTTGTGGACAGTTTTGTATTGTGTGAGGCCCACTGATATCTGAGCGCTATGTGACAGGCTCGATGGCACAGCTGTGACAAAAGTGACGAGAGGATAAGGGAGATTTTGAATTTCTGCAGACACTTGTGGACAGTTTTGTATTGTGTGAGGCCCACTGATATCTGAGCGCTATGTCACAGGCTCGATGGCACAGCTGTGACAAAAGTGACGAGAGGATAAGGGAGATTTTGAATTTCTGCAGACACTTGTGGACAGTTTTGGATTGTGTGAGGCCCACTGATATCTGAGCGCTATGTGACAGGCTCGATGGCACAGCTGTGACAAAAGTGACGAGAGGATAAGGGAGATTTTGAATTTCTGCAGACACTTGTGGACAGTTTTGGATTGTGTGAGGCCCACTGATATCTGAGCGCTATGTGACAGGCTCGATGGCACAGCTGTGACAAAAGTGACGAGAGGATAAGGGAGATTTTGAATTTCTGCAGACACTTGTGGACAGTTTTGGATTGTGTGAGGCCCACTGATATCTGAGTGCTATGTGACAGGCTCGATGGCACAGCTGTGACAAAAGTGATGAGAGGATAAGGGAGATTTTGAATTTCTGCAGACACTTGTGGACAGTTTTGGATTGTGTGAGGCCCACTGATATCTGAGCGCTATGTGACAGGCTCGATGGCACAGCTGTGACAAAAGTGACGAGAGCATAAGGGAGATCTTGAATTTCTGCAGACACTTGTGGACAGTTTTGGATTGTGTGAGGCCCACTGATATCTGAGCGCTATGTGACAGGCTCGATGGCACAGCTGTGACAAAAGTGACTAGAGGATAAGGGAGATTTTGAATCTCTGCACACACTTTTGGACACTGGATGGACACTTTTGGATTGTGTGAGGCCCACTGATATCTGAGCGCTATGTGACAGGCTCGATGGCACAGCTGTGACCAAAGTGACTAGAGGATAAGGGAGATTTTGAATCTCTGCACACACTTTTGGACACTGGATGGACACTTTTGGATTGTGTGAGGCCCACTGATATCTGAGCGCTATGTGACAGGCTCGATGGCACAGCTGTGACAAAAGTGACGAGAGGATAAGGGAGATTTTGAATTTCTGCAGACACTTGTGGACAGTTTTGGATTGTGTGAGGCCCACTGATATCTGAGCGCTATGTGACAGGCTCGATGGCACAGCTGTGACAAAAGTGACGAGAGGATAAGGGAGATTTTGAATTTCTGCAGACACTTGTGGACAGTTTTGGATTGTGTGAGGCCCACTGATATCTGAGCGCTATGTGACAGGCTCGATGGCACAGCTGTGACAAAAGTGACGAGAGGATAAGGGAGATTTTGAATTTCTGCAGACACTTGTGGACAGTTTTGGATTGTGTGAGGCCCACTGATATCTGAGCGCTATGTGACAGGCTCGATGGCACAGCTGTGACAAAAGTGACGAGAGGATAAGGGAGATTTTGAATTTCTGCAGACACTTGTGGACAGTTTTGGATTGTGTGAGGCCCACTGATATCTGAGCGCTATGTGACAGGCTCGATGGCACAGCTGTGACAAAAGTGACGAGAGGATAAGGGAGATTTTGAATTTCTGCAGACACTTGTGGACAGTTTTGGATTGTGTGAGGCCCACTGATATCTGAGCGCTATGTGACAGGCTCGATGGCACAGCTGTGACAAAAGTGACAAGAGGATAAGGGAGATTTTGAATTTCTGCAGACACTTGTGGACAGTTTTGGATTGTGTGAGGCCCACTGATATCTGAGCGCTATGTGACAGGCTCGATGGCACAGCTGTGACAAAAGTGACGAGAGGATAAGGGAGATTTTGAATTTCTGCAGACACTTGTGGACAGTTTTGGATTGTGTGAGGCCCACTGATATCTGAGTGCTATGTGACAGGCTCGATGGCACAGCTGTGACAAAAGTGACGAGAGGATAAGGGAGATTTTGAATTTCTGCAGACACTTGTGGACAGTTTTGGATTGTGTGAGGCCCACTGATATCTGAGCGCTATGTGACAGGCTCGATGGCACAGCTGTGACAAAAGTGACGAGAGGATAAGGGAGATCTTGAATTTCTGCAGACACTTGTGGACAGTTTTGGATTGTGTGAGGCCCACTGATATCTGAGCGCTATGTGACAGGCTCGATGGCACAGCTGTGACAAAAGTGACTAGAGGATAAGGGAGATTTTGAATCTCTGCGCACACTTTTGGACACTGGATGGACACTTTTGGATTGTGTGAGGCCCACTGATATCTGAGCGCTATGTGACAGGCTCGATGGCACAGCTGTGACCAAAGTGACTAGAGGATAAGGGAGATTTTGAATCTCTGCACACACTTTTGGACACTGGATGGACACTTTTGGATTGTGTGAGGCCCACTGATATCTGAGCGCTATGTGACAGGCTCGATGGCACAGCTGTGACAAAAGTGACGAGAGGATAAGGGAGATTTTGAATTTCTGCAGACACTTGTGGACAGTTTTGGATTGTGTGAGGCCCACTGATATCTGAGCGCTATGTGACAGGCTCGATGGCACAGCTGTGACAAAAGTGACGAGAGGATAAGGGAGATTTTGAATTTCTGCAGACACTTGTGGACAGTTTTGGATTGTGTAAGGCCCACTGATATCTGAGCGCTATGTGACAGGCTCGATGGCACAGCTGTGACAAAAGTGACGAGAGGATAAGGGAGATTTTGAATTTCTGAAGACACTTGTGGACAGTTTTGGATTGTGTGAGGCCCACTGATATCTGAGTGCTATGTCACAGGCTCGATGGCACAGCTGTGACAAAAGGGACTAGAGGATAAGGGAGATTGGATTGCTTTTAAAAAAGCAGTTTGCGGAGCAGTGGGTAAACAGCAATGCCAGCCTGTCAGGAAGCCTTAAAAGGCAGCCCAACAACCAACACCACTGATACACCACAATATAGCCTCCCCTTGCACTGCACACACAGTGACTGGTGTGTTGTGCTGGCCAAATTGCTAGCAGCAGAAGCAGGTTTTTTTTCTTCTCAGGACAAAAAAAAAAATTGGGATTGCTTTTAAAAAAGCAGTTTGCGGAGCAGTGGGTAAACAGCAATGCAGGAATGTCAGGAAGCCTTAGAAGGCAGCCCAACAACCAACACCACTGATACACCACTATATAGCCTCCCCTTGCACTGCACACACAGTGACTGGTGTGTTGTGCAGGCCAAATCGCTAGCAGCAGAAGCAGTTTTTTTGTCTTCTTCCCTGCCTAACGCTCTCCCTACAGAATCAGCAGCAACCTCTCCCTATACTAAGATCGGCAGAAGTAAGATGGCGGTCGGCGTGCACGCCCTTTTATACCCCCTGTGACGCCCACCAAAGCAAGCCAATCACTTGCATGCCCTTCTGAAAGATGGTGGTGACCCCTGCCTATGTCATCACGTTGCCCACAGTGTCCGTGGATCCTGATTGGCTGAAAAAGAGCGCAAAACAAACTTTTGAAACGCGACTTTGGCGCGTAAGTCGCCGACCTCGTGGCCGACCTCATCCTAGGGTCGGGTTTCGTTTCATGAAACCCGACTTTGCCAAAAGTCGGCGACTTTTGAAATTTTTCGACCCGTTTCGCTCAACTCTATTGTTAACCCCTTTACCCCCGAGGGGGGTTTGCACAATAATGACCGGGGCAATTTTTACAATTCTAACCACTGTTCCTTTATGTGGTAATAAATCTGGAACATTACAATAAATACCAGTGATTCTGAGAATGTTTTTTCATGACATATTGTTCTTCTTGACAATAGTAAAATTTATTTAATATGACTTGCGTTTTTTGTGAAAAAAATGGAAATTTGGCGAAAATTTTGCAATTTTTCAACTTTGAATTTTCATCCTCTGAAATCACAGAGATATGTCACACAAAATACTTAAGTAACATTTCTATATACATCAGCACAATTTTGGAACCAAAATTTTGCTTTGTTAGGAAGTTATAAGGCTTAAGAGTTGACCAGCGATTTCCTTTTTCTCATTTTTACAACATTTTTTTTAGGGACCACATCACATTTGAAGTCACTTTGAGGGGTCTATATGATAAAACATACCCAAAAGTGACACCATTCTAAAAACTGCTGCACACCTCAAGACCACATTCAAGAAGTTTATTAATCCTTTAGGTGCTTCACAGGAATTTTTTTTTTTGTAAATTGACTTCAGATCCATTTTTTTTATTTTGACAAAGGTAGCAGAAAAAAATGGACCCCAAAATGTGTTGTGTAATTTCTCCTGAGCATACCGATATGCCATATGAGGGCAAAAACCACAGAGGTCGGAAGGGAAGGAATGCCATTTGACTTTTTGCTGGAATAATTGGCGGATGCCATGTTGCGTTTGGAGAGCCCCTATTGTGCTAGGCCACTCCAGGACCTTCATATGCTTCTTATGAAGCCACTCCTTCGCTGCCCTGGTGGTGTGCTTGGGATCATTATCATGCTGAAAGACCCATCCACATTTCATATTCAATGCCCATACTGATGGAAGGATTTTTGCACTCAAAATCTCATGATACATGGCCCCATTCATTCTTTCATGTACATGGATCAGTCATCCTGGTCCCTTTGCAGAGAAACAGCCCCAAAGCATGATGTTGCCACCCGCATGAGTCACAGTAGGTTTGGTGTTCTTTGGATGCAACTCAGCATTCTGTCTCCTCCAAATACGATGAGTTTTGTTTCTACCAAACAGTTCTACTTTGGTTTCATCAAACCATATGACTTTCTCCCAATACTCTTCTGGATAATCCAAATGCTCTTTAGCAAACTTCAGACGGGCCCAGACATGTACTGGCTTAAGCAGGAGGACACGTCTGGCACTGCAGGATCTGAGTCCCTGGCGGCGTAGTGTGTTACTGATGGTAGCCTTTTTTACGGTGGTCCCAGCTCAATGCAGGTCATTCACTAGGTCCCCCCATGTGGTTCTGGGATTTTTCCCCCCGTTCTTGTGATCATTTTGACCCCATGGGGTGAGATTTTGCGTGGAACCCCAGATGGAAGGAGATTATCAGTGGTCCTGTATGTCTTCCATTTTCTTATTATTGCTCCCACAGTTGATTTCATCACACCAAGCTGCTTGTCTATAGTAGATTCAGTCTTCCCAGCCTGGTGCAGGGCTACAATTTTGTTTCTGGTGTCCTTCAACAGCTCTTTGGTCTTCACCATAGTGGCATTTGGAGTGTGACTGTTTGAGGTTGTGGACAGGTGTCTTTTATACTGATAACAAGTTCAAACAGGTGCCATTACTACAGGTAATGAGTGCAGGACAAAGGAGCCTCTTAAAGAAGAAGTTACAGGTCTGTGGGAGCCAGAAATCTTGCATGTTTTTAGGTAACCAACTACTTATTTTCCACCATAATTTGCAAAATAAATCTTGCCAAATCAGACAAGGTGATTTTCGGGATTTGTTTTCTCATTTTGACTCTCATAGTTGTGGTCTACCTATGATGTCAATTACAGGCCTCTCTTATCTTTTTAAGTGGGAGAACTTGCACAATTGGTGGCTGACTAAATACTTTTTTCCCCACTGTACATCAGATATTCATATAAATTGTAAACGTATAAAAGGGAAATCAAATGAGTCAAAAAATATTTGACTTTGCCTTTTTTTAAAGTATTAAAAAGATGCAAGGTTCATTTTTGTGAATGGCAAAAGTATGTCAATCTTAAGGATAAGCAGATAATTTGAAGACTAAGGCTGGTTTCACATTTGCGTTTTTTAGCGCTGGAAAAAAACGCATACCTGCGCATGCGTTTTTTCCCCTATATTTAACATGGGTGCGCATACCTGCGCACTGGTAAGCGCATGTATGCGATTTTCATGCGCTGCGTTTTTTTGGGGTGTGCGTTGGTATTTTCCAGATGCAGCATGTTGCATTTTTTGGCCCTGCAAAAAAGCGCATGCGCACATATGCGCACGTTTTGCGCTAAAAATGGCCATTATAGCCTATGGATGCGCATATGTGCGCACTGGCATGCTCATGTATGCGTTTTTTTGCATATGCGTTTTTTTTTTTAACCATGGAATTTAGGGGTTTGGGTTAGAGTTAGGGTTAGTTAAGGGGGTTTAGGGTTAGGGTTAGGGTCAGGGTCAGGGTTAGGGTTGGGGTTTGGGTCAGGGTTAGGGTTAAGTATGGTTTGGTTAAGGGTTAGGGTCAGGGTTAGGGTCAGGATTAGGGTTAAGTATGGTTTTGTTAAGGGTTAGGGTCAGGGTTAGGGTTAGGGTTAGGGTCAGGGTTAGGGTTGGGGTCATGGTTAGGGTTAGGGTCAGGGTTAGGGTTAAGTATGGTTTTGTTAAGGGTTAGGGTCAGGGTTAGGGTCAGGATTAGGGTTAAGTATGGTTTTGTTAAGGGTTAGGGTCAGGGTTAGGGTTAGGGTTAGGGTTAGGGTCAGGGTTAGGGTTAGGGTTAGGGTCAGGGTTAGGGTTAGGGTCAGGGTTAGGGTTAAGTATGGTTTTGTTAAGGATTAGGGTCAGGGTTAGGGTCAGGATTAGGGTTAAGTATGGTTTTGTTAAGGGTTAGGGTCAGGGTTAGGGTTAGGGTCAGGGTTAGGGTTAGGGTTAGGGTTAGGGTCAGGGTTAGGGTTAAGTATGGTTTTGTTAAGGATTAGGGTCAGGGTTAGGGTCAGGATTAGGGTTAAGTATGGTTTTGTTAAGGGTTAGGGTCAGGGTTAGGGTTAGGGTCAGGGTTAGGGTTAGGGTTAGGGTTAGGGTCAGGGTTAGGGTTAGGGTCAGGGTCAGGGTTAGGGTTAAGTATGGTTTTGTTAAGGGTTAGGGTCAGGGTTAGGGTTAGGGTTAGGGTCAGGGTTAGGGTTAGGGTTAGGGTTAGGGTCAGGGTTAGGGTTAGGGTTAGGGTCAGGGTTAGGGTTAGGGTTATGGTTAGTTAGGGTTTAGGGTTTGGGTTAGGGTTAAGTATGATTTGGTTAAGGGTTAGGGTCAGGGTTAGGGTTAGGGTTAGGGTCAGGGTTAGGGTTAGTAAAGTCATGGTTTGGGTAGTGTGAGGGGCCACCTAAAAATGTTGGAAAAAAACGCAAACGCGGTAAAAACGCACTAAAAACGCATACAAACGCATAAAAACGCTGCGTTTTTTTCATGCATGCTCATAAAAATGCTTGAAAAAAACGCAGCAGTTGTATGCTTATGTATGCGTTTTTTCAATGCGTTTTTTTGCGGGAAAAACGCGCTGCAAAAAAAAGCAAGTGTGAAACTAGCCTAAATTAGAGTTTGTGTTTTCAATTGATTGAACTTGATTTAATTAAAGAACAGGGAACTATCAAATTCTGATTTTCACAACATATTTGCGGAAGTATATCATGGCGCAAGCAAAGGAGATTTCTGAGGGCCTCAGCCAAAATGTTGATGGTCAATAGGTTGGAAAAAGTTACAAGACCATCTCTGAAGTATTTGGACTCTATGAATGCACAGTTATATAGATTTATTATATTCCCCAGGAATGGCCAACCAACGTAGAACATTTCAAAAGGCATACAACAGTCTACAAGATCACAATGGAACCTAAGGCAAACTCTAAGCAAATACAGTCCTCTTTCATATTAGCTAATGTTCATGACTTCATGAGTCTCCGCATCTGGAGTACAATAAACAATAATGGTATGCATGACAGGATTGCAACAAGAAAGCCACTGCTTTCCAAAAGAAGATTGTTAGTCATCTGCAGTTTACTAAAGATCACTTGGACAAGCCAGATAGCTAGTGTAACAATATTTTGTGGAGTGATAAGAAAAAATAGAGCTTTTTGGTTTAAATGAGATGAGCTACAGTTGTGACCAAAAGTATTGACACCCCTGCAATTCTGTCAGATAATACTCAGTTTCTTCCTGAAAATGATTGCAAACACAAATTCTTTGGTATTATTATCTTCATTTAATTTGTCTTAAATGAAAAAACACAAAAGAGTATGAAGCAAAAAGCAAAACATTGATCATTTCACACAAAACTCCAAAAATGGGCCAGACAAAAGTATTGGCACCCTCAGCCTAATACTTGGTTGCACAACCTTTAGCCAAAATAACTGCGACCATCCGCTTCCGGTAACCATCAATGAGTTTCTTACAATGCTCTGCTGGAATTTTAGACCATTCTTCTTTGGCAAACTGCTCCAGGTCCCTGATATTTGAAGGGTGCCTTCTCCAAACTGCCATTTTTAGATCTCTCCA
The DNA here is from genome assembly GCF_039654945.1 of Dendrobates tinctorius. Taxonomy (NCBI): domain Eukaryota; kingdom Metazoa; phylum Chordata; class Amphibia; order Anura; family Dendrobatidae; genus Dendrobates; species Dendrobates tinctorius. The sequence continues at coordinate 1,821,407 of NW_027361876.1, forward strand.
CAGGTGTTCTATGGGATTCAGGTCTGGCCTCATTGCTGGCCTCCTTAGAAGTCTCCAGTGCTTTCTCTTAAACCCTTAAACCATTTTCTAGTGCTTTTTGAAGTGTGTTTTGGGTCATTGTCCTGCTGGAAGACCCATGACCTCTGAGGGAGACCCAGCTTTCTCACACTGGACCCTACATTATGCTGCAAAATTTGTTGGTAGTCTTCAGACTTCATAATGCCATGCACACGGTCGAGCAGTCCAGTGCCAGAGGCAGCAAATCAACCCCAAAACATCAGGGAACCTCCGCCATGTTTGACTTTAGGGACCGTGTTCTTTTCTTTGAATGCCTCTTTTTTCTCCTGTAAACTCTATGTTGATGCCTTTGCCCAAAAAGCTCTACTTTTGTCTCATCTGACCAGAGAACATTCTTCCAAAACGTTTTAGGCTTTTTCAGGTAAGTTTTGGCAAACTCCAGCCTGGCTTTTTTATGTCTCAAGGTAAGAAGTGGGGTCTTCCTGGGTCTCCTACCATACAGTCCCTTTTCATTCAGATGCCGACGGATAGTACGGGTTGACATTGCTGTATCCTCGGACAGCAGGGCAGCTTGAACTTGTTTGGATGTTCTTTATCCAACATCCGCACAATCTTGCATTGAAATCTCTTGTCAATTTTTCTTTTCTGTCCACATCTAGGGAGGTTAGCCACAGTGCCATGGGCTTTAAACTTCTTGATGGCACTGCGCACGGTAGACACAGGAACATTCTGGTCTTTGGAGATGGACTTGTAGCCTTGAGATTGCTCATGCTTCCTCACAATTTGGTTTCTCAAGTCCTCAGACAGTTCTTTGGTCTTCTTTCTTTTCTCCATGCTCAATGTGGTACACACAAGGACACAGGACAGAGGTTGAGTCAACTTTAATCCATGTCAACTGGCTGAAAGTGTGATTTAGTTATTGCCAACACCTGTTAGGTGCCACAGGTAAGTTACAGGTGCTGTTAATTACACAAATTAGAGAAGCATCACATGATTTTTCGAACAGTGCCAATACTTTTGTCCACCCTCTTTTTTATGTTTGGTGTGGAATTATATCTAATTTGGCTTTAGGACAATTCTTTTTGTGTTTTTTCATTTAAGACAAATTAAATGAAGATAATAATACCAAAGAATTTGTGTTTGCAATCATTTTCAGGAAGAAACTGAGTATTATCTGACAAAATTGCAGGGGTGGTGGTAGTGTCATGGTTTATGCCTACTTAGCTGCATCTGGGCCAGGACAGCTTACCATCCTTGATGGAACAATGAATTCTGAACGATATGAATTAACAAGTTCTAAAGGAAAATGGCATGAGATCTGTTAATTCTTCAAGAGTGGTTTAAGAAAAATAAAGTCAAAGTTTTTAAATGCCCAAGTCAAAGTCCTGCCCTTGATTTAATAGAAATGCTGTAGAAAGACCTAAAGAGAGCAGTTCATGTGGGAAAACCGAAGAACATAATATAATTTAAGCTGTTTAATTGAGAGGAATGGACTAAAAGTCCTCCAAGTCTATTTGCAGGGGTAGGACTAATCAACAAGTACCAGAAATATTTACATGCAGTTGTAGTTGCACATCGTGGGTGACACCAGATACTGAAAGCAAAGGTTCACATATTTTTGTTATTTCCTGGAACGAGTCATTGGATCAATTTCCTCATTTAAAAATGACAAAGTCTAATATTTTTGACTCATTCATTATATTTGGTTCCTGGCATCTACTATTAGGATTTATGGCAAAATGTAATGTACTTTAATGTCAAGTTTATGCAAAAATAAGGAAAATTCTGAAGAGTTCATAAACTTTCAATAGGCACTGTATATAGTATACAGAGTGAAACATTGATAAAATTGGAGAGGTAGTCAAAATCATAACGGAAAAAAGTTTCTTTCAATTGTTTTTTGTTATTATGGGCTTAAATTCACGTTTTGTTTCTTTGCAGAGCAAGACTATTAAGTCCCTGTATAATTCATTTTGGATATGAGTAGATTAATAATTGCACACTAATGTAGACTGGCAAACTACCCGTTGTCATTTTCTGCTTCAGGACACATATCCAGTTTTTTTAAGAAGACGTACACAGCCAAAGACATTGAGTACACATTGTCTGGCGTAATCAGGTTTTATCTACAGAATCTGACGCAACTTGGAAAGGTTTGGTCCTTCATGTTAGGTTTGATTGGTTTAGAACTTACACTCCCTCTTGTCTTTAAATATTACACAGCTGTATGACACAGGAAAAGTCTTCATAATTGTAACTGGCCAAAAAAAAGATTTTCAAAATCGGTTCCATAGAAAGTGTACAAAGCGGACTTTAAGGTAAAACTCTAATTTTTATTGCATTTCACTGATTTTTAGTTTAGTTATCTGTTATATTTTTAACTAAGTCTCACAGAACAATATTGAGCTATATTTTATGCTAATTTATTTCTCAATTTGCATTTACTTGAAAAGCAGATTACAGATGATGCATTCCCAATACTCAATATTTAATTCTGCCTTTCCAAATGCAATGTATGATTTTCTTTTAAAATTGATACTTACAGGTAATTGGATTTATGAATATGATTCTTAGAACTTTGTATGAGTTGGTTAGTCATAGGTATAAATATCTGTGTATGTAGCTATGATTTTCTTCTCACTATGGATATGAACTCAAATATCCTGTAGTTTTTCAAATTATATATATATATATATATATATATATATATATATATATATGTCTCAGGGATTAGTTTAGTAAATTAAAATAAAGAAGCATCTTGTTCTGTTTCCATATACAATCAGAATTGCATACCGTATGTGTCCTACTGGAATAACATGAACTATTGTATTATTCTAAATCATCTAAAATAAGTGCTAAATGTTTGCGTACTTTTGGAAGGGCGTACATGAGCCTATTAATTGTCAAGTAAGTTATCGATAATTAAAGATATAGATACAATATTTTATTAGCATTCCAATTCTTACAATGACACAAAACTGTGATTTATTTACTGATAAGACACAAAGTTTAACTTCTCCAATAATCTTTTTGAAAGTATTGTATTGCAGAGCTGAAATATTATATTCCATGTGTGAATAAATCACATTTATTTCCATCTGAATAATTGAAGTGCTTTTTTGTTATTTTATATTTTGTCAGACCCATACAATAATTTCTAGGTAACGATGATTATCGATTAAAAAATGTCACAGTGTATTTAATATGTAACAATCCAACAATTCGGCCATTGATCTACACGGTCCATCTCATGTAGAGTCATTATATAACCACAAAAAAGACACAAAAAGGGAAATGACTCTGCACTGTCATATGATTAAAATGGAGAACTTCTTTATGAGCTTGGACTGACATGCAAAACCCGAAGTGTGTGGTAGTGCTGCACCTGCCACCCTTCCCTCTCACCGCTCCCTCTGCCATAGAGACGATTTCAAGGAAGTTTGGAAATAAAGAGTGCTGCTAACTTTCTTATTCCCTGGATATTATATAACCAGTTATCTAAAATGGATTCACACCACATTCAGCCAAATATATGCCATAAAAGAGTGATTTTTAAAAAAAAAATCTATGGACACGTTAGACGCATACATCACAACTTTCTGCATGTATGCAAAATGTATCACAAATATAGTTTGAATATGGGGCATTACAATGGCTCAGTGGATAGCACTGCAGCCTTGCTGGGGTCCTCGGTTCGAATCCCACCAAGGACAAAATCTGCAAGGAGTTTGTATGTTCTCCCTGTGTTTGCGTGGTTTTCCTCCTACACTCCAAAGACATACTAATAGGGAATTTAGATTGTTAGCCCCATCAGTGATGACAATGTGTGCAAACTGTAAAGCGCTGCAGAATATGTTAGCACTATATAAAAATAAAGGTTATTATTATATAGCCTGAAAAGCATGGCCTGACACAGGCAGCACAAGTCCCAGTGCATGAAGTATATTACCTGCTTGCTCTCCATGGTACATTGTAGTGAACCCCTTTCTGTTTCTGCACTATGCGAGCAATAGTAGAATGCAGTGAGTTTCATCAGACCCTTACATGAAATAGACAGTGGAAAGCTGCTTTTCTGGTGACGGTCAGCCAATCTTGTTTATACAACATAATGACAGATAGACAGATATAGGATAGATAGATAGATAGATAGATAGATAGATAGATAGATAGATAGATAGATAGATAGATAGAAAGATACCGTAATTCTTTCAATTCAGGTAAAAAGTGAAAGAAGAACTGGAAAAGCTTTCAGGTTCGATATGAAAAAGCATGTTCAATTAGTAATCAATGCTTATCTGAGGGGTTTCTAATGGTTCTTTATGTTTTATTTGCAGTACAAAGTGTTCTGGAAAGTGACACACTGCGTGAGGATCCGTAATAAGAACGATAGTGTTTGCTTTGAAGATAGGTGCGCATCAATTCATTAACTGCTGACTGCTTAAAATGGACCGCATGGAACTGCAAAGAGTCAACACTGATCCTGATGATGACAGCAACAGTGGAGAGAGCGTTGAAGATGGATATTGCAAAGATATGGATGCTGAGAAAGTTACGATAAACAGGTAAGTTGTGGAAGTTATTAAGCCTAAACCAATCACAGGTCTTAACAGTTTTAGGAGGATAAAAGTCCAATATTCAATCACTGTCTAATAATTTCCAAGTGAGAATATGAGTAAAGCTAATCGATGATGTCTATGGTGTCTAGTTTGTCACATTAACTTTTTAATGTCATGTGCCCATAATATGGCATTTTGCAGTAGTATAGATATAAAACCACTGTATAATTGACCCTCTATGCTTTTTGCTAAGGATTATTTGCCTCGGTATATTTGCAGTATTTCTCAAGTGGTCTTTTCAATTCCAGTGTATTCAAGATCACTGGGGTCGTTCTCATGTATGAATATATGAAGGTACTAGGCATTGGGTGCAATAAACCATTGTTACTGTAGCTTAAGGGATCTGATTTTCACTTGCAAGAACTAGATTACATTTGAGATATTGAAGTTTGATGTACTATCAGCATTATATGGTAAAACATTTAGATAAGCTTCAACATGTTCTTAGTAACATGATATAACAAGTAGAGGGATAACTGGATGGATTGGGGCTTGGCTTAGGCAACAAATCATGTGTACTATCAAGCTTCAGAAATTTGCCAGAAGGTTTGCTGTCTTGAGAATATAGTTTTGTAGTATTTTAAGCAGCAGTAGGCTCCAATATCTTACTCAGCCACACAGAACTAATTTATCATATAAGGCAAGTTTACTAAGCAGAGATCATGCTGCATGTGCTGCCACTGCACCCCACGCTCCAACGCACGTTTCCTCAGGGAGCGGCATGAACTCCGGTTAGTAAACTTACCTTATCTTACCTTTATTCCTAGGGAGACACACCCTTGTTTATAACTTAATGTGCACTTATATTGATGGCAATGTTGCACATAATAGACACTGATGTACATTATTTTGAACTTTTCTGACAACATTCAGATGACTAGCGTCATGTTTCTATGCACTGCACTTTATACAGTGTTTGAAACTGCATATTATTTATTGTCAGTGCTACAGGTGAAATTCTCCATTTTTTATATATATTATATACAGTTTATATATCATTGCTGTATTTGCTGGACTACTCCCCTTGTTTTCAATCAAATGTTTTGTATATCAATTTTTTTTCATGTCTTGTCACTTTCTGTCTTTTAATCAGTCCTAACTGGTGTCTCAAATGAATTAAAATGTTTTATATGGAATTGATATTTGCTTTTTCCTGTTTTTTTGCTCAAGTACTTTCTTGATTTGATATTCTGTGTTGTCTGCTTGAACTGTGCATAGTATTACACATATTTATATACTATATTTTGCGGTTTATAACACACACTGGATTATAAGACGTACCCCAAATTTTGAGGAGAAAAATAGGAGAAAATAATTTTTTTTTAATAAAATGGTAATGCTTCTTACAATCCTGGTGTCTTATTGCTTACCGGGGGTGGTGGCTGCGGTGAAGCGTGGTCTCAGGGTCACTGCTGGTGGAGGCAGGAGTGTGGCGATGCTACGTAACCCCAGACTGGGAGAAAGGGTTGTTTGATGCTGCAGGCCGCAGTGGAGCAGGGTCCCAGGGTCAGAGCTGGAGGAGGCAAGAGTGGCGCTGTGGGTGTTGGGTGGTGCAGGTCACAGTGGAGCAGCGTCCCAGGGTCCCAGCTGGAGGAGGCAAGAGTGGCGCTGCAGGTTTTCGGTGGTGCGGGGGCTCCACTGACATTTTGTGAAAGCCAAGAGCCCGTTTACTATGCAGTAGACTCAGGGAAGATGGTTGCTGAGGCGGCGCATGTGCAGATGGCGATCTTGGGGCTGAGAGCTCATCTCCCAAGATTTTGGTGCCAATATGTCCATCTATGCCTGCGCCGCATCCACAGCCATTTTCCTGGAGACATCGCATAGAGGCAGGCGTGGATGGAGATCTCAGCTTTCCTCCATCTGTGCCAGAGCCGAGTGAGAGGCCGGACGCTGGATCGTGAAAGGAAAATGGCAGCCACCATATGCCGCCGCCACAGGGCTACAGCTCACCGCTGTACCACCACCGCTAGCCACCATACCACCACCGCAGGATCACCGCTTGCCACTGTACCACCACTGCACAACGGAGGACCACCGCACTACCACCGCAATACTCCTAGCTCCGGGCCCGCAGCATTGACCCCTCAGTAAGAACAGTGTTCAGTTTATAAGATGCACCCTCATTTTCCCTCTAATTTTGAGGATCATAAAAGTGCGTCTTATAATCTGAAAAATATGGTATTTATGCTTATGTATTAACCTTCTCCTTATTTTGGTTTAAAAAAAACTCAGAATTAATTTAGTAGTCCTTTAAATATGAACCTGAAAAACACTAAATTTTCATATTTTTACTTTTCAATGTCCATGGAATAGTCACTCAAAGAAATGATATTCACACATAGAAATTTGTAATTATTTGGCTTAGAAATAATGATCATGCATTTAAGATTTTTAACAGTCTGTGTAGTACTCATAAGCAGGTCAATATGTTTATATATCACCATTTTTAAAACAGCCAATATGTAAATGAAGAAGATGCCGAAAGTCAAAAGTTTCTAACTAACGGAATGAGTGGAAATAAGAAATTAGATGACTACACAGAAGAGCATGTAAGTATTGTATTTCTTTGGACTTAAACAACCCATATCTGAATCCATCTATTTTGCATTATTTTTGTATAATAGCATTATGCAATAAACCTTTTATTCTATCACCATTTGCCTGGTCTTAAATAATCTAGCACTTTCTAAATATCTCCAAATATCACTGAACTAACACAAATCTAGATCTAAACATTCAGTCTCATACGGTATTTCCCTTGTGAAACATTATTGTCCTTAACCCCACGACCTTATCATCTGTGTTGCTTTGACACAGCAAGTCAATGGAAGGAAGAGTCAATAAATTTGAATTGTGTATAATTATTAACTTATGCCTGCACAATGGTTCTAAATTCATCATAGAAGAAATATCATCGGACGATTGAGAAATCCATGGCCTCGTAGAAGAAAATAAGTTTACAAAATTTTAATTCTGGTAACTAATAAAAAATATCTCTTTACTTTTGCCAAAAGCATCCTGGAACCACTTCCTTTGGAATGTCAGTGTTCAACCTAGGCAATGCCATCATGGGCAGTGGAATTCTTGGCCTTTCGTATGCCATGGCCAATACAGGCATCGTGTTGTTTGTGTAAGTACTGCTATCTATCAAATCAAAATGCTAAAATGAATCACATCAATGTAAGAACAACAATGTAACATATCAGAGGTGGATACATTTATGTTACATCTATTTGGATATATATCCATAGACCACAGGCTTTTACTACTTACATGTTTTGCCAACCGGGCAATAACACATACTAGTTTTAAATCAATTTGCGAGCACAAACATACATGGTAGAAAACATCATGGTAGAAACTTTGAGCCATTACTTCCAGAATTTCACAGATTCTGGATTTTGAGAATCCGCTTGTAGTTGATTCTCTAGTTCCTTTGAGTAGTTCCATGCTTCAAACCCAGTGAACTCAAGGTAAATATATTAGCTGCCATCTGGCAACCCATGCGCTTACAAGAAGAAACATACTATGGGCAAAATGCTCTACGAGAAGAAGCATTGCACAATGCTGCTGGCTCATCAGGCTCAAATTGACTTTTATACATTCAGATGTATGGCTGAACACAGTCTTGTTTGAACAAAGATAATTCATGTACTTCATATAATTCATGTCTGTAAAGTACACATAAGAATGATTGATTGCAATGTATGTGTTTGGAGAAGAAAGAACTGTATCTACCTTTGTCTTCTAACATAAATATAACCATTATTGGCATGTTCTAATGACATTGCATATTATATTAAAGCTCTTGTCAATGGTATACATACAACAATAACAGTCCATATTGCTGACTTGATGCCCATGGACGATAATGTCCAGCTGAAGGTTGACGTTCCTCTCCATTTGTCATGTTAAATTAAACCTATCAAGTCTGCCAAAGATAGCTTCTGATATATATATATATATATATATATATATAAATATATATATACAGTATATATAAAACATATATATATAAAATATATATATACAGTTTGAGGTCTGGGTGTGGTGCATTGAGTATGCACTGGTCTGGCTTCCAGCTCAAATAGTTCTCAATGATCTAAAAGGAGTGTTCTCCAGCACCAAAGGAAAGTACAGTAGTTAAAACTTAACCTTTAATGATACAGGATAAAAAAAAATTAGGAGAATGTACACATATTTAAAAAGAAAACCCATAATGCTAACGCGTTTCAAGTAGAAAAACCCTTAATTATAGCTGATCATAGCTATGATTAAGGGTTTTTCTACCCAAAATTCATATGCATTATGGGTTTTCTTTTTAATATATGTACATTCTCCCAATGTTTTATCCTATATGATTAAAGGCTAAGTTTTAACCATTTTCCTATGGTGCTGGAGAACACCCCTTTTAGATCATTGAGAACTATTTCAGCTGGAAGCCAGACCAGTGCATACTAAATGGCAAAGGTTGTGTACACTGACAGGACCCTGTATTAAATAACCTGACCAGGAAAGGTGCTAACAAGCATTGATGCTTGATAATACCCTTCCTGGTACCTTCCTCCAAGGACACATGCCCTGCTCTCCCCATCTGTACTCCTGAGGACTATCATAGAGGATAGATACTGAGCTCAAGACTATATAGTTTTGTCACAGGAAGAGCTACCAATCACTGAGTATGGGAGTGAGCCAAGCAAGCATGCTTGTTTTTTACATGTGGTAAATTAAGAGAGCCCCACACATGCATGGCCACCTTCACTTTTAAACTCCATCTCAATTTTCCAGACAACAAACACCATACCGGATGGGACAGGCATCAGATAACACCTGTCTTAGAGAGAGGTGGTTATAATCTAAATACTGTGGATATGCAATAAAGGTTTAAAATTGTAATATCCTTGTAAACCCTAAGTTGAATTTTGAGCAATCAAGCAAGGACACGTGGCATATTTGTGGCACATTCATTTTATTTCCATCCACCTGAATTGGGTTGTTTTTTCAGCCTGTCTATGGATTTCAGTAAAAATACCATTCAGTTGGATAGAACAATGCTGGCACTTGTGAACACAGCGCAGACATAATACTATATCTCTTTTCATTATTATTTTTTTTCTTTAAAGCTTCTAAAATGCTAAGCTTGACAAAAAACATGACAAACAAAACATGCGTTCTGTTATCTTTAGGGTTCTTCTGCTTGCTGTTGCCATTTTATCACTGTATTCTGTGCATCTTTTATTAAAGACAGCAAAGGAAGGAGGTAAGGCCGTTTATATTTGAAAAGCTAGCTAATGAAAGCATTCAATTGTAATATAATTTTACACCTACTACAAGTTGGGGTAGATTATTACTTGTTTTCCTACCATGATACCTCTAATATATTCATATGCTTATCAACATATGTTCATCAGAAATGAAACTGCATACCAGCTTTCCTAGAATAGTAGTGGAAATATACAACGGGTGAAATACGTATTGAATACATTACCAATTTTCTAAGTATACAGTATTTCTAAAGGTGCTATTGACATGAAATTCTCACCAGATATCGGTCACAACCAATCCAATCCACACAAGCAAAGAAATCAAACCATAGATGTCCATAGATTGAGCTATATGTAATAATAAGAAATGAAACAGGGGAAAAGAAAGTATAGAACACACTTACTGAAATTTAATTAATACTTTGTGCAAAAGCCTTTGCTGGTGTTGACAGCTTCTAGACACCTCCTGAAAGGAGTAACTAGTCGCATGCATTGCTCAGCTGTGATTTTGGCCCATTTTGCCACACCAATACTTTGCAAATCCTGAAGGTTCCTTTGGCTTCTTCTATGAACTCTGAGCATTAGTTCCTTCCATAAATTTTCTACTCGATTCACGTTAGGTGATTGGCTGGGCCATGATTCTAGCAGCTTTATTTTCTTTCTTTGAAACCAATTGAGAGTTTCCCTGGCTGTCAGCCTTTAGATAATTGTTTTGATGAAATACCCACCCTCGTTTCTTCATCTTTATTCATTTTGATGGCAGCAGATTTTTATCAAAAATGTTTTAGTACATTTGTTCATTCATCCTTCTTTTAATTATAAGAAGTTTGACAGTGCGGCATGCTGATAAACAGACCCACACCATTATGCTCCCCCCTCCAAACTTCACTACTGGTATGGTGTAACAAGGGGCAATCGGGGTGGTAATTATGGCCGAGTCACTTAAAGTTACAGTTCACAAAAAGAGTCCACTGAACCACCGGTCAGCGTGCACCCCGACCCCTTTGTACATAAAAAAACGGACAGGATGGATGTAGCTCATATGATTTACCTTTTCTACCCCCAGCCATGGCAGTCCAGGAAATTAAAGTCCAGGGTCCAGCTGCGGTCAAACAGGGAATAAACTTTAATAGAACAGTAATGAGCACAAGGAGTACAAAACTGGCTTCCTGCTCTTTCCCTGACACTATCCATGGCCGCACAGACTACAGCCACAGTAGCCGAAACCAAGCAGCAGTCCACTCGCTGGAATATGGACGCTTTAATCCCTTCAGTGGGGGCCCTTCCAAAGTCCTGGGGCCATGTTGCGGTACTTAAGTCTTTAGTCCGGGGCAGTAGATTTGGTTCCCTCCTAGGATCTGGCAATGCCCCGGCTACTCCAATACACCTGCCCAGGGCCAACGTGCCTGGGTTACTGACTGGAAGCAGTAGCTTCCTGTTCTCTAGCAGCTGCTGACCCAGCCCACAAAATTTAGCAAACATGGTGAAATATTATCAGAAATTACAAACACCGCACATACATTACATTACTGATACACACATTGCGCAGTACAAACATTAATAAACAGGCACATGATACAAACGGAGTACACAAAGGAGAGGGGGGGCAATCGAGGGTTCCTGCCACCTCCTTACACCGTTTTGGGGAGTAATATCCAGTGCAGTTTGACCTCTAAGCATGGTGTGTTTTATGACATCCAAAGAGTTCAATTTGGTATCATTTGACCAGACTATATTATCCCAGTATTTCTTTGTTCAGCAATGAAGTCTTGCGTGGTGAGCATGTATACAGGTCATGGAGATTGAATGCCTTACATATACTGTAGTTTTCTTTAAAACAATTGTCACTACTGATTCTAGGTCGTTGTGTAGTTCTCCACACGTGGTCCTTGGCTCTTGGACAACTCTTCTGATAATTATTTTCACTCCTCTAACTGAAATCTTGAAGGCAGTACCTGTTTGTAGCTGTTTTATGGTGAAATGATGTTCTTTCCACTACCAGATTATGGCCTCAACAATGTTCACTGGAGCCTTCGGTAGTTTCAAAATTCTCCTGTTACCAATGCCATCAGTATGTTTTGCAACCATAAGGTTGCAAAGGTCTTGAGACAGCTGATTTTACCCATTGTGGAGAAACATGGTCAGTGGGTTCTCTCGTCCACTGGCCCGGCTGCCTTTAGCAAGACTGCATGGGCCAGGGCTCATACCACTGAACACCCACTCTATCTCTCTTTGGGCAATACATTACACAGACAACACAGGGTTAGGGTAAAACAGTGTGGCAAAACTTTATTGAACCATAACACCTAATAATAAACCGAACAATCCCAGCAATTACTCCAAGATAGTGCACATTACAAGATCTCACCCTTCCACTGTCTCACCAGGATAGATGTTACATCAGAGCTCCCAGGGTTGCTATTCCACCTGTGATATACACACAGAAGAGATATCGACAAGCATAGGGAGATGACCGACAACAGTCCATAGAGTCCGTACAAGGTCCAAAGCCAGTTGACACAAAGGTCAGAGCACCCAGGGTCGCTATTCCACCTGTAATATACACACAGAGAAGAGGTAATGACAAGTCATCTATTTTTAGATTTACCCAGTGTCCTTCAGTCCACCCTCACAGCATTTCCCTATCTACTTTCAACAAACTGGTTATATACAATACACAATTAGCATATGAGAACACAATAAGCAAAGATAAACACACACTATGTACAAATCACTATTACAGACTTACACAGTATGTTTAATGGTATACAAGTCTGCCTTCTTGACCCACCAGAGATAAACACTTAAATCCACAATCCAGATAAAAAGTCAATTCTTCTTGGTTTGCAAAAACATAGTTGTCTGGGTAATTAAAATATATCTTCACACCCATCATAAGATGTTTCTTATGTGTCAGCCTATAAAAAGGTGTCTCATTACTAAGGTATCAGTTGAACCAACTGATTTTTTTTTCACTAAGTGGCAGGGTTGCTATCTAATTACTAATAGATTTCACCTTGTGCCAAGACTTTTCACGGCTTTTTGTACCTCTCTTTCTTCATGTGTTCAATATTTTTTCCATGTCTCATTTCTCATTATCACACATAGCTTAATTTATGGACATCTTTGGTTTGATTTATTTGCCTTTGTGGATTGGATGGGTTGTTTCCAACAACTGGTGAGAACTTCATGTCAATAGCACCTTTAGAAATGAATTTACTTAGAAAATTGGTGACATGTTTAATACTTATTTCACCTGCTGTAAGTCAACATTGAATTAGTGCCAATTTATGGTCTCACATGTTCATAATCGCTAAAAAGGTAAATATACTTTTTTAACAGGTTCATTAATTTATGAAAAATTGGGTGAAAAAGCTTTTGGATGGCCTGGAAAACTTGCTGCTTTCATATCCATCACAATGCAGAACATAGGGGGTGAGTTTATAATCACATTCCTCAGTGATATATGTATTTTACGCTTATATTTTCCCTACTGATAGGCTTAATGTAAGGCCAGAGTCACACTTGCGAGTGCAATGCGAGAAACTCACGTGAGTCTCTCGCCTCAATACCTGGCACTGCCGCCGACACTCAGGACCGGAGTGTGTGGCTGCATGTCTTTCTATGCAGCTAAACGCTCCGGTCCAAACCGCTGGCGGCAGTGCCAGGTATTGAGGCGAGAGACTCACGTGAGTTTCTCGCATTGCACTCGCAAGCGTGACCCCGACCTGAGGAAAGAACTTAGGAAAACATAATTATTGTTTTTCACTAGACTAGATGTAAGCATGAAATGCTATTATTTTGTAAAGGTCTTTTCTCCCCATTCAAACAACCCAAGTGTGTCACAAAGATTTAATCCAAATAATTTTATTTTGATTTTAGGAGTAATTGTGTCCCATGTACCACTCTGTGTCCAGTGCAGATTTGGTACAACCCCTCCGCTAGGTTGTAAAAAATGCATGCAATCCATGAATCCAAAGCACTAGGTATCTTCCTTCCCCAAAAATTATTTTTATTGATACCAATGTACACACAAGAAAAATAGTAAAGTGCTATTTTACTATGAACTTTCTTTTCTTGGCTTGGCATGGCCTTGCGTGGCTGCAGCATTAATTTTTTTTTCTGTGTGTACACTGGTGTTAATAAAAATAATTTTTGTGGAAGGAAGATACCCGGTGCCTTGGATTCTTGGAGATAGTCCAAATAAATATATTGATGCAAAAACAATTCCGATTGCAGATCCAAGGCTTGTTCATAGGTACCTGCCTCTGGCATGTATGAGTTCTAAAATGCTTTTTTAACATAAGAAGACAGCAATATTAAGATGTCCATTTGCACAGGTTTTTTACTTTTGAGTGGGGGGCATCCTGAATGGCTAGCTGTAGACTATCTTCTCTCTTTCTCTTATGGATCATCTCTCAAAATATTCATCTCTCATTGACATTAGAGGGGTTGTCCAGGCTTGGGGTACAGGTCTGCAGTCACTTTACACAGTAAGTGCTGTCAGGATTCTCTGGTCCAGGTGCTGGGAGCAGGGAGTCATGTGACTGCAAGTATTTCATACTTCCAGCCACATTTCAACTAGACATGTCTGATTTTTCAATACACTTGTATAGAGGGAGGCCTCAGGTGTCTAGCTGGCACAAGACTGCATGTATGTTAATTGTGTACTTGTGGTCACTCGCCCGTCCACTCCCAGCACCGACACTGGAGAATCCTGACATTGCAAGCACAGTATGATGTGAGGATTCATAGGTCTGCAGCCACATAGAGTGACTTCAGACTTGCTCCCCATGCCTGGACGTTCCCTTTAAAAGATTAATAATTTGTGTTGTGTAGTGATTCATCTATACAATTAGAATGTTTTATCACTTAATTTCAAGCGTTTACTTATAATGCATACATTTTTCATGCAGAGACACTCTCATTTACTGACACAACTGCCAGTTCTTATTTTTAGATTCTCGGCATAATTCATTTATCTTTTCTATCACATGACAAAAACTTAATCCATCTCTTCCTAGTCAGAAACTAATTTTTTCCTCTGCTTTAAAGTAAACATAGCATACAATTCCTATGTTGTAAGGTAAATCCTAAGCTTATAGCAACATGACCTCTTGGGAAATTTGTGAATGCTCAGAATAGGGTGACGTCATAGTAAAGAAAGTGTAGCATGAATTGAGTCTATTAAAATGCACCTAAAGACATCTGTCATAAATTTTTCATCATCATCATACTTTACTTGGATTTTTCCTCTCAGGCACAGATTTTTCACAATTGTGATTTAAATGTCTTGTCTCTTAAAGTAATATAAATATTATATGTGATAATATGCGTTTTTCTGCAATTTCTTTGTTGACTTCTGGCTGTGATAAAATTGACATCAACTGATATTTTTTGTAAAACTAAATGCATATTATATTTGGTAAATTGTCGTAATATTTTATAGACAATTGTTAACATTTTATGCACACAAACATCTGACTTGCTGGCTATTGAGCTGTTCATGGATCTAAAGGAGTTGTCCAAGAATGAAAAAACATGGCTGTTTTCTTCCATAAGCAGAGTAATACCTATCCACTTGTGTTTGATATCACATCCCAGCAACATTTGAATGGAGACTGCTATATGAAGCACATCCTATGGGCACAAGTGTCGCTGTCTCTAGAAAAAAACAGCATGTTTTTCTAATTCAGAAAATAAAAAGTTTTTTTTTATCAATAACACATACTATGATATATCAGTGAAATTATCCAGACAAACTGTATTTGATCGGTGAGGATCTGATCACAGGGTTTCCACCAGTTATGGAAATTGGATTGCATGGCCTTGGAATGTTGAAGAAGTGGACAGGTATTTGCTCTGAATTGAGTTATGATGACATGTAAATCGATATGGCAGAAATACTAAACATTGCAAAATGAATCACAATGGAGAAGAGGCTGAGTATGATCACCCCGGCTCCATTCAAGGCAGGACTGCCGAGCCCTGTTCTCAGGGTTCCAGAACCCTGATCTCAGGATCGCTGAAGGTCTCAGCGGTTGGACTACACTGATCAGCAATTTATCCGCTATCTTGGAAAAAAATATTAAAGATTTCCAATAGTTCTGCATAATAAATCAGTGCATACACATCTGTTCTAAAGAGATTTTGCCCTGTTGATAAGTCTCCTTATGTGTCTTTTCTTCTGCTAAAAATTCAGTATTACTCACTGACACACTGTGATTATTCAGATGTATGCAGTCACACATAGTCACTGCAGACTTTTAGCAAAAGACCAAACAACCCCTTTAAGATAGTAACTATGGAAGAACTATAGATGATATAACAGCTTGCTTATTTCATCTTTGTTTTACTTTTTTTTCAGCAATGTCAAGTTATTTATTTATTGTTAAATATGAACTCCCAGAAGTTATCAGAACTTTCATGAAACTGGAAGAAAATTCTGGGTATGTGTCAATGGTTATTGTAGTCTTTTATTGTGCTGAGCTTATATTGTGAACTACCATATTTTTCGTTTTATAAGATGCAATTTTATAGAAAGAAAAAGTCTTGCTAAAAATGCATGTCTTATAGTTTGGAGGAAGCTTTCTATGAGAGAGGAGAATTGTGACACAATCTCCTTCCCAGTCACTGAGTAAACTATGCAGCAGCACATCTCTCTCTCTTCTAGACCAACACTGAGCAGGTTGATCGGTGCAGGGCAGGAGAGAAAACTTGCCTGGAAATTACTTCAAAACATGATAGTGTGCACACAGTGTGAAGCAAAGGTGTGTGTCTGTGTGTTTATGTAGCAAAGCTGTGTGTTGATATAGTAGAGCTGTGCATGTTGCAGAAATGTGTGTATGTAGGAGAGTTGTGTTTGTGTGTGTGTGTGTGTGTAGGAGAGCTGAGCAAATTGTCTCTTCAGAGAGGAAGAGTACTAGAACTCTAGTGCCACCTATTGGAAGTAGCAATCCTAAAAGTCAATGTTGACCCTTTAACGAGCCTTGTTACATGACTTAGGGTAAAAGCCAAACCAGAATCTCAATTTGCAGACAGTGTGTTTCGGGGTACTGCCCCTCATCAGTGCAAAGTGTGAGATCTGGTTTGGCTGTTTGAGAGGTGTCTGACCAATATCCAAGAAGTATCATTTCTTGGATCCTTTGATCCATTTATTGGATTTCTTGTCTCTGAAGAGACAATTTGCATATTTCCCAGAGGAGCATTGTGGCTTAAAGTCTCCTCATTGCGGCATGTGGAGCGCCCTCACACACCAGGGCAGTGGGGTACTCGGTACCGGGCCGCTTGATCTTCTAATAATAAATAATAATCTTTATTTTTATATAGCACTAACAAATTCCACAGCGCTTTACAGTTTGCACACTTTATTATCACTGTCCCCGATGGGGCTCACAATCTAAATTGCCTATCAGTATGTCTTTTCATACAGTATATCTTATCAATGGGAGTTGTCACGGCAGCTGTGACCCGGTCCGTGGCCCTGGGGCTCCATTGTAAAAAGGGTTGTTTCAGTGTGCTTATGGTGGTGAAAGTTTATAAGTGATTCGTGACTCCACCTGTGGTGTTCGGCAATGAAGATGTTAAGCCGACGGTGCAGACAGATCCTCTGGGACAGATGGTGGGGTGCAGCAGGGATGTTATAGCCCTCCACAGGCAGGGCTGTAGTCCCAGGTCAGTGTAGGTGAAGTGACATGTAGATGGTGTAGTGTCAGGCGTAGGGGATGTAGCAGTGCTGAGTCAGTTGACGCAGGAATAAGTGGAGGACACGAGGGCATATAGTTCCAAAGCTTTACTCAGTCAGTTGTGGTACAGGTGCCCGCATCCGTGCCGTGTCCTCCGGGTCAGGAGCTCAGTCAACCTCCAGGCAAGATGAAGTACTCCCTTCTAACACTCCGCCAACATATGCGCCTTTTCTGAACGTCTCCTCTTATAGCGCCTTAAAAATGAAGTACTCCAGCACTGAGTTACACTGGGGTTCCTCCTGTCTGATGTTCTTATGAATTCTACTTGTACGGCAGACAGTTGTAGCCTGCTTCGGGGACTCCTTGCTGCTAAGTCCCGGCTCACTATCGTTGCTGTTGTGCCCCCAAGTCTTGTGTGGGAATAAAGTGTCACTACTTCTATTCCTCCGATGTCTGCTGCAGGACCGTTAGTATCCATACAACCTCGGGGACCGGACCCTGGCCTTGCGCTGTGAACGTGGGAAGGGTTCTCCTCTAACCCTAATCCTTAGTCCTCCTTTTCTCCTTACGTTCCATACAATCCTTTCTTTCATATGGAGAATCAGGCTTTCTATACCTCTTTCCTGTGCCAGCAGTCTCAGGTCACGGAAGACTGCTGCAGCACTTCCTTCATCCATCCCACTCAGGGGATCTTCTCTCTCTGACTCCTCGTCAGACTCCCCCCGACCTCAACTCTTCCCGCTCTTTTGAGTGTAAAACTAAACTCCACCCACCTCCCAGCACGCTTCGTGTTCCAAGCAGGGAGCTTTGCTACACTAGGGTGCTTTGCTACACTACTATGTTTTGTGGGATGCAGGTGTTGGAGTGTGGTCAGGTGTCTCCACCTTACCTGAATGGTGGGGTACCACACCTCAGGAGGAGGTGCAGTACCTCTGTGGCGACTGAACCCTCAGGGGCGCCACATATGCTTAGCATGTCATTCACCGCAAGGAGAAATGATACTTCTTGGATATAGGAGAGCTGAGTGCGTGTATTTTATACAGCTGTGTATGCATGAAGCAAAACTATGTATGTGTATATATAAACAGGAGAGATGAGTATGAATTTACTGTAGATGTGTTGTATATATATGTGCGCTGCAGAGAGGGTACATAATGTGCGTGTTGAAAGGCTTTATGTGTATAATAAGCATAATGAAGAGAAAGACTAACAATAGATCTATTACCTATTCTATCCTAGGACATTAAAATTAGTGATATCGACCCATCCACTTCTCTATCCAACAAAAAAGTTTTAATTAGCAGGGAATATGTTCTTCCTATTCTCCCCTATCTAGGCCTATTGTGCTTCTTATAGTAAGGTGCGTGCTATAGTTTATAATACAATACTCATTTCTTACTGATAAATTATATTTTCCCTGTGCAGGGAATGGTACCTGAATGGCAACTATCTGGTGATATTTGTGTCTATTGGAATTATTCTTCCTTTGTCTCTTCTGAAGAACTTAGGTAACTTAAAACTTTTCCCTCCCAATATATAGAACGGATAGCATACTGTACAAAGTAACCAATGATTTAGGACTAAGTAGTGCGCCTAGCCTTATCTAATATTACTTTTATCCTGTAATTCATTAAATGTATTATTATTACTACAACAGGTTATCTTGGGTATACAAGTGGATTTTCTTTGTCTTGCATGGTCTTCTTCGTCAGTGTGGTAAGAATTTGTATTAAATTTTTTGCATAAAGTTCTGACTTTTTATTGTATGGAGTATAATAAATATTTTTGGTAACCTGCCCAAAACTGTATAATTCTTAAATCTACCACATTTTTGGGATTTTGACCTTTAAATTCAGTAAAGCTCACGGTAATGAAACAAAGTTGCATCTAAGCGTACATTAGGAAAGCTCCAGAATTTTTCCTTACCAATGTCAAATGGTCTATGTATAGTAGATGTTTAGTAAGTACTCACTGTTGTAGTTTGCAGTTTATAATTGGTGGGCTGGTTGGGACTGGGTCTGAACAAGCAGAGCTATGGTGTAAATTACAAGGGGCAGAGCAGTAACCTGAGTCTCTGGATAAAACAGAGTTAGATTTTAAAATAACCATAGGGTTAGTAGGTAATCAGCGAATAAGTAAAACTTGAAATGCTCATTCACGATTATCCGCCGAAGTAAATATACCGATAGTCATCTGACGAAGAAGCAAAATGCTAGAAGAAATCTCCCTGTTATTTTGCATTGTCCCATGAAAATGTTGATGCGAGTTGCTAAAAATATGATATCCTATGAGAACAGAACTAATTATTGAATTAGCGATCATTCTGTCCCCGATATCGCTCATCAGTCCATGTAAACAGCCTGCTAAGGTGTATTTCACAAGCCAAAATTGTCATGTTTAAATGCACCATTAGACTACACAGTTGGGGCATGGCTGAAATTGAGTATGTCAGTGTGTCTATATGATTCCAAGGAATATTAAAGAGATGTTTAAGCATAACACTGTGTATCAGCTCTGCCTGGAATGGTTCTCTTAACTTAGAATCTGTTCACATCTGCATTGATGGCGCCTTTTGAAATATCCATTTTATCAAGTTTATCAGAGAAAATACCAAATCTATTTTATTCCAGCAAAATGACCTAATGGACCACAATATATGTCAATTTGGTCCATCAAGCACCATGTCTGTAATTGTTCTATATCTATATCAAAGAACATAAAAACAGAAATAAAAAGAAATATGAGACTTAGACTTCTTTCACACCTCATGTTTCCAGTACATGTGGCATCCGTTCTTTTTACACAGAAAAATTTTCATTTTTTTCCAGCAGCACTGATATCAAGGGCCAATGCAAATCTATATATCTGTGAAAAACACGTGCAGCACACGGATGGCATCTGTGTATAGTCTGTGTGCTGTCCATATTTTACATTGTAATATGTCGCTATGTAATTTCTTGCTTTCTTTATCCATACCAAAAAAACACTGATGACACACGGATGGTAAAAACAGAAACATGGATGACACATGGATGGTAAAAATGGACACACTGATGTCACTGAGGGTAAAAACGGACACATGGATGACACATGGATGCTAAAAATGAACATACTGATAAATGGACCCACTGATGACACAGTGATGGTAAAAATGGACACATTGATAGAAAACTGTGAAGAGCCCAGTACCGTTTTTTCACATACATGTTTAAACACGGACGTGGGAAGGAGGCCTTATACTAAGTAGTTTTAATTGTCTTATGTAAAGCAAACTCAGATTTAGGGCTTATTCAGACTTCAGTGACTTTTCTCATGCACAAGAAACTGACCAATTGGTATCAGTATTTTTGATCTGATTTTCATCAGTGTAAGGTCAGTGCAATCAGTTTTTACCATCATGGTTTTATCAGTTTTGCAACTATGCAAAAAAACTGTTGTTGCTTCTCATAGCAAACCGTAATAAAGATGACTGCAAACATTTGGCACGTGAGCGCTGTCCTTTTTTTTTACAGACTCATCGACTTGCATGTAGACTTGGATCAAAATAGAACATGCCTCTGTGTTTTTATGAACAGCCCCATAGTCTATGATAGGCATGTGTTCTGTCAGTGAAAAACATAGATATAACTTGTATGTGAAAAACTGTCATTTTAAAGGGGTTGTCCGACCTTGAGCTACAAGTCTGCAGTCACTATGCGAGCTGTGAGGATTCTTCAGTGCCGATTTTCTTACACTTGGTCACATGCCAACTAGGTGGACGCGGCTTTGATCAATACAAATGAATTGAGGCAAGCCAGACATAATCTAATTGGAATGTGACCGGAATTATGCAAATCGTATATCTATGGTCACATAACTGACCACTCATGATGCAGACACCAGAGAATCCTCAAGGCACACAGTGCTCGCAATGTGAGGATTCACAAATCTGCTGTCACGCAGAGTGACTGCAGACTGGCAGCCTAAGGTAGGACAACCCCTTTAATGAGCTCTTACAGAAACTGATATCAAGAGTGACAAACTCTTCTGCATTTGACAGCTTGGCTTTGCCACTGCCGTGTAATTCCCAGAGTACCGCAAATCATAGTTACATGTAATTAATATGTGAAAAGACTTGCAAAGTATTAACATTTAAGTCCAATAATACTCCTGACACCACAGCCAAATTTTAGTTCAGCTAAAAATCATTAACTTTTCTCTAATTGTTTATTGTAGGTCATCTATAAAAAGACTCAGATTCCCTGCCCATTACCGATTTTGGACCAGCATTTTGGAAATGTAACTAATAGCACTTATCACTTACCCCCTGTTATGATGCATAACTACACGCTTAGTTCTGGTGTGAACTTTATGATGGATTATAATCAAGAAGGGACAGGACTGAATGAACACAAAGATAATAACCAGGGAAGTGGAGTAGAGTTTGAAGCCCACACAGATGACAAATGCCAGGCCAAATATTTTGTGTTCAACTCACAGGTAAATTACCGAGCTTAGCTCATAGAGTCAAGTAAATACATATTTGAAAGTTATAATTCAATGACTTAGAGCCTAAAGTTTTTCCAGAATAAATCTATATATGAGCACAGATTTGTATATTTCTAAAATAACAAGAACAGCTGATAAGAAGACCATACACAGTAGATACTGTAGCTGTAGGCCAAACCATATATGTATAGCATATTATATTTTTAATACTATAGATAGATAGATAGATAGATAGATAGATAGATAGATAGATAGATAGATATATGCAGTATGTACACACACATGGTCAAAATTGTTGGTACCTCTCGTTTAGTGACAGAAAAACCCACAATGGTCACAGAAATAACTTGAATCTGATAAAGGTAATAATAAATAAAAAAATCTATAAAATGGACAAATGAAAGTCAGACATTGCTTTCCAACCATGCTTGCACAGGATTTAAAAAAAAATAAAACTTATGAAATAGGCCTGGATAGAAATGATGGTACCCTTAATTTAATATTTTGTTGTACAACCTTTTAAGGCATTCACTGCAATCAAACGATTCCTGTAACTGTCAATGAGACTTCTGCACCTCTCGACACGTATTTTGGCCCCCTCTTCAAGAGCAAACTGGGTTTCTTTTCTTCGTTACCCTGAAGATCATTCTTAATGACAGTGGCTGTATGTTTGGGGTCGCTGTCCTGCAGCAGAATACATTTGGCCAGTGAGACGTCTCTCTGATGGTATTGAATGGTGGATAAGTATCTGCCTGTATTTCTGAGAATTGAGAATACCAAGAAATGGGCAGCATCGAAGACTGTAGAATCAGTGGTCAGCCAAGGAAACATAGTGACACAGATGAATGACACATCAAGGTTACTTCCCTTCAAATTCAAAATAGTTCCAGCAGTGCCATCAACTCAGTACTTGAAGCAACCAGTGGAACACAATTACACCCATTTACTGGTAAGAGAATTTTGTCCACAAATGGTTTTTAAGGAAAAATTACAGCCAAAATACAAACATTGAAACAAGACCAAGCAACTCAACTATGCTCGAAAAAAGGAACTGAGATACAGAAAAATGACAGCAGTTGTTTCAGACTGATGATTCAAAATTTGAAATATTTGGTTGTAACAGAGTCACAATGTTCACCGAAGGGCTGGAGAGCAATATAATAAAATGAGTGCCTGCAGACAACACTGAAACCTGGTGGAGGTTCCTTACAAATTTGTGGATACATTTCAGCAAATGAAGTTTGGGATTTTGTCAAGATTACTGGTGTCCTAGATTCTAAGAAATACAGGCAGATACTTATCATCATGCAATACCATCATGGAGGCGTCTGATTGTTTCCAAATTTACTCTGCAGCAGGACAAAGACTCCAAACATACAGATAATGTAATAAAGAACTATCTTCAATGTAAAGAAGAACAAGGAGTCCTGGTACTGATGATTTGGCACCCACAGGACCCTGATCTTAATATCATCGAGTCTTTGTGGGATTTCATGAAGAAACTGAAGAATCTGTAAAATCCTTTATCCACAGAAGATAGGTGGTTAGTTCTCCAAGATTTTTAGAATGAGCCATCTGCTGAGTTCCTTTAAAACCTGTGTACCAAGAATTGATGCTCTTTTGAAGCAATGAGTGGTCACACCAAATAAAGATTTAAGATTTCTCTTTTGCTCTTTACTTTGCATTTTGCTAATTGGAAAAAAAAAAAAACTATTAATTTTAGGACTAAGGGGTTAGATATAAAATATGGTACTGTAAATACAAAATAACTCACTATTACATATTCACATTACCATCCAAAAAATTTAGGCAGGTAAGGAAAAAAACACAAAGTTACAATGCTTTAAACAACAAAAGCGTTAATAGCTTATTTGTGTTAATTGTCAGAATGTTAAATACCATATAAATATATGTATATATTTGTATGTATTTACAGCATGTATATATACATATATATGCAAGTATATTGATATGTATATATATATATATATATATATACACACACCTACACGTGTGTATATACAGTACATATGTATTTTAGTAGAGCACTAATCTTTCTCTAGGTATGTCAAAATCTCAATATGTGGATTTAGAAGACCATAACCCCAGGGGCTGTATTTGTTTTCACACTGAAATACATATAGTTGCTATATGGAGGCAGTGATTCTATATATATATATGCTGGTTTTATAGCATGCTATGCAAACGTTGTAAACAAACATAGACATCCTGCCATAGACATGGACCTTGAGATCAGTTCCATATTTGACATGGATTATGTTACCATCTTAGAGCATATTTAGTTCAGTTGCAGAAGACATATTTTCATACAGTAATAAGGAACCTCTTCAAAAAAATCCATTATGACTATCTAATAAAATGTATTTTTTTCAGCTGTTTATGAGAATATGATACTTGCAAAATTATTTACACATTCAAGCATTTTGATTCAGGAAAATAACAGACTGATTTATACCTTTCAGACAGCTTATGCTATCCCAATATTGGCCTTTGCTTTTGTGTGCCATCCAGAGGTCTTACCCATCTACAGTGAGCTCAAAAGGTAGGAGGTTGACAAGAGGTTAAAACATACTGTAAGAAAACATAAACTGTGATGAATATTAGGTCTAATGCATGTGGGTTGAAAATGAGAACTGCACGAAATAAAAAAAATAAAAAAACTTAATATTGTGCATTAAAGGGAATTTGTCTCCTAGTTTTTGCTATGTAATCTGAGGGTACCATAATGTAGGAGCAAAGTCCCTGATTACAGTGATGTCACATGCTGGGTTGTGTTTTGCTGTTTCAACACAATCACTGTTTTATGAGCTGAAGATTATCACTAGGGGACAACTTGCCTCATGCGTGCTAGTCCAACCTCTCCCCCAGCACTGATTAGCAGCTTTCTGTCACTATACAACATACACACAAAGCTGTGGTGTTTGTATTGTGTACCTATCTGAAATATTATCTTTACTGGCAGGTATACACACTCGTAGGGAGACCTGTCACTCTAGGAAAGTGGGGTGAGGAGAATCTGCTGGGGACTGGCCTCGTGGACTGATCACCTGAACAGGAGATTCCCAACTGGTCTTAAAATTTAGTTTTCTCTGAAATGTACAGTGTAAAACATTTCTGTCGTTAATGACAGAAAAGAGCCAGACTCTGATTTAGGTCACATTCACACGTTCATTATTTGGTGAGGTTTTTATTACCTCAGTATGTGTAAGCCAAAACCAGGAATTGAACAATCAGAGGAAAAGTATAATAAAAACACGTCACCACTTCTGGATTTTTCTCGCAATCCTTGTTTTGGCTTACAAATACTGAGGTAAAATATATACCAAATACTGAGGTAAAATACTGACCAAATACTGAGGTAAAATATTGACCAAATACTGAGGTAAAATACTGACCAAATACTGAGGTAAAATATTGACCAAATACTGAGGTAAAATATTGACCAAATACTGAGGTAAAATACGCACCAAATACTGAGGTAAAATACTGACCAAATACTGAGGTAAAATATTGACCAAATACTGAGGTAAAATATTGACCAAATACTGAGGTAAAATACGCACCAAATACTGAGGTAAAATATTGACCAAATACTGAGGTAAAATACACACCAAATACTGAGGTAAAATACGCACCAAATACTGAGGTAAAATATTGACCAAATACTGAGGTAAAATACTGACCAAATACTGAGGTAAAATACTGACCAAATACTGAGGCAAAATACGCACCAAATACTGAGGTAAAATACTGACCAAATTCTGAGGTAAAATACTGACCAAATACTGAGGTAAAATACTGACCAAATACTGAGGTAAAATACGGACCAAATACTGAGGTAAAATACTGACCAAATATTAAGGTAAAATACTGACCAAATACCGAACATGTGCCTGTGGCCTTCATGTCCAGCTCCATCTTGAATCCATATTTAGATTCCCTTTAAGCATTTGAAAGAAATGTTCAATCTACAAGACAGAAGAGAATATATTAATATAATGTAAATTATCAAGCTATTGGTATAAGATGTAGTAGTACAATAGTATAAAAGTGAATATCAAGTATTATACATTGAGAAACATAAATGAATATTATTACATAGGAGCCAATATATAATATACTGAGTAAAGTAATAGAGTATACAGTGTAGGATAAAAGCTGCGGTATTCTAGTGAATGATAGACATTTTCTAATTAGCTTATTCCAGTAACATCTCATGATATCCTGACATGCATTTTAATTACCTCCTTATAGCCGTTCCCGAAGGAAAATGCAGAATGTTTCCAATTTGTCAATAGCTGCAATGCTAGCAATGTATCTCTTCGCTGCCCTTTTTGGTTATCTTACATTTTATGGTAAGTAGAAAAACTAACATGTTCCTTAATTACATTCAGTAATCAAACATTATATGTAAGAGTTTTTCTAATCCTATAATTTATTTGCAATCTGTTTCCAGTAAGTAGTATATTATAACAAAATAAGTTAAACTGTACAAATGCTTTTCTTGTGCCTTCTTTACCCACAACATGTGACAATTGCAGTCAGCCACTGACAGCAGCAGTGATGTCGACATGTCACCTCTATAGCTAGTGACTGGCTGCAGATTACAAGTCGTGCGTGAACAGAGACTGATGAAGAGCAAGGAAGTTGTAAGCACCCGAGTGGCAGTGGATTAGTACCGTGAATATTACTCCTTTTGCTGTTAAAATGACAATACCTGTCATGTTGTTTTTTTATTGGTGACACTAGAAGAGCAGATGGAAAAACTTGAATTTGCTACTGAGTTAATTGTAAAAAAAATAATCACTGTTCAAACTGCCTAGATAGACAGACAGACAGACAGATAGATATGGGATAGATAGATAGATAGATAGATAGATAGATAGATAGATGGATGGTGTGGTAGTTCAACTCATATGGCGGTACACAGACCATACATGTGTGGGGAGCTGCCCACTCTAGAACTACACAGGTTCAGTCTTTCCTCCTAAGGACACAAACCATAGGAAATCCTGTCTCCAGCCTTACTGAACGACTGCCTCTGGAGTCCAGCTATTTAAGCCCCAGATCAAACCCTGAGGTGGAGATAAGGTAAACATCCTCCCACTCACTCTATGGATGTCCTCTTAAAAGCCAGCAAATTATGAAAATTAGCTTAACCCTTCATGGCAATTAGTGTGCTGGAGGAAAATACTCTGAGTTTCACATCACTGACACCATTAAGAGTTTGTGACACATATCTCCTCTCCAGTACTTTACCAGTGACTATGTCACAATAAATAGATAGATAGATAGATAGATAGATAGATAGATAGATAGATAGATAGATAGATAGATAGATAGATAGATAGATAGATTAACACTGTTTTGGGCATATCTGTGCCAAAACAGATGAGTAGAAATTCCATTTGGGCCAGATTATATTTATTTTATCCCAAATGCTAGAATGGAACATTTACCAGTGCACAATTTACTTTATATATTAGCCATATACAAATGCTGACAATACTTCCAATTTCTCTGTATCATGCACCATGTTGTGTCAATGCTTATCTATAGATTCTGGTGCCCTCTTCCTCCTAGAGCAACTAGAACACTAGCAGCTATGCACATTGGCACCACTTGGGTGCGCCACATGAGTAGAATCAGGTTAAACTTAAGAAAAAAAGTTTACATTAGTCTGCTACAGTTTATTTTGCTTAGCTTTTTATGTCTATAGATAGGGATATAATAATGGGTAGTTCTGAAATCATCTTATTTTACTGATCATCATAGATCATCTACGTTTTAATGTTTATACTAAAATATACCTTTTTGATATACAGCTTATTGCTCATCTAATTATCACGTGAGAAACTAGCAAAAGATATTTCAGATATTTTCATAGGATCTAAGGAGTAAAGCCGGCATCACACTAGAGAGGAAAACGGACGAGTGAGAGACGTTAAAAAACGTATTGCACACGGACCAATGATTCTCTATGGGGCAGCTCCCATCAGCCGTATTTTTCTTGCGTATATTTTACGCGATTGTTAGCGTACTATGGCCGTAGTACGCCATTGCAAGTCTATGGGTGCGCTAAAAATACGCATTACACATGGACCACATGTGTGACTTGCGAGAAATACGCACCCGGTGTCTTTTAAAAAAGCCGGCAATTCAGTGAGCTATACAGTAAACTCACACTGACAGGTTTAATAAAGAAACAAAAGAATAGATACAGTATATACACATAGAATACATATATATATATATATATATATATATACACACACATGTCATTGAGACACACACACACACATATATATATATATATATATATATATATTTTGCAGAGTTCTTCATAGCAGAATAGCCGCTAATTCAATTGCCGGCTTCTGTAAAATCATTCCCCAACCCAACATGAAAAGACACATGGTCTACATACAGTAAACCATTTCATTTCATGTTTTTTTTATATGTCTTTCACTAGTAATGAGATGAAGGTTTGTGTGTAAAATTTGGGAGGTGTAGGTGTTAATTTAAGGGGTTAATTCGTTGTTAAAAAATGCGTGGGCTCCCGCTGTGATTTGTCAACCAGAGAGGTAAAGCAGGTGAGTGAGGGCAGATTTTAATAGCCATGAGAGGGACCATTGTTTTTGGCCCCCCGGCTACAAAAATCTGCCCCCAGACACCCCAGAAATGGTGCATCTATAAGATGTGCCAGTGCTGGCACTTATCCTCTCTATTCCCATTGCCCTGTAGCGGTGGCTAATGGGTTAATATAGCAAAGGGTTAATGTCACCATTTGATTGTAAGGTGACATTAAGCCGATTAATAATGGAGATGTGTCAATAAGACACCGAGCCATTATTAACCCTATACTCTGAAAGGGTTAAAAACCACACACAGACATTAATTAAAAAGTCTTTTAATGAAATAAATACACCAAGTTTTTGACAAATTTTTATTACTCTGGTAATCCCAAAGAGGCTGCACAGAACTGAATCAATTAATTCTGAAGCAGTTTACAGTGAGGCTGGTCGCATTAGCACTGGTCCTCAATGTAAACTATTTAATCCCTTGTGAAAGATTGCAGCGTGGGACATGACTGAGCAGCGGAGAGGTAAGGATATAGTTGCTTTTTTATGTTTTTTTTTTGCAGGTCATGGTTTTTTTTGGATTACCAGAGTAATACAAATTTGTCAAAAACTTGGTGTATTTATTTCATTAAAAGACTTTTTAATTAATGTCTGTGTGTGGTTTTTAACCCTTTCAGAGTATAGGGTTAATAATGGATCCGTGTCTTATTGACACCTCTCCATTATTAATCAGCTTAATGTCACCTTACAATCGAATGGTGACATTAAACCTTTGTTATATTAACCCATTTGCCACCACTACAGGGCAATGGGAATAGAGAGGATAAGTGCCAGAATTGGCACATCTTATAGATGCGCCATTTCTGTGGTGTCTGGGGGCAGATTTTTGTACCCGGGGGGGGCAAAAACAATTGTCCCTCTCAGGGCTATTAAAATCTGCCCTCACTCACCTGCTTTACCTCTCTGGTTGACAAATTAACGCGGGAGTCCATGCATTTTTTAACAATGAATTAACCCCTTAAATTAACACTTACACCTCACAAATTTTACACACAAACCCTCATCTCACTACTAGCGAAAGACATATAAAAAAACATGAAATGAAATGGTTTACTGTATGGAAACCATGTGTCATTTCATGTCGGGTTGGGGAATGATTGTACAAAAGCCGGCAATTGATTTTGCGGCTATTCTGCTATGTAGAACTCTAGGAAATATAAATATATATATGTGTCTTAATGACATGTGTATATATATATACAGTATATATATATATATGCATTCTATGTGTCTATATCTATTCTTTCGTTTGGATTTGAAAACCTGCCATTGGGCGCCACTATATGTCCGTTTTGCAAGCCTGCGAGAAAAAAACGCTATACGGATGCCATACGGATTACATACGGATGCTTACATGAGAAAAATACGCAGCCACACCCTGACAAGGGATGACATACGGAGCACTATTTAGGGACCATTTATGCGTATTACTGCCATACAATACGGTCCATATTTTTCTATGATGTGTGTGACTCCAGCCTAATATTTTTCCTTGTGGAGAGTGACAGGCTAGGCCTGGCATGTCAGAGTGAGGAGACTTCTACACAATGCATGCTCCTCTTCAAAATTAAATATGCAGATTGCATCTTCAGAAAGGAAGAGGACTAGAACGCTAGCACCACCTATTGAAAGTAGCTTTCCTAAAAAGTCAATATCGACCTTTGTCATATGACTTACGATAAAAGCCAAACCAGAATCTCAATATGCAGACACAGTGTTTCGGGGTATTGCTGCTCATTGGTGCAAAGTCTGAGATCTGATTTGGCT
This sequence comes from Dendrobates tinctorius, assembly GCF_039654945.1. Taxonomy (NCBI): domain Eukaryota; kingdom Metazoa; phylum Chordata; class Amphibia; order Anura; family Dendrobatidae; genus Dendrobates; species Dendrobates tinctorius. The sequence continues at coordinate 1,851,910 of NW_027361876.1, forward strand.
AGGTGAGAGACTTAAAGGTGTGATCCAAAGGCAAAGTCATTTTGCTCCTAACTCCCTATCTATTTGATGCTATAATCTAAACTATTTTCTAATATTCTCGCTTTAAAAATTCCCTACCGTTCCCTAATTGCACTGTCTAACAGCTAGTGTATTTTTGTTCTCTACTTCCTGTGTGATGACAATCCATTTGAGTATCTCAGTGCATGCTGGAATACTCAAACGAAGAGTCATCAGAGCAGAGTGCAGATGCCACTCTCCCTGCCCCCTTCCTGAAATGAAGCGGCATCAGTGACGGACACTAATTTCAGAGCTGGTGTCTGTCCCTGCTGTGCCCCTGTGTGCCATCTCCCTGTGCGATGTGCCCCGTGTGCTGTCTCTGCTTTGTGCGCTCTGTTGTCTGTTAGATGAACAATAATAAGCAGAACTGTGTCACTATACCCGGCCGAGATTAATGACGTCACTTGCAGGGGTTGAACTAGTCTCCTGCACCACCGGGTACAGTGATACAATGTTTCGCTGGTATTGTCCCTTGTCAGTGCAAAGTCTAACATGGGGCAGCACCCCGAAAAACTATGTCTAAAAATTGAGATTCTGGTTTGCCTTTTACCCTAAGTCACATTACAAGGCTCAATAAAGGGTTGATATTGACTGTTAGGATTCTTACTTCCAAAAGATGGTGCTAGATTTCTAATACTTTACCTCTCTCAAGAGGCAATTTGCAGACTTTTTCATACAAAGAAAAGAAACGGCAAGACAAGCCGTAGATAAAATACAAAACTCGGACAAAGCTAATATTTAAAATCCATTTATGAACCATTTAATAAAAATAATCACTATTAATATAGCACCAACATATTCCGCAGCACTTTCCAATTTAGAGGGAGCACTTTCCAATTAAACAATCTGTGGAATAAATGTTACATACATGTACCCTGCATTTGACCATTGATCATTTTCTGTAACAGAAAAATTGGTATATTTTGTACAATAAGCCTGCAGCGTTATTAATTATTAAACAGGAATGTAATATTGCAGAGTCAAAGTGTCCAGGCCTAGTTTAATAGGTAATAGAGCTCTTCCAGTACCTGGCAGAGGAATGGATCACTTTCCACTCCACTATTAGTTCAGTGTAGCTGCAGCTGGTCACTTCAGGACACAGAAATTTCAACATATCATTGCTCAATATAGCAGCTATTCTTCAGTATAGCAGCTCTACATGGTGATGCTGTGTGAGTTCCCGGCACCACAGCACCAGGGTAGGACAAGTCACTTGTGCCCCCTTAATTGTGGACAGTTAGCACTTTCTGAGTCTGTACCACCTGTCCAGTATTGGACCCCTTAGTTCTCAACCACATGTGATACTGATGTATTAATAGTTTCCCTTGGACCATCTAGTTTTTTATGCTTTTTTTACTGAAATCTGACATAAAGAAAAAAAAAGTTATACACTGTTTTATGACCCTAGCCCTAAAGCTAGCACTAGTCGTATTCCAACCCTAGATTTATTCTTAACCCTAGCTCTAGCCGAAATAAGTGTGATATGCCAATGCCGGTGCTGCTATGTGCACTGGATCATTTGACAGTTGGTGCAGGGGAGTCTGACGTTTTCTACCTACATAAAACTTGGCACCCAGGGCAACGACCAATATGCTCCCCATCCCTCACACAATACATCCCTGACTCTATATCCTTCATTTTACATTTTTGTATAGGTCCTCATGAGTCATCACCTCAAAACACTTTTGTACTCTGCTGTGCTGGAATCCAGACAGACCGCCAATATTTTCCTGCCTATAATTAATGGAAGGAGTGCACATTGTAGCTGTAGTTATTAGAGATTATGCCTCAGAGCGATGTATGTAACATAGGGAGAACCACCGATTTCATAATGTATATCGTTAATGATAGAGATACCAAAGTTTGTAAACTTTCTCAAACAATTGCTCACTTTGGCTTCAAACTTATGTAACCACACGCTAAAAGACACAATAACACGGCCATTGCAAAGAGTGTTTGCTTTTAGCCAATAACTCAGAAAAAATATGTATATTTTTTATCTGAGATTCCGCTCCTAAAAACAGACAAGGATTAAGATACACTAAATGTTATAAATCAGCTTCCATAGTGGAAAAAAAAACACTAAAAGGTTTACACAGTAAAATATCGATATTTGCAGATGATACAAAACTATGTAAAGCAGTCAATACAAGAGATGATAGTATTCTGCTACAGATGGATCTGGATAAGGTGGAAACTTGGGCTGAAAGGTGGCAGATGCGGTTTAACATTGATAAATGTAAGGTTATACACATGGGAAAAAGGAATCCATATGACCATTACACACTGAACGGAAAACCATTGGATATATCTGACATGGAGAAGGACTTGCGGATCCTAGTTAATGATAAACTTACCTGGAGCAGCCAGTGCCAGTCAGCAGCTGCCAAGGCAAACAGGAACATGGGGTGCATTCAAAGAGGTCTGGATACACATGATGAGAACATTATACTGCCTCTGTACAAATCCCTGTTTAGACGACGCATGGAGTACTGTGCACAGTTTTGGGCACCGGTGCACCGGAAGGATAACAAGGAGGGCAACAAAATTAATAAAGGGTATGGGCTAGCTACAATACCCAGAGAGATTAGCAAAATTTGGATTATTTAGTCTAGAAAAAACGACTGAGGGGCGATCTAATAACCATGTATAAGTATATAAGGGGAAAATGCAAATATCTCTCCGAGGATCTGTTTATACCAAGGAAGGTGACGGTCACAAGGAGGCATTCTCTGAGTCTGGAGGAGACAAGGTTTTTCCACCAACATAGATGAGGATTCTTTACTGTTAGGGCAGTGAGAATCTGGAACTCCTTGCCTGAGGAGGCGGTGATGGCAAACTCAGTCGCGGGGCTCAAGAGAGGCCTGGATGTCTTCCTGGAGCATAACAATATTGTATCTTACAGTTATTAGGTTCTTTAGAAGTATATAAATCTGGGGATTTATTCTGACGGAATATAGGCTGAACTGGATGAACAAATATTTTTTTTCGGCCTTGTTAACTATGTTACTCTGTTAGTATAGTTATTTCCTAACCTTTTTTTGTGTTTCCATAAAATCTTGCAGGTGAAGTTCAAGATGAATTGCTTCACACTTACACAAAAGTGTATAAATTTGACACCCTTCTTCTTTGTGTTCGCGTGGCTGTACTTGTGGCTGTAACCTTGACAGTGCCAATTGTGTTATTTCCTGTAAGTATTTATTCACACATAAAGTTTTTTTTAAGGTTTATATTATGTTATGCTTTGTAAATATATGGAGGGGTATATCAGGTTTGTACCTATAGGTGCCACCAGTTTTGACCTTGAGTAGCATACATTTTAACAAATTGAGCTGCAGAACCTGACAATGCATATCACTTTGCATGCAGGCTCAGACTGGCCCACAGGGGAACAGGTGAATTCCCCGGTAGGACCCTGTCCAGGAGGGAGCCACTTACTCCCCACCATGAGCAGTAGTTGATTCTTTATGTACAGAAAAAAGCAGCAACTCATTATTCATTCATTCATTAAAGAGGATGTATACTACTTTTAAATTGTTGACCTATCTTTGGGCTAGGTAATCAATGTCTGATCAGTCAGGGTCCGAAACCCGGCTGATCAGCTGTCATCGGTGTCAACAGAGGCTGCCACCAGCTGGAAGTACACACTTGAGGAGCTGGTCATCTTCTGATAGTGGCTGCCATAAGGTATTACGCATCCACTTCCTATTGATTTGAACAGGAGGTGGGAGTGCAGTACCATGCGGCAGCCACTCTCTGAAGACAGAACAGTTCTACAAGGAAGCACTTCCAGCTGTCTGCCGCCAAAACTGATAACAGCTTATCGGCTGGGGTGTCAGTTGTCGGTTCCGACTGATCAGACATTGATGACTTATTCTAAGGATAGGTCATCAATGTAAAAGTAGTGGAAAACTTCTTTAATTCAACAAACTACTTACCAAACTACTTAGCATATCTAATATATAAAGCTCAAAGTGTGTATGTATGTGTGTATGTATGTGTGTGTGTGTATGTCCGGGATAGGCATCCGCACCGTCGCAGCTACAACCACAAAATTTGGCACAGTCACACGTCTGGACCCTGAGAGCGTCCTAAGCTATGTTGTGAGGTGAAATTTTAACCCCGTGCATTCCAATTCACCAAACAATTTTGCCCCTGGCTACATAATGGGGGAAAAGTGTGTGCGCGTCAAGCCCCACCCCTCATTATGATGTCATAATGCCGCTATCTACATAATGGGGAAACAGTGTGTGCGTATCAAGCCCCGCCCCTCATTATGTCAAAATTGTTGCCATGGTGACGCTGATGTCATCAAGCCCCGCCGCTCATTATGATGTCATAAAGGTTGACTATGGGATGGAGGATGTGTGATGGGTATATGGGCACTGGACTGTGGGATGGAGGATATGTATGACGGGTATATGGGCACGGGCCTATGGGATGGTAGATATGTATGACGGGTATATGGGCACGGGACTATGTGATGGAGGATATGTATGACGGGTATATGGGCACTGGACTATGGGATGGAGGATATGTATGACAGGTATATGGGCACGGGACTATGGGATGGAGAATATGTATGACGGGTATATGGGCACGGGACTATGGGATGGAGGATGTGTGATGGGTATATGGGCACTGGACTATGGGATGGAGGATATGTATGACGGGTATATGGGCACGGAACTATGGGATGGCGGATATGTATGATGGGTATATGGGCACGGGACTATGGGATGGAGGATATGTATGATAGGTATATGGGCTTGGGACTATGAGATGAAGGATGTGTGATGGGTATATGGGCACTCGACTATGGGATGGCGAATATTTATGATGGGCATATGGGCATGGGACTATGGGATGGACAATATATATGATGAGTATATGGGCATGGGACTATGGGATGGAGGATATGTATGATGGGTATATGGGCACGGGCCTATGGGATGGTGGATATGTATGATGGGTATATGGGCACGGGACTATGGGATGGAGGATAATTATAATTTGTTATAACTAACCACAGTTAGTTACTATGCCCAGGCAGTGCTGGGCTCTTCAGCTAGTTATTATATAAAATCAGAGGGGAAATTTGTGAATTAGGGTAATCTGATATCTGCATGTAGCTGAAAGTGACCCCCAAGAGTCAATGTTATGGCTCAGTGGTTCGCAGTGTTGCTTTGCAGTTCTGGGGTTCTGGGTTCACCAAGGACAACATCTGCAAGGAGTTTGTATGTTCTCCCCATGTTTGTGTGGGTTTCCTTCAGTTTACTCCCACACTCCAAAGACATAGTAATAGGGAGTCTAGATTGTGAGCCCCAATGGGGACAGTGCTGATAATGTCTGTAAGGCGCTGTGGAATTAATGGTGCTATATAAATGGATAAAATAAATAATAAATTACTGGTGGGACACGGATTTAGCTTTCTGAATCTATGGGAAGACATGTAGTTGATTGATTGACTGGTACCTGCAGCCTTGAGCATTAAGTGTCATAAATTTTCACAGATTATTCTCCAAATGCTGGTAATTCAACAGAAAGTAATTGTATTAATTGACATATTCATGTATGGGGACACTTAGGGGGTCCTTTTATGTTCAAGACATAGGTGGGCTATGGTATATAATGATGTATTAGATGGCAGCTTCTCAGAATTATCGACTTAATTACGTGTACATACTGTTTAAAGTAATAAAATAATATAACACAATTGTAGGAGAAATGTCCTGACATTGTTGGGAAGGAGAAAAGCTAAAATGCATAAAATAAAATTATATGCTAAAGTAGAACATGATCTGGAAAGATTAAACCTTCTTTAAAGTGACATTTGACATGAACATTGCCATTTTAAAAGAATAAAAATCTAAATGTAAGCGATCAGGTATAGCATGTAATTAGGAAATCTCTAGTATAAGCACCCTTATCTATGGTGCCCTCTATTGCCCTGTCCATAGTTCAGCTTTCGTGTGGTAAAAGCTGGAGAACGAAAGTGAATATTCTTAGCAATAGCCTTCACTGGACACTTGGTTGCGAATAATTAGGGCAGCTGTTGGCTTCTTATGGCAGTATTACATTCCATGTGCTCTAAATATAATCTTCTTCTCACAAAATGTTAAAAATGTTTTCTCAGAGGCGCTACTGTAACGTCTTAGTTGCAGAGCTGTGTGTCACAAATTTAAGACAAATGTTAATATATTATGTCATTTATTAATTATCGTTAAGAATTTGTTGGAGTCAAATGCATAATGCTAACCGAAGCCTTTAAAGTGACCTGTCATTCAGACTGTAATAAATGCAAGAGAACATGTTTTACCTGTCATTCGGGATCAATCTTGTCAGAAACGGCTAAAGAATGTAAAATACCTCAAAGGCAGTTCACAAAATAGATTTATGTGTGCAAATTCCAAGGTGGGGGATTGTGGCTACAGAAATACTAATTAATAGAGCTTCTATTACTTATATAGACTAAAACATAGGATAAAGAGGAGAACCGTAAGCCACAAATTCCCCAAATAGAGCTCAAATATACATTTTGATATTCAGTTTTAGGCAATCTCACTTGCTTATTCTGCCTCTGGCAGAAAATGAGAATCTTTTTTCCAAACCTCAGACCCTGTAGTTATCAATCTCCGCTCACCAAGGTCATATGTCACCTCCTCATGAATACCTAGCTTGGAATGCAGTAAGATATGGATTTCCAAGTATTCTTCTGTGAATATTGGCCTCTTATTTGAATTTGGATTTTTGGATGGTCCTGTCACAGATTTCACAATATACAGTACATATGTATTTCGGGTCAAGATTCTGATGGCACTCAGGGGTGAGGTGTAATTTTTTTTTTGTTATGGAGCTCCTCTGTTTGGGATATCCTTTGTACTTTGTACTCCTTTGTCACTTCATCCTTTTGATTGGTGCTCAAGTAATGTGGTGATCCTGAATGCGAATGCATTATTATTATTATTATTATTATTATTATTACTATTATTATTATCATTATTATTAATTTATAGATTGCTTAGTTATAAGGCACTGTACAAATGACTGGTAGACAGGAAGACTGAGCCCACGAGGGCTCACAATCTGCAGGGGAGGGGAAGAAGACAGCAGGTGGAGGTAGAAACTGCTGCTTTGGTAATGTGGTTGCGGCACTGTTGTTGCCGGTTGTAGGCCTTAGCATATGACGGTTTTCAAAAAATGAGGAGAGTCTGATTGATTGATGTAACGAGTTTCATGGTACAGAGTATGCATGGTGGAGTTCTTGGAGACAATTGTGTGAGGAATAGACAGGAGGAGATGAAAGATTGAGGTCTTATGGGGAACTGAAATTATGTGTTGGGAGGTGGCTGCAGAGTATCTTGGAGCTGTATGCAGGGGACAGGGTATGGAAAGTCTTGTAAGTCATTGTTAGCAGTTTAAACTGAATTCTCAGGGTAATGAGTAGCCGGTAAAGAGAATGCCAAGTGGAGAAGCAGAAGAGTAAAGAGAGGGGGTGTTATTCTGACAGATGAGTTAAAGATTGATTGGAGAGGTGCAATACTGCGAGGTGTAAGGTCATAGATAAGGATGTTGCCACAGTCTAGGGAGAGATAATAACGGTATGCACTAACAGTGCTATGGTTTACTATACCTTTGCTTTCAGCTATATCAATCACAGTATAACATTATTAAATAAATATCAAATTTCTGTACTTTACCAAGATACATAGTATAAGGATTTCCAGCATTTTTTTTTTTTTGCTGAGAGCATAAAATAATGGTCAAGGTCATGGGAACCCACAAGTGTTGTCTTCTGACAGAGGGAGAATATTAACAATACAGAGAATTTCCTGGACCGGAAAACTGTCAACAAGAACTTACCTTGGGACCTGCTAGTAGTAGGGGAAATATTATATACAGTGAGCTGTCAATACATAATGGTGCAAGTTTTTCTTATTTTAAGTTAAATATCTTTAAATACATCAATTGTAACTGCTCTATCAGAGAGACCAGATCAGTCAGCACTCCTGTGAATGGTACAACTGGTCCTTACTCCACAGTACCAAGAAATTAAGGTCTATGCAAGGAAAGATTTATATCTCACTCATTCTACTAATCCAATACTGCCCTGTAGTTTGTTAAACTGTTGCTAAATGGTAAGCGCTGTAATGATTTTACTGTTCAGTTACAGCTGAAGAAAGTAGGCACTGGCAGCAGTGCTAGATTAGTGGAAAGAGCAGAAGAGGGTTGTTTGACACCGCCCTGCAGGTCAGAATCCTACACTCGACTTTTCTACAAAAGGATACTTCTAAATAGGTTTTTTATTAGATGTTATTTAAAAAAATCCCCAACCTAAGGCTGTCCACTGTTTTGTTAAATAAAAAGGGCAGACCCAGAATGGTGATAAGTACTCTATAAGACCCATTTGCACTAAATGATTTTTGTAATCCAGAAATCCTATGAACACTCCATTTCCTGATACCAATCACCAGATGAAGGAGCAAAAACGCATGTAGGCAGTCAGGTCCGATGAAGGTCCAAACATAGGACCGAAACATTAACATAAAGATTGCCTATTAAACAAGTTATCACTTCACCGCAACCTTCCAAGTGCCAAATTTTGTCTACTATATTATATATTGGAACCCTACTTGGGCACCTATCCACATACCAGGAGTGCCGTATATTTCTCCTCAATATATGTATCATACTGTTTGTTTGTTGTTTGCAGTGTTGAACTGGGGTGCCAATGGCCCACTAGTAACCAACTCCCGAGCCCCACTTTTCAGCTACATGCAAATGTGACATTATCCTAACAAATTTATATAACCATGAACTGGGTAGATTGGTAAATGAATAAAATGCTGCCTCTGTCTGTACACAGTGACAATTTTGGAAGCATAATTTTTTTTAGTTAGGAAGTTATAAGGGTTAAAAAGCGATTTCTCATTTTTACAACAAAATTTGCAAAACCATTTTTTTAGGGACAATCTCACACTTGAAGTGACTTTGAGGGGCCTATATGTCAGAAAATACCCAAAAATGACACCATTCTATAAACTGAACCCCACGAGGTACTCAAAAACACATTCAAGAAGTTTATTAACACCACACGTGCTTCACAGGAATTTTTGAAATGTGGAAGAAAAAATAAACATTTACTTTTCTTTCACAAAAATTTTCATTTAGACCTAATTTTTTTACTTTCGCAAGGGTAACAGGAGAAAATGGACCATATGATTTGTTGTGCAATTTCTCTTGAGCTTGCCTATACCCCATATGTGGGGGAAATCTACTGTTTGGACTCACAGCAGGGCTCGGAAGGGAAGGAGCAACCATTTCATTTTTTGAATGTAAAATTTGCTGGCATAATTAACAGTCGCCATGTCGCGTTTGGAGAGTCCCTGATGTGCCTAAACAGTGGAAACCCCCTACAAGTGATACCATAATGGAAACTAGACCCCTTAGGGCAGGGTTCCCCAACTCCAGTCCTCAAGGCCCACCAACAGGTCATGTTTTCTGGATTTCCCTTGTATTGTACAGGTGATGCAATTATCAAATGGGAAATACTAAGGAAATCCTGAAATCATGACCTGTTGGTGGGCCTTGAGGACTGGAGTTGGGGAACCCTGCCTTAGGGAACTTGTCTAGATGTGTATTGAGCACCTTGAACCCCCAGGTACCTCAAAGAAGTTTTGTAACGTTAAGCCGTGAAAAAAAATCACATTTTTCCCAGATAAATCTTTTCTAGCTCCAACTTTTGCATTTTCATAAGGGAAACAAGAGAAATTGCTCCATACAATTTGTTGTGCAATTTATCTTGAGTGCGCAGATACCCAATAAGTGGAGGAAAACAACTGTTTGGGTGCATGGCAGGCCTTGGAAGGGAAGGAGCACCATTTGACTTTTTGAATGTAAAATATGCTGTAATACTTAGCAGTTGCCATGCCGCGTTTGGAGACCCCCTGATGTGCCTAAACAGTGGAGACCCCCCACAAGTGACACCATTTTGGAAACTAGACCCCTTAGGGAACTTATCTAGATGTGTATTGAGCACCTTGAACCGACAAGTGCCTCATAGAAGTTTATAATGTAGATCCGTGGAAATAAAAAAATCACATTCTGTCTGAATCACGTACAGTACAGACCAAAAGTTTGGACACACCTTCTCATTCAAAGAGTTTTCTTTATTTTCATGACTATGAAAATTGTAGATTCACTCTGAAGGCATCAAAACTATGAATTAACACATGTGGAATTATATAATTAACAAAAAAGTGTAAAACAACTGAAAATATGTCTTATATTTTAGGTTCTTCAAAGTAGCCACCTTTTGCTTTGATTATTGCTCTGCACACTCTTGGCATTCTCTTGATGAGCTTCAAGAGGTAGTCGCCGGAAATGGTCTTCCAACAGTCTTGAAGGAGTTCCCAGAGATGATTAGCACTTGTTGGCCCTTGTTGGCCCTTCACTCTGCAGTCCAGCTCACCCCAAACCATCTCGATTGGGTTCAGGTCAGGAGACTGTGGAGACCAGGTCATCTGGCGTAGTACCCCATCACTCTCTTTCATGGTCAAATAGCCCTTACACAGCCTGGAGTTGTGTTTGAGGTCATTGCCCTGTTGAAAAATAAATGATGGTCCAACTAAATGCAAACTGGATGGAATAGCATGCTGCTGTAAGATTCTGTGGTAGCCATGCTGGTTCAGTATGCCTTCAATTTTGAATAAATCCCCAAATGTGTCACCAGCAAAGCACCCCCACACCATCACACAGCCTCCTCCATGCTTTACGGTGGGAACCAGGCATGTAGAGTCCATCCATTCACCTTTTCTGTATCGCACAAAGACACGGTGGTAGGAACCAAAGATCTCAAATTTAGACTCATCAGACAAAAGCACAGATTTCCACTGGTCTTATGTCCATTCCTTGTGTTCTTTAGCCCAAACAAGTCTCTTCTGCTTGTTGCCTGTCCATAGCAGTGGTTTCCAAGCAGCTATTTTACCATGAAGGCCTGCTGCACAAAGTTTCTTCTTAACAGTTGTAGAGATGTGTCTGCTGCTAGAACTCTGTGTGGCATTGACCTGGTCTCTAATCTGAGCTGCTGTTAACCTACGATTTCTGAGGCTAGTGACTCGGATGAACTTATCCTCCGCAGCAGAGGTGACTCTTGGTCTTCCTTTCCTGGGGCGGTCCTCATGTGAGCCAGTTTCTTTGTAGCGCTTGATGGTTTTTGCCACTGCACTTGGGGACGCTTTCAAAGTTTTCCCAATTTTTTGGACTGACTGACTTCATTTCTTAAAGTAATGATAGCCACTCGTTTTTCTTTACTTAGCTGCTTTTTTCTTGCCATAATGCAAATTCTAACAGTCTATTCAGTTGGACTATCAGCTGTGTATCCACCAGACTTCTGCATAGCACAACTGATGGTCCCAACCCCATTTATAAGGCAAGAAATGCCACTTATTAAACCTGACAGGGCACACCTGTGAAGTGAAAACCAATTCCGGTGACTACCTCTTGAAGCTCATCAAGAGAATGCCAAGAGTGTGCAAAGCAGTAATCAAAGCAAAAGGTGCCTACTTTGAAGAACCTAGAATATAAGACATATTTTCAGTTGTTTCACACTTTTTTGTTAATTATATAATTCCACATGTGTTAATTCATAGTTTTGATGCCTTCAGAGCGAATCTACAATTTTCATAGTCATGAAAATAAAGAAAACTCTTTGAATGAGAAGGTGTGTCCAAACTTTTGGTCTGTACTGTATTTCAGAGATTTACATAGAAACCCCGCTGTAAGCGCTCAGTGCAGAGCGCAGGATAAATGTGCACCGAGCCTTACTAAGATTTTTGGGAGGTAGAATGAAAAAAATCAACAGCATGTGAAGAGTTTTATTTCTTTTTTACGCCATTCCTCATGTGGTATAAATGATTAAGTGACTTTATTCTTCGGGCCGGTGCGAATGCTTTGATACCAGATTTATATCGGCTTTTTATGTTTGACAGATGTCAAACACTAAAAGATGCTTTTTATTGCGAAAACTATTTTTTCAATCATCATATTTTGAGAGCTATCATTTTTTCATATTTTGGCAGACAGGGTCATGTTGCAGCTTGTTTTTTGCAGGACGAGCTGACGTTTTTATTGGTACCATTTTCGGGCACATGACTTTTTTGATTGCTTTCTATTCTGATTTTCGGGGGACAGAATGAACAAAAACCAGCAATTCAGGAATTGCCTTTTGTTTATTTTTTTATACCGTTCCGCTTTTGGTAAAATTGGTAAGACAGCTTTATTCTTTGAGTCAGTACGATTACAGCGATACCTCATTTATATTTTTTTTTATGTTTTGATGCTTTTACACAATAAAAACTATTTTATAGTTAAAATAATTACTTTTGCATTGCTTTATTCTGAGAACTATAACTGTTTTATTTTTTTGCTGATGGAGCTGTATGGTGGCTTGTTTTTTGCAGGACAAGATGACGTTTTCAGCAGTACCATTTTTATTTACATCTGTCTTTTTGATCGCGTTTCATTGCACTTTTTGTTTGGCAGTCTGATGAGCATTTTTTCTTGCCTCATTTTTATTTTTTTATGGTGTTCACTGAAGGGGTTAAATAGTGGCATAGTTTTATAGAGCGGGTTGCTACGGAAGCAGCGATACCAAATATGTCTACTTTTATTGTTTTTTTTTATTTCCATAAATAAATGCATTTATTGGAAAAATATTTTTTTCTTTATTTAGGAATTTGAAAAAAATATTTTTACACTATATATATATATGTATATATATATATATATATATATATATATATATATATATTTTAAACTTTTTTACATTGTCCCAGTATGGGACATCACTATATAATGTCAGATCAGCGATCTGACAGGCAGTGAAGCAGGCATGCCAGTGAGGCCTGCCATGGAGACCCTCAGGACAACGCGATCGCATTGATGTCTGCTGACAGCGACATCAGAGGGGTTAAATGCCCGCGATCAGTGCTAGCACCAATCGTGGGCATTGCTACGGGGTGTCAGCTGTCACATACATACAGTTGTGCTCTAAATTTTACATACCCCAGCAAAATTTTTGCTTTCTTGGTCTTTTTTCAGAGAATGTGAATGATAACACCAAAACTTTTTCTCCACTTGTAATTATTGGTTGGGTGAAGCCATTTATTGTCAAACTACTGTGTTTTCTCTTTTTAAATCATAATCCAACATCAGTGCCCAGGAGAGAAAGGCCATACAGTCTTTGAAAACCAACAAAGAAATCATCATTAAACCTGCTGACAAGGGAGGTGCAATAGTCCAGATGTATACGTCAGACTACATGAAGGAAGCAAACAGACAACTTATGGACACACGCTACTACAAAAAATTGGAGTCGGATCCTACATGGAACTATTACAAGGAACTGAACAAGTTGGTATCTTGTCTGCCTGACGAATCCATAAGAGCCGATGACCTGATACCACAGAGTTCAAGAATAGGGACATTATACATGTTTCCCAAAATCCACAAATCAGGAAATCCAGGAAGACCAATTATTTCATGTATGGGCACCCTTACTGAGCAGGTATCTGGATGGGTAAAGGGTATTCTTAAACCACTGATAAAGGATACACCCAGCCACATTCAGGAGACAACTGACCTATTAAATAAACTAGCAGCAATAGGTCCTCTACCAGAAGGAACCAACCTGGCCACCATGGATGTGGAATCTTTGTATTCCAATATCCCACACCATGATGGATTAAATGCCTGCAAATTCTTCATGGGAAACACAAGGACTGATGCAGAATCTGTGGTGAAACTTATAAAATTCATACTCACCCACAATTACAATGAATTTGACAAGATATATCTACAGGTGACTGGCACAGCAATGGGAAGTAAAATGGCTCCACAGTATGCAAATCTTTTCATGACCAAGCTTGAAAGTGACTTTTTGTCCTCATGTCCCATCAGGCCTCTGGCCTACTACAGCTATAATGAAGATATTTTAATCATCAGGAGGACGGAATCTGAGCCACAGCTAAAGACATCCCATGAACAGTTTAATCAATTTCATCTCACCATCAACTTAACACTCAGCTACTCCAGCACTGAAATTAACTATTTGGACACCATCATTAAGCTACAGAACAATTAAATAGAGACATCCCTGTATCAGAAACCAATCGACCGTCCAACATACCTCAAATGGGACAGTTTCCATCCAAAACACATAAAAAACTCTATTGTCTACAGCCAAGCCATCAGATACAATTGTTTATGTTCCAACGCCATGGATAGAGATGAACAGCTTGGTAACCTCAGAAAGACATTTTTGAACCAGGGCTACCATCCAAGAACAATTCAAAACCAAATTACAAGAGCCACCAGCTTATCAAGGAATCACCTGCTACATTACAAAGCTAAAGATGAAAATAACCGGGTGTCTCTAGTAGTGACCTACAATCCAGATCTGGAGGTTCTAAGGGTAGCTGCACAGAAATTACAGCCTTTACTACAAAAAGATGCCCGATTACAATCCATTTTTCCAGACCCCCCATTACTGTGTTTTATGCAGCCCCCTTATCTAAGAAGCACCATTGTCAGAAGCACCCTGTCCGCCCCAACAGCTGCAGGAACCTTTCCTTGCAACCAGAAAAAATGTAAAACCTGTCCATTCATAATGACCATGGACAAGATAAAGATCCCCAATTCACATCAGAACTACAAGATCCCAGGTACTTTTAGCTGCATCACATCTAATGTGGTGTACTTAATTATTTGTGCTAAATGTCCAACTGGGGGTCTGTATGTAGGGGAGACTGGGCAAAAACTGAAAACAAGTATGAATTTTCATCGCCACACAATAAGAGAAGAAAGAATGGATCTACCTTTGGCCAAACACTTTTGTATGCCTGATCACAGCACCATAGACATGAAATTACTTGCATTGAAAGGTCATTTCAAATCTCAGAGAGACAGAAGGGTCTGGGAGTATAAACTCATGATGACCTTTGACACTCTCAATGCAGGAATGAAATTGTCACATGGATTTTTTTCTTTTTACATCAATTAAGGAATTTGCCCCTCAGACCTTTTGTGGGGGCATCACAACACAGAACCAGACCCCAATCAGAGGACTATAAAACATTCACTCCTTATTTATGAACTGTTCCAATATTTATGGCCACAACTGTTTATCACTCTCACATAATGATAATTCTGCTTCATGTCATTTGTGATATCTATTGCATTACTTGTTTCTGTGCTGTGTTGTGCATAAATATGTGATTCTTAGATTTTGTATTAGTCTATGCCTGATGAACAAACCTGAGTAGTCTCAAAAGCTTGCAATTAGTTACCATCTTTTCAGTTAGCCATTAAAAGGTATCACTGAAGACTCTCAATTCGAAATATTTTTCTAATGATAACTCAAAACATTCAAATGACCCTCATCAAAAGTAATACCCTAGTGATTTTGGCCTGATAACATGCACAGAAGTTGACACAAATGGGTTTGAATGGCTACTAAAGGTAACATCCTCACCTGTGACCTGTTTGCTTGTAATAATTCTGTGTGCATAAAAGCTGAGTGAGTTTCTGGGATCTAGACAGAGTCTTGCATCTTCCATCCAGCCAATGATGTTTCTGGATTGTGCATTATGGGGAAAGCAAAAGAATTGTCAATGGATCTAATGGAAAAGGTAGTTGAACTGCATAAAACAGGAAAGGGATACAAAAAGATATCCAAGGAATTGATAATGCCAGACAGCAGCATTCAAACTGTGATTAACTAATGGAAAATCAGGAGCTCGGTAAAAATAAAACCATGGTCAGGTAGACCAACAAAAATTTTGTCCACAACTGCCAGTAAAATTGTTTGGGATGCAAAGAAAAACTCACAAATAACAGCTGAAATACTGGACTCTCTGAAAACTAGCGGTGTGGCTGTTTCAAGATGCACATTAAGGAGGCACTTGAAGAAAAATGGGCTGCATGGTCGAGTCGCCAGAAGAAAGCCATTACAGCGCAAATGCCACAAAGTATCTTGCCTACAATACATAAAACACAAGAGACAAGCCTCAAAACTACTGAAACAAGGTAATTTGGAGTGATGAGACCAAAAATGAACTTTTTGGCCACAACCATAAACGTTACATTTGGAGAGAGGTTAACAAGGCCTATGATGAAAGGAACACCATTCCTATTGTAAAGCACGGAGGTGGATCACTCATGTTTTGGGCATGTGTGAGCTACAAAAGCACAGGAAACTTGGTCAAAGTTGAAGGAATGATGAATGCAGCACGTTATCAGCAAATACTGGAAGCAAATTTGCAATCTGCCCGGAAGCTGCACATAGAACGTACTTGGACGTTCCAACATGATGAAAAACACAAGGCCAATTCGATCTGTCATTGGCTACAGCATAACAAAGTGAAGGTTCTGGAGTGGCCATCTCAGTCTCCTGACCTCAATATCATTGAGCCAGTCTGGGGAGATCTCAAGCACGGAGTTCATGCTAGACAGCCCAGGAATTTACAGGAACTAGAGGCTTTTTGCCAAGAAGAGTGGGCAGCTTTACCATCTGAGAAAATAAAGAACCTCATCCACAACTACCACAAAAGACTTAAAGCTGTCATTGATGTTCGGGGGGAAAATACACGGTATTAGGAAATGGGGTATGCGAACTTTTGACCAGGGTGATTTGGATGTTTTGGGTTGTCATTATGATTTAAAAAGAGAAAATACAGTAGTTTGACAATAAGTTGTTTCACCCAACCACTAACCATGAGTGGAGAAAAAGTTTTGGCGTTATCATTCATATCCTCTGAAAAAAGGCCAAGAAAGGAAAAATTTTGCCTGGGTATGTAAACTTTTGAGCACAACTTTATATGCATCAATCTGTGTGTATAACTATATATGTATGTGTACATTTCTGCATGTTTATTGGTATCCGTATATGAATGTGTACAGATATTGTATATCTACATTTATTGATTTATCTTCAGCCCTGAACTCGCACTTTGCTACCTCAAGGTCTCCTCCACATGTCCCATGATCACTTGTTACACCAGTTACATAATGATTGCGTAAGTGAATTCTAGAAAACTGTTTCATATGGTTTGTGTAGGTAAATATTATCTAGGTTGTTTTTTAGAATAGTAGTGAAATCTTGATGATTAGTTGTGACTACCTTGTTTCTACGAAAATAAAACAGGGTCTTACATTATTTTTTGCTCCAAAAGATGGGTTAAGGCTTATTTTCAGGGGATGTCTTATTTTTTCCATGAACAGCAATACGCATTTATTCTTGAACAAAAAATTAACATTTATCTCTATATATAAAAATGAATGTGTGTGTGTGTATCACCAACCAATCACGAAGCATCTTTCATTTCAACAGAGCTGTTCAAAAGAAGCTGAGCTCTGATTGGTTGCTATGACCAACAGTTTTCCTTGCAAACAATCACTAAGCATCTCTCATTTCACCAGAGCTGGTTAAAAGTAGCTGAGCTGTGATTGGTTGCTATGACTATCAGTTTTCCCACTTAACAACACCTCAGCAGACACTGACATGGTGAGAGAAATCTAGCATCACTGGGTGTTGTGAATTCGCTTTCTGGCCTACCTCTGGTTATTACTGGAGGTAATGGAGCTGATCTGATTAACAGAGGATCGCCACCTGATAATGAGGAGGACAATTGGAGATCTGGGTTTCTGACTGGATTTAAGACAGCCGACTCCCTCTATCCCTGCTGGTGATCTTTTTTCTGCCTCCTGAGGTCTTAGTTTCCAGCTCAGTCCCTGCATGCTCAGCTAAGTGTTCTTTTGCTATTGTTCACATTTGATCTGGTTTTGTCTATTTCAGTTTTGTGTGGTCAGCCAGCTCCGGCTGGGGCTGTGCTGAATCTCCATCCATATGTTACTGCTTGTGCCAGTTTGTTTTTGTCACTTATTAGATTGGCCTCTTTCTGCTCTGCTTTCAGAATATACCAGAGTGCTGATATAGTGGGCGAAGTCATGTGACTTCAGTATTTTTCTATCAGACATGTTGGACATTTTTTGCAGGGTTTTTTGTGTGATTTCAGACAGTGTCTTTCCTTTACTGTCCTGTCTAGTTAGTGTAGGACCCATCATTTGCTCTGTCTATTTTCCTACCTGCATTTGTGTTTTCATCTTGTGTCACCGACAATATATGTTTGGGGGCTATCTATTCCTTTGGGGTCTGCTCTGGGCCAGTTTAGATTTCCCCTTTCTTGCTTTAGGCTTAGTTAGCTCTCCGGCTGTGCCGAGGCGTCTAGGATCATCGTAGGTACGCTCCACGGCTACTGCTAGTTGTGTGGATAGGATCAGGGATCTGCAATCCGCTTAGTTACCAACCTCTCTGGTTTTTTGTGGCTTAGCTTGGTCTTGCTCTCCTCCTCGGTGACCCAATCATAACAGAATCACCAGCCTAAACCACAGACTCGAGGGTACTCGAAGGAAGGAAAGAATTGTAAAAAAAAAGTGTCAGAATTTTTTTAATATATTTTTTCCGCTTTTTCTCTGGGGCCGTAGGAGGATTTTTTCTTTAATGGAGATTAAGCAATTGTCTGATCGTATTGCGCAGCTCGCTGCTGAAGTGCGGGGAATTTCCGCCTATCTCGCTCAATCATCTGCTGTTGAACCAAAAATCCCTACTCCTGATTTTTGACTTTCAAGAATAATTGTAAACTATTTCTTGCCTTGATGCCTAACTCATCAGGAGCTCTGTGCAGGAGGTTAAAATTGTCATTTCCTGGCTGCGCGGCGATCCCCAGGATTGGGCTTTTTCTCTGACACCTGGAGATCCTATTCTGAAAAATGTGGATGCATTTTTTCAAGCCTTGGGCTTGTTGTATGATGAACCTAATGCTATTGATCAAGCTGAGAAACCTTATTGGCATTGAACCAGGGTCAGGATTCTGCAGAGTTATACTATCAAAAATTCCAAAAGTGGGCGGTCCTTACTAAATGGAATGACGATGCCCTAGCAGCTCTCTTTCGGAAGGGTTTGGCAGAAACCGTAAAAGATGTTATGGGATTTCCTGTTCCCTCTGGTCTTGACGATTCTATGTCATTAGCCATTCAAATTGATCGGCGTTTACATGAATGTAAAACTACACGAGAAGCGTTGCCGCCTTTTGAACGAACGTCTGAACCCATGCAATGTGATAGGGTTTTGTCTAGGGCGCAATGTCAGGAGTTTAGAAGGCATAATAAGCTGTGTTTTTTCTGTGGACACGCCTTTCATACTATTTCTGTCTGCCCTAAACGAGAAAAACGTACAGCCTAAGTTCCTTTTGGCAATTACTCTGATCTGCTCTTTGTCTACATTTTCCGCTAAGGTTTTTGTAGATTCCGGAGCAGCTTTGAATCTGATGGATTTAGACTTTGCTAAACGTTGTGGTTTTCCCATGATACCCCTGCAGACTCCTATCCCTTTGAGGGGTATTGATGCTACTCCTTTGGCGGAGAATAAACCCCAGTTTTGGACCCAGGTGATAATGCGGGTCGCCCCGGACCACCAAGAAAATTGTAAATTTTTGGTGTTGCACAATTTGCATGATACTATTGTTTTGGGTTTTCCCTGGTTGCAAACTCATAATCCTGTTTTGGATTGGAAATCTGTGTCTGTGGTGAGTTGGGGTTGTCAGTGTGTTCTTAGTGACACTCCTGTTTTCTCCACCTCTCCCCAGCCTCATGATATTCCTGATTATTTGGCTGATTTTTCTGATGTATTTAGTGAGAGTAAGTCTGCGTCTTTGCCTTCTCATAGGAGTTATGACTGTGCAATTGAGTTAATGCCCGGGTGTAAATTTCCCAAGGGTCAGCTTTTCAACTTATCGGTACCCGAACATGATGCTATGCGACCTTATATCAAACAGTCATTGGAGAAGGGTCATATTAGATCATCCTCTTCACCTTTAGGTGCTGTTTTTTTGTGGCCAAGAAAGATGGTTCATTAAGGCCTTGCATTGACTATCGTTCCCTTAACAAAATCAATGTTAAAGATCAGTACCCGTTACCTCTAATTTCTGATTTATTTCCCAGAGTTAAAAGTGCCTGCTGGTTTACCAAGCTTGACCTCAGGGGGGCGTATAATCTTATTCGCATCAAGCACGGTGATGAATGGAAGACGGCTTTAATACTCCGGAGGGACATTTTGAGTACCTGGTGATGCCTTTTAGGCTTACTAATGCCCCTTCTGTCTAACAATCTTTTATGAACGATATTTTCCGGGACTTTGTGGATAAGTTTTTAATCATTTATCTGGATGATATTTTGATCTTTTCCAGTGATTGGGATTCTCATGTGGAACATTTCCGAACTGTGTTCCGGATTTTGAGGGAAAATTCCCTGTATGTTAAGGGATCGAAGTGCCTCTTTGGTGTACAGAGGATTTCATTTTTGGGATTCATTTTGTCCCCGTCGGCTATTGAAATGGACCCGGCCAAGGTACAGGCCATTTATGATTGGGTTCAGCCCACTTCTTTGAAGGCTCTCCAGAAGTTTTGGGGTTTTGCTAATTTCTATTGTAAATTTATAAGTAATTTTTCTGGTATTGTCAAACCACAGACTGATCTGACCAAAAAAGGCGCTGCTGTGGTGAATTGGTCTCCAGAGGCAGTCTCGGCATTTCAGGAGCTTAAGCGGAGATTCACTTCTGCTCCGGTTCTGTGGCAACCTGATGTCTCACTCCCATTTCACGTGGAGGTAGATGCTTCTGAGATTGGTGCAGGAGCCGTTTTGTCCCAAAAGGATCCAAATGAATCCCTGTGCCTTCTTTTCTCGAAAATTCTCCCCATCAGCATGTAACTATGACATGGGGAATCGGGAATTGTTGGCCATGAAATGGGCATTTGAAGAGTGGAGACATTGGTTGGAGGGAGCTAGACATCAAGTTGTGGTCCTCACCGACCACAAGAATTTGATTTATCTTGAATCAGCCAAACGTTTGTGGAGCCAGTAGTTCTTATGGTGGTGCCTCCTGACCCTATATTGGTTAAAGGCAATGTGGAATATGAGGTAAAGAAAATATTGGATTCTTGTTTGGCTAGACGGAGACTCCAGTACTTGGTCAAATGGAAGGGTTATGGCCAGGAGGATAATTTTTTGGTCTCTGCTTCTGACATTCATGCCGATAGATTGGTTTGTGCTTTTCACCGGGCCCATCCTGATCGGCCTGGTGGCGTGGATGACGGTTCGGTGACCCCTCCTCAAAGGGGGTACTGTTGTGAATTCGCTTTCTGGCCTACCTCTGGTTATTACTGGAGGTAATGCAGCTGATCTCATTAACAGAGGTTTGCCACCTGATAATGAGGAGGACCATTGGAGATCTGGGGTTTCTGACTGAATTTATGACAGCCGACTCCCTCTATCCCTGCTGGTGATCTTTTTCCTGCCTCCTGAAGTCTTAGTTTCCAGCTCAGTCCCTGCATGCTCAGCTAAGTGTTCTTTTGCTATTGTTCACATTTGATCTGGGTTTGTCTATTTCAGTTTTGTGTGGTCAGCCAGCTCTGGCTGGGGCTGTGCTGAATCTCCATCCATATGTTACTGCTTGTGCCAGTTTGTTTTTGTCCCTTATTATATTGGCCGCTTTTTGCTCTGCTTTCTGAATATACCAGAGTGCTGATATAGTGGGCGAAGTCGTGCGACTTCAGTATTTTTCTATTAGACGTGTTGGACATTTTTTGCAGGGTTTTTTGCGTGATTGCAGACAGTGTCTTTCCTTTCCTGTCCTGTCTAGTTAGTGTGGGCTCCATCGTTTTCTCAGTCTATTTTCCTACCTGCGTTTGTGTTTTCATCTTGTCTCACCGACAATATATGTTTGGGGGCTATCTATTCCTTTGTGGTCTGCTCTGGGGCAGTTTAGATTTCCCCTTTCTTGCTTTAGGCTTATTTAGCTCTCCTGCTGTGACAAGGCATCTAGGATCATCGTAGGTACGCTCCACGGCTACTGCTAGTTGTGTGGATAGGATCAGGGGTCTGCAATCCGCTTAGTTACCAACCTCTCTGGTTTTCTGTGGCTTAGCTTGGTCTTGCTCTCCTCCTCGGTGACCCAATCATAACACATGGGAACATAAGCTCCCAGCCATTTTCTGCCCCCCTTAAAGGTGCAGAGATCACATGACAGAAATGAATCCCCCCTCCTGTGCCTATATCCCCATCACACATCCTCCATCCCTTAGGCACATCTTCCCTCTTAAAGGGATCATTGGTATGGAAGTCAGAGCAAATCCATCCAGCACTTTGGTACTGACCCCAGGGTCTCTTAAAGGGATCATTGGTATGGAATTTAGGGCAAATCCACTCTGCGCTTTGGTACTGACCCCAGGCCTTTCTTAAAGGGATCTCCGGTATGGAAGTCAGGGTAAATCCATCCAGCACTTTAATTCTGACCCCAGGCCTCTCTTAAAGGGATCCCCGGTATGGAAGTTAGGGTAAATCCCTCAGTGCTCTGATTCTCACCTCAGGCTTCTATTAAAGGGATCATTGGTATGGAAGTCAGGGCAAATCCACTCAGTGCTCTGGTTCTGACGCCGGGCCTCTCTTAAAGGGATCCCCAGTATGGAACCTTTAGTACCGTTCCACTCAGCACTCTGGTTCTGACTCCAGGCTGACGGGATGATGTGGGATATTAGGGGTAGTTGTCCGGTGGCTCTGGCTGATGGGATGATGTGGGATATTAGGAGTAGTAGTCCAGTGGCTCTGGCTGACGGGATGATGTGGGATATTATCGGTAGTAGTCCGGTAACTCTGGCTGACGGGATGATGTGGGATATTATAGTGAATGTGGCTATGTGGAATGGGCGGGGCTCTTTACTCAGCTTTATATATATATATAGATATAATCATTATAATTTGTTATAACTAACCGTAGTTAGTTACTATGCCCGGGCAGCATCGGGCTCTTCAGCTAGTACAAATATAATCATGTAATCAAACACTGCACATACACATGTTGATAAACATGTATACACAAACTCACACTGACCATGCACATGTATATACACACTACACATACAGTTCTATGGAACATCCAGAAATTATATTTTCAGAAGAGAACGGAAAGGATCTGTCAGACAAACAGAAAATAATATTTCACATTGTGTTAATAACATTAACATTAGTGACAGTAATTTATGACCATGTTATTTTTATTATACTCTTACACGTTTGGCACAGAGGTCTCAAACATGTGGCCCACGGGCCACATGAGGCCCCTGAGGCAGGCATCTGCGGCCCGCGGTGCACCACATGTCTCACTCCCTAAGGCAGGTTAAAGGCGCACATTCAGAAGCGCGCGATCGCTGTTCTGTGTGCACAGGACCTGGGATGAGGTCACAGGAGGGGGAGGAGCCAGGGGTCACATGATCAGGAGCCTCAGTGTATGCAGGATGCTGCTGTCTATGCTGGTTGTCATGGTGCTGGATGAAGGTAAGTTTTTGTGTGGGGTCAAGAGGGGTTTACAGGGTGGATGTAGCAGAGCCGTGTGTGTACGGAGCGCAGTCGTGTATGTACAAGGTGTTCGGAGCCGTGTGTATGAGGTGTACGGAGCGGAGCCGTGTGTGTACGAGGCGTTCGGAGCCGTGTGTACGAGGTGTACAGAGCAGAGCCGCATGTGTATGAGGTGTACGGAGTGGAGCCGCGTGTGTATGAAGTGTACGGAGCGTGTACGGAACAGAGCCGTGTGTGTACGAGGTGAAGAGAGAGAAGCCGCATGTGTACGGAGCATAGCCGTGTGTGTACGAGGTGTAGAGAGAGAAGCCGCATGTGTACGGAGCGGAGCCAGTACGAGGTGTATGGAGCGGAGCCGCGTGTGTATGAGGTCTACGGAGCGCAGCTGTGTGTGTGCGAGGTGTATTACGTTTGAAAGGAATGCGGCCTGCCAGCTCAAATTTTTTTTATGTGCGGCCCATTTACTCTGCTGGGTTTGAGACCCCTGGTTTAGCACAACCCATCAGTGCCCACATTACTGCTAATGGTACAGCTACCAATATGATATGCTAATCATAATGTACATGTATTAATTTAGCATTAATAATGCATGTAGATGAATACTTTATTGTACAGCTATGTTCTTCATTTTAATTAAATACAATGCTCCTCATCAAGGAGATAGAATACATTGGGGCAGATGTATGCTAGATTCAAAATATGGACAAAAATTTGGGAAAAAAAGAAAAGGGGAGGCTAAGTAGAACCCTAAAATCCATCAAATATATTAATCACATTTTTTGGCACATTTTAAAGTTATAATAAGAGTAAACTCGCGCTGAAAGAAACCAAGAATTGGGAAAAAGAAGTATAAAATGTTTACTAATAATACTCAACAAAGGAAACCTACATACATACCAGCGCCACTTATTTCTATACCTTTAGCATTTCAAAGTTAACCTAAAGGTGATGTAAGTTTGAGAAAATATGCCATAGCTATCACATATGCCACAAAAAAAATAAGGATTTTGTATTAAGTCTGAGTCAGTGTGGATGGTTAAGATAGAAAAAGGCTTCCCAGGGATTTCCGGTAATAGGAGTACGGAAAAAAGAATTGCCCAAGTTGTATGGTGGTATAGTTTTCTTCCTATCCCCCAAAAAATACACGCTTCTCCTACCCATTTAAATAGTGTAAAAATCAGCACTTCAAATGCTACCCTTTTTTATGACCCATTCACTTAAAAGAGCAATTTTGACCAATAAACATAAAACAATTGGTCCGCAAAAAAATCCAGACATGCGAACATGCCCACAAAGTATAATAGTAAAAACTATCCATTAGAAACAGATAGAACACGTATGTCTGAATGAGGCTTTAGCTAGAGTACACATTATTATTAGGATTGCTCTGTAGATGATGAGACCACAGGAATATAAGCAGTCACTAGTGATGAGCGAGTATACTCGTTACTCGAGATTTCCCGAGCATGCTCGGGTGATCTCTGAGTATTTGGATGTGCTTGGAGATTTAGTTTCTGTCACCATAGCTGCATGATTTGCGACTGCTAGACAGCCTGAATACATGTAGGGATTTCCAAACAATCAGGCAATCCCCACATGTATTCAGGCTGTCTAGCAGTTGAAAATCATGCAGCTACAGCGACAGAAACTAAATCACCGAGCACGCCAAAATACTCGGAGGACACCCGAGCATGCTCGGGAAATCTCGAGTAACGAGTATACTCGCTCATCACTAGCGGTCACTGGTAGGAAATGAAACCTACTGCCTGTAATAGTACTTCTCTATGTTCTGCTAACAGGCTGCGGGAATGTAGTTTACATAACATTCACTATTAAAAAGAACTCTGGGTATATGCACATGATGAGTATTTGCAGCAGACTTTTCTGCAGCAAAAATCAGTGTTGGCATAAAAAACACTCCGTAAAGTACACACATTTTTTACAACATTTTTGTTGTTGATGCTTTTTGACTTGCATTTTTTCCCATTCATTTGTATGGGTGAAAAATGCTGAAAAAACTGACATACTGCAGATTTAAATAAAACTGATGGTTCGAATCTTCTAAGAAAAAAATAAGCAACTTATGCATAACATTTCATAAATCTCATTGACTTTGCAGATATTGTAAAACACTGCGGGTTTTTTTGCTTTTGTTTTTTCAAAGAGTAAAAACGCAGCATGTGAACAAACCCTGAAAGTTCATTAAGATTTTCTTCACTACAATGTACCAGACATAGAACCAAGTTTGCTAAATGCACTTGCAATTTCAAGATTTACAATACAAACAAGTTTCTTCAGTTCCTTGAATAAATAGCACGCTACACATACAGAAATTTCTCGTAATAATACAATGGAAATTAATTAGAGTTTGCAGGTAACAACATCTTCCTGTCCGCACCCATAACATTTTGTTCAGAAGCATTTACCGTAATCTATCACACGCCAATTGTGAACTCTCACCCACTTCCTCAGCTATTACAGCACGTCTTGCTTAGGTAATCCAATCCATTCATTGTGGAGATGTGGATAAGAATGTTACGTGTGCTCGGGAAATATTTTGGAGAATATACTGTTAATATTTTACACACACAGAGGTACATACAAAATGATGTTAACACACTGTCCTATTTTAGGTGGCTTCATTGGCCATATTCATATTTATACTCCATATTTATTACCTTGGTGATTGGTGAGGTGGTTTTCCTTTGACCTTTTTATTTTTATTTTTACAAACCCTTCTATCATTATTCCCTAAAGCTATGTGCATTTGAAATGACAGTGTTAGGGTGGTTTAACATTAGCGTTTCAGGCCGCAGCGTCGGCCTGCGCACGGCTGCCGCTAAGCCCCTCCCCCTGCCGCACCTCCTCCAGTAGCTCCGCCTAGGGGCGCATGACGCTGCATGCGACCTGCATCCCATATCTTTAGCACTGGGGACGCAGGCCGTGTGCAGGTATGCGTTTGGTGGCGCATGCATCCTTTTGACGGTGCGCCAACCAGCGCCAAACGCAACCTGTTGCAATTTGGTGCGCTCGGCGAACCGTCAAAAGGACGCATGCACCGCCAAACGCATACCTGCGCATGGCCTGCATCCGCAGTGCTAAAGAGAGGGGACGCAGGTCGAATGCAGCATCATGCGCCCCTAGGTGGAGCTACCGGAGAAGGCACGGCAGGGGGCGGGGCTTAGCAGTGGCCTGTGCACAGGCCGACGCTGTGGCCTGAAACGTTAATGTGAAACCACCCTTAAAAAAATACCACACTCTGCAGACGTGCAGTTGATCTCCTTGACCTCCAACTTGCTTAGCTTCCAGGGAACAGTGCTGTCTACATTACTTAAAGAGGTTGTCCACTACTTTATCATTGATGACCTATCCTTAGGAAAGGTCATCAATGTCCATTCAATCAGGGTTCAACCACCGGCACCGGTGTCGGTAGCCAACGGCCAGATATGCTCAATTGCGGAGCTGCTCTGTCTTCTGATAGTGGCGGCGGATCTTTCTCCTGTGTATGTGCAGTACCCAGCCGTGGCCACAATCAAAAGATGGAGTAGCTCCGCAATTGAGCATCTCCAGCCGGTGGCTGCCACTGATGCCAAGAATAGATGATCGTCAGGGTCACCAGGTGTTGGACCCCGACCAATCAGACATTGATAACTTATCCTAAGGATAGGTCATCAATGATAAAGTAGTAGACAACCTCTTTAGTATTTGAAGCTTCAGTTCTAGATACATTAGGTAAATGAATTTTGGCAGGTCCACATACAGTAATTGTGTCCCAAACCTTGAGAGTGATCCAGTATCCTGCAGGACTACTCAGCCCTGAAAGGCTCATCACTGAAATGTTATGCTGTTCCTACCCTCTCACTTCATGTCAGGCAGGCCAGTTTTAGACAAATTGTGGCCTTTGGCAATATTCAAAGTGGGGCACCAGATGCCGAAATACTCCACCAACAACAGCACAAGGGTCATTTCAGTACACTAAAGCTAATATTATAACGTGGAAGACAATAGGACACATTCTGTAATTGGTATTGTGTTATGGCTATTTACATCTGGATAGATAAGTCACCTGACCCGTTCTTCAATGACAATCATTAAATAGCACTGTGGACAGCACTGTACTTGTGTTTGTTTCCCTTGCTGTGTACAGTATTATACAAAGGCGGTCACTGACAGACAGATCATTTGGCTAAGGGTACCGTTACACTTAGCGATGCACCAGCGATCCCGACAACGATATGGATCGCTGGTGCATCGCTAAGTGGTCGCTAGAGAGCTGCCACACAGACAGATCTCACCAGTGACATCGCTGGTGTCAGGGGTCGCTACTTACCTGTCAGACGCGGCGATCCTGACGTCCTCCCGCCCGCGTCCACGCGTCGCTCGTCGGCGCCACAGGAAGCCCAGCAGGAAGCGCCCGACGAGAAATGATCCAGGACCTTCTCGCACGACCAGCGATAATCAGCGGGGGGGGGAGCCGGTCGGAGGTAAGTATCACATGTAGCGATATCGCTAGCAATATCGCTGCTACGTCACAAAATCGGTGACTTTACAGCGATATTGCTAGCGATATCGCAGTGTGTAACGGGGGCTTAAGGCTATATTCACACACCATATAGCACCTGTATTTTTACTGGTGGTACGGAGCAAACGCACCAGTACCAGTCATATGGCTTCTCCTGGATGGTAACACAGCCTGTACTCTGTTCCGACTGGAGCTGTGCAATGTCGGGATTATATGGGCAGCACATGGCCATTGTATGCTATGTCCTAACACCAAAAATTGTCTCTAAGGACACATTATGGATTTATTTATACAGTGCCTTGCGAAAGTATTCTGCTCCCTGGAACTTTTCAACCTTTTCCCACATATGCTTCAAGCATAAAGATACCAAATGTAAATTTTTGGTGAAGAATCAACAAGTGGGACACAAATGTGAAATTGAATGAAATTTATTGGTTATTTTAAATTTTTGTGGAAATTCAAAAACTGAAAAGTTTGGCGAGCAATATTATTCGGCCCCTTTAACTTAATACTTTGTTGCGCCACCTTTTGCTGCGATTACTGCTGCAAGTCGCTAGGGGTATGTATCAGTTTTGTACATTGAGAGACCGACATTCTTGCCCATTCTTCCTTGACAAACAACTCGACCTCAGTGAGGTTTGATGGAGATCGTTTGTGAACAGCATTTTTCAGCTCTTTCCACAGATTCTCGATTGGATTCAGGTCTGGACTTTGACTTGGCCATTCTAACACCTGGATACGTTTATTTGTGAACCATTCCATTGTAGATTTTGCTTTATGTTTGGGATCATTGTCTTGTTGGAAGACAAATCTCAGTCCCAGTCTCAGGTCTTTTGCAGACTCCAACAGGTTTTCTTCAAGAATGGTCCTGTATTTGGCTCCATCCATCTTCCCATCAATTTTAACCATCTTCCCTGTCCCTGCTGAAGAAAAGCAAGCTCAAACCATGATGCTGCCACCACCATGTTTGACAGTGGGGATGGTGTGTTCAGGGTGATGAGCTATGTTGCCTTTACGCCAAACATATTGCTTGGCATTGTTGCCAAAAAGTTCGATTTTGGTTTCATCTGACCAGAGCGCCTTCCTCCACATGTTTGGTGTGTCTCCCAGGTGGCTTGTTGCAAACTTTAAACAACACTTTTTATGGATATCTTTGAGAAATGTCTTTCTTCTTGCCACTCTTCCATAAAGGCCAGATTTGTGCAGTGTACGACTGATTGTTGTCCTATGGACAGACTGTCCCACCTCAGCTGTAGATCTCTGCAGTTCATCCAGAGTGATCATGTTCTTCTTGGCTACATCTCTGATCAGTCTTCTCCTTGTTTGAGAAGAAAGTTTAGAGGGATCTGCAGTGGTATGATACTCCTTCCATTTCAATATGATCGCTTGCACAGTACTCCTTGGGGTGTTTAAAGTTTTGGAAATCATTTTGTATCCAAATCCGGCTTTAAACTTCTCCACAACAGTATCACGGACCTGCCTGTTGTGTTCCTTGGTTATCATGATGTTCTCTGTGCTTCAAACAGAACCCTGAGACTATCACAGAGCAGGCGCATTTATACGAAGACTTGATTACACACAGGTGGATTATATTTATCATCATTAGTCATTTAGGACAACATTGGATCATTCAGAAATCCACAATGAACTTTTGGAGTGAGTTTGCTGCACTGAAAGTAAAGGGGCCAAATAATATTGCACGCCCCACTTTTCAGTTTTTGTATTTCCACAAAAATGTAAAATAACCAATACATTTCATTCAGCTTCACAATTGTGTTCCACTTGTTGTTGATTCTTCATCAAAAATTTACATTTGGCATCTTTATGTTTGAAGCATGATATGTGTGAAAAGGTTGAAAAGTTCCAGGCAAATACTTTTGCAACACACTGTATAATAATAAATAAGACTGTAGACTAATAGGGAAGGTAAATAGAGGGGGGGAAAGAGTGTGAATAGAAATTAAAATGTAACCTTTATTACTAATTAATGCTGAAAAACATTGAATTTAATACATCCATTTGGATGTATATAAGATCACAGCTATAGAGATTGTAATCACAGCTGTGATCCACTAGATCCCAATTTATACTTGGGTATGAGAAGAATATAAATTCTTGGGTTGGATTCCTGACCATGATCCCGAAGAAATAATAAGTCAGGCTATTATACTTTCAAATAAATTATATAGGGTTAACTAATAGTAAGAATCTCATATAATATATGGGATATCTATTTATTCATCCCAAATTAAGTGGGTACCATATACTGTGAGGTGCAGATGTATACTATTTCCCATATACAGCTGATCAGACCAAATAAGTCATGTCTGGTTGATACAAGGCTGATGTAGGGTATATAAAATAATTTACAATAGTGCAGCTACACTGCTATAGGATCAAAATGCACTCCGTGGGTAAATCCACCACATGAATACTATCCAGTATACGCGTATATGGGCTAGCGTAACAGAGCACTATGTATATATGTGGTACAGTGGTACATTGTTAATAGCACCACTCAGTTGAACATTACAGTTGTTAATCCATCTCCCAAGCCGCATCAATGTATATGCAGTCAGCGTGAGCAATTGCATATAAGTACAACAGTTAATCGTTGCAGGCACGGTCCCACTAATTAGAAAGCAGAGCCAGCATGGATTGTAAAAATTGTGCTATTACAGGTGGACTATAAGTTGGTGATAGACTTATTGCACATACATTGATATCAATACTGCTCAGTTAGACATTGAGACTGTTAAACCACCACACAATCTGCAACAATACATGTGTGGTCAGCATGAGCAATCATTCAAGGATACAACAGCTGATCGCTGCAGTCTCATTATATAAATAGCGGTGCGGACGTGGGTTGTAGATAGCGTGCTGTCTCAAACAGACTCTCAGGCTGTCATGACCTTAATTATGCCGCATTATTGTAGTGGTTCACATTGACGCCACTGTCTCAATATTGGGACCCGATGTCAATACACTTAGCATTAGATCAGGACGTGTGTCCCTGACGCGTTTCGGTATATTTTTCTAAGGGTCCTTATTGATTGCAATCTCTATAGCTGTGATCTTGTATACATTCAAAAGGATGTGTTAAATTCTATGTTTTTATCATTAATTAGCAATAAAGGTTCATTTTAAATTCTATTCACACCCTTTTTCCCCTCTCTTCCATTTCCCTATTAGTCTACGTATTTTTTTTATATGTGATTTCTTCAAATGCAGCCATCATTCATATGTGAGACTGCCATTAAACCGTTCCTCTTTATTTTCCAGGTCCGTACTTCTTTAACCACACTGCTCTTTCCTGGAAGACCATTCAGCTTACTACGGCATTTCCTGATAGCATTTGTTCTCCTTGCTTTTAACAATACTCTGGTTATTTTTGTGCCTACTATTAAGGATATCTTTGGATTCATAGGTTAGTAATTACATGTGTAATAGTTTACATGTTTTTTACTATGAATTTTGTTAAAGTATAGCACTAACAATTCAGGCATTGAAGGGATATTCTAGATGCTTGCTCAGCAACTTTTGGAAATCCTATACAAATGAATTGGGAGAGGCTTTTATGCACAACCGCCTTTCTATTCCAAGCGTCGTGAGACACCGCCATGTTCTCAAGATATATGGGGGTACTCTGAGCATTGCTGAGTAAAAAATATAGAGAGTAATAGTGCTAGGGTAGTAGAAAATGAGAGATTAATGGAACCTGTTATAATCAGAGGAATTAAAAATTCAAAGGTATAACATGAAGTGCTATTCTTCAAATAACAAGCTATCCCCTACCTATAGTAAAGCGGATAACTTACAGATTACTAGTGGTCTGACTGCTGGGACCCCAGTGTATGGGACTTTGCAGCACTGTTTATAATGAAGTGGAGGTGCGTACGCTCAACATCAGCTCCATTCATTATCTATGGGTGTGCCGTAAATAGACAAGCACTGTACTCAGCTTTCTCAGACAGTTCTTTAGACAATGAGAGGACCAAAGGTGCCCATGCTCAATCTCCACTCCATTCAGATGGAGCTCCACACAACTCCATTCTCTGAGCTCCAGAGCCCCGTTAATGGAGTCACTGAGGGTCCCAGCATTCAGATCCCCAACAGTCATTAGCAGTCTTGATCCTTTTAGTGGGGTATAATCTGTTATTATGGGAATACCCCCTTAAGACTCCTTATGTCACCCCACCAAATATTGCTGCCTCATTATGTGGCAAAAAGACTATAAGGAAAATTTGCAGCTAATTTTGTAAGAGTATGTTGAAAAACCAGTAAACTAAAGAATATCTTCTATACCTAAGTCATTACTTCAAAATAAAATGTTGTAATATCCTGTTTATTTTATCAGTATAGTCAGCCATGATTAATTATCAACTATTGCAATAAACCATGTTGAATGTAGAAAAAATTATTTTCTGTTCCATAGGTGCGTCAGCAGCAACCATGTTGATCTTCATTCTACCTGCAGCTTTTTATTTACGAGTAGTGAAAAAAGAACCTTTTCGATCGCCACAAAAGATTGGGGTAAGACTAATAAATTAGTTTATCATTCCTTAATATCGTAGCATTGATAGTATTATATCCAGTACAGAAATCACATAATCACATAATTATGTTGCCTCTTTGCCACAAAGAATTCCTTGTATATATGTAATATGTACTTGGCGATAATAAATTTGATTTGATTTGATTTGATTTGATAATCATTACTCTGTGTATAGACTGCAGATTGTAATACTACTTTATGGCCAGTAGAGGGAGCATTATTACGTAAAAAGGGAAAAAAGTCTGACCATTTATTGCTATGCACATCTAGGATTTTTCAGTGGAAATCATTCTGGTAATTTGAAAATAATAGCGATAATTGTGTTCAGAATGGTAAGTGACCCTTAATGTAAAATCACAGGAGAACCCTCCACATACTATGGGGCACATTAATATTTTTATGTGAAAGATGGTCTGTTGTACCCCTTCAGGCGCAGGGTCTAGGGGCATCTCTACATCTGCACCCACTAAAGTGACATCTTTTTGGTGTATCATACAAACTATACTCTTCGTCACATGATATATTGCTTATATAAAACTTCTAATCCTTGATTAATTTGCATGGAACATGGTTCCCCTAGAGTAGATAGAATGATGCCTCCCTGTATCCTCACTACATGGTGCCCCTAGAGTAGATATTGATGTCTCCCTGTATAATCACCACATGGTGCCCCTAGAGTAGATAGTGATGTCTCCCTGTATAATCATCACATGGTGCCCCTAGAGTAGATAGTGATGTCTCTCAGTATCCTCACCACTTGGTGCCCCTAGAGTAGATAATGATGTCTCCCTGTATCCTCACCACATGGTGACCCTAGAGTAGATATTGATGTCTCCCTGTATAATCACCACATGGTGCCCCTAGAGTAGATAGTGATGTCTCCCTTTATAATCACCACATGGTGCCCCTAGAGTAGATAGTGATGTCTCCCTGTATAATCACCACATGGTGCCCCTAGAGTAGATAGTGATGTCTCTCAGTATCCTCACCACTTGGTGCCCCTAGAGTAGATAATGATGTCTCCCTGTATCCTCACCACATGGTGACCCTAGAGTAGATAGTGATGTCTCCTTGTATAATCACCACATGGTGCCCCTAGAGTAGATAGTGATGTCTCTCAGTATCCTCACCACTTGGTGCCCCTAGAGTAGATAATGATGTCTCCCTGTATCCTCACCACATGGTGACCCTAGAGTAGATAGTGATGTCTCCCTGTATAATTGTGAGCGGCAGCCAGGGCCATAGTTATGGCCCGCAAAGGTGTCTGCTTTAGAGCGCCCTGGCCACCCACACCACATACACAAAGTCTCACTGCCTCACTTGCCAGGTTCTCAGAGGCCTCCCTTAGGCACAGAGACACTTCTTCCTTTGATCTGGCACATAAGGAGACAGATTCCGATTCCAACTTTAAACATAGACCTTTACTTCCTTTCAATCGCAGCATGTACACATCAGTTACAGCATCAACACAGAGTTCTGCACAGTCCAAATCCTTCACTTTCCCTGTGCTCTTCCCTATGTCCTTCAGTTTGTATCCGGGTCATACCGTTTTGACCGGTACTGCAGCATCCTCCCTGTTCAGCTTCACTATGTTCAGGAGTTCCCTTGTCTGTTTCACTCCAGACATGACGGCATCTGCTCATGTAGTAAGCTGCCGCATCTTAAAGTGACCTGCGTGTCAGTACTGCTGCACTTCTGGCCCAATGGCCTTGGACGGCTGTGCTCCCCACTTCCCAAAGTTATGGAGTTAACCGCTCTGTCTGGGCTCTGTAGCCCTACTACTCAGAAACAGGAAAACCCTCTATCTTATCCGCGGTTGGCTCCTCCTATGTAAACTATGTACACTATTGTACCTCATCTAGTGTCCACCTTGAGGTACTGCACTTTTCCTATCTACACAACATATATACAGTATATATATATATACATAGCAACATAAGAAACATTATATAAGCAGTACAATGTCAACATGAGGAAAGGGAGTGGAGCATCACACGATCCCGGTGCAGCCCTTATACAGTATAATCACCACATGGTGCTCCTAGAGTAGATAGTGATGTCTCCCTGTATAATCACCACATGGTGCCCCTAGAGTAGATAGTGGTGTCTCCCTATATCCTCACCACAAGGTGCCCCTAGAGTAGATAGTGATGTCTCGCTGTAAAATCACCACATGGTGCCTCTAGAGTAGATAGTGACATCTCCCTGTATAATCACCACATGGTGCCCCTAGAGTAGATAGTGATGTCTCCCTGTATAATCACCACATAGTGCCCCTAGAGTATATAGTGATGTCTCCCCGTATAATCAACACATTGTGCCCCTAGAGTAGATAGTGATGTCTCCCTGTATAATCACCACATGGTGCCCCTAGAGTAGATAATAATGTCTCCCTTTATCCTCACCACATGGTGCCCCTAGAGTAGATAGTGATGTTTCCCTGTATAATCACCACATGGTGCCGCTCGAGTAGACAATGATGTCTCCCTGTATCCTCACCACATGGTGCCCCTAGAGTAGATAGTGATGTTTCCCTGTATAATCACCACATGGTGCCCCTAGAGTAGATAGTGATGTTTCCCTGTATAATCACCACATGGTGCCGCTAGAGTAGATAGTGACGTCTTCCTGTATCCTCACCACATGGTGCCCCTAGAGTTGATAGTGATGTCTGACTGTATCCTCACCACATGGTGCCCCTAGAGTAGATAGTGATGTCTCCCTATATTCTCACCACATGGTGCCCCTAGAGTTGATAGAGATGTCTGACTGTATTCTCACCACATGGTGCCCCTAGAGTTGATAGTGATGTCTGACTGTATCCTCACCACATGGTGCCCCTAGAGTTGATAGTGATGTCTGACTGTATCCTCACCACATGGTGCCCCTAGAGTAGATAGTGATGTTTCCCTGTATAATCACCACATGGTGCCGCTCGAGTAGACAATGATGTCTCCCTGTATCCTCACCACATGGTGCCCCTAGAGTAGATAGTGATGTTTCCCTGTATAATCACCACATGGTGCCGCTAGAGTAGATAGTGACGTCTTCCTGTATCCTCACCACATGGTGCCCCTAGAGTTGATAGTGATGTCTGACTGTATCCTCACCACATGGTGCCCCTAGAGTAGATAGTGATGTCTCCCTATATTCTCACCACATGGTGCCCCTAGAGTTGATAGAGATGTCTGACTGTATTCTCACCACATGGTGCCCCTAGAGTTGATAGTGATGTCTGACTGTATCCTCACCACATGGTGCCCCTAGAGTTGATAGTGATGTCTGACTGTATCCTCACCACATGGTGCCCCTAGAGTAGATAGTGATGTCTCCTTGTATCCTCACCGCATGGTTCCTATAAAGCAAGATTACTTATAGACTGGGATGGCACATGGTAAACATTGGCTTATAAACATGTTCTTTCCAGTGATTTGACTTCCGATTTCATAACATCTGCACAAATCAGACTTTTCTCATGCCAGTGACAGTGTTCTAACTTGTTAATATTGTGAAACACACCCAAGAAATGTACAGACAGCCTACCAGGGATTAGTCATTACTCCTGGAACTTGGAGAAGATGGATTGTGTACATGTGAATCTGTACAATAGAGGGCGCTGCTGCTCAAAAAAATAAAGGGAACACTTAAACAACAAAATGTAGCTCCAACTCAGTCACACTTCTGTGAAATCAACACTGATTGTGAACCAATTTCTCTGCTGTTGTGCCAATGGAATAAACAACAGTCAGAAATGATAGGAAGGTCACTAACAGCCATGTTTCTGCTCAGCAAGAGTGCCTAGTGTTCCCTTTATTTTTTTGAGCAGTATATATTCTGATAGTTCTGTTTATATTACTGTGCTTTATTAATATGGTACTAACATATTCTACAGTCAGGGCTAGAAATATATGGCTATTCTATATTATTACGTATAGTATTGTATGTTACTGTACTTGATCATTATAGTGCCAGCATATTCTACAGCCAAGGATAGCAGCTTATAGTTAGACATAAAAAACCTATGGTAAATAATGATTTTAAATTAATTGTGACATGTGTGCATTTAACCCCACAGGCTTTTGTTTTTCTTGTGGTCGGTTTTATATTCATGATCGGCAGCATGTCGCTTATTATATTTGACTGGATCCACAACCCACCCTCCTCCAAACACCATTAACCCTTGGGAGGCTCAAGGGATGCTCTATGTTAGCGGCTAGCTGGATGCCAGTGTGGATGATTGGAAGACAAGAAGCTAGATCAATCCAAAGACTGTTGCTGGTTCCAACATATGGAATGTAAAACTTTTTATACTAGGCTTTATTATTTATGCGTTATCTCATACAAGTTTGATATTGAAAATCTTAAAATCGAGTAGGTGTTCTCTGGACTGGACTGAATGTGCCATAACTGTATTCACTGTGTTTTTTTAGAATATACTGACTTTGGTAAATTAGTGTCATGGATTTTGTACAGTGTCTTGATTGTAGAACCTTTAGGGTTAGATAGCTGTAATACTGTATTACTTCCATAGTAGATAATCCGGTAAATCAAAACTTTACTTACAGGAGGAGTATCTAAGGAGTTTTTCACTTTATCAAAAACTGGTTCCCAAATGATTTTTTATATGTAAAATAACAAACCCAGCTCACTCACTCTCTACGGATCCAAAACAGGCACTCTGCCGCTGCTGCAGTCTCTGTGGATTGGCTGCAGAGTTGACGTCATGTCATAAGTGCACATCCCCACTGCAGCTATTCGCAGAGCTCAGTGGCTCATGCCAGTCTGCATCAGCAGAGCCACTGAGCTCAGTGATTGGCTGCAGTGTTGATGTGCACTGTAGTGGTGACATTGCTGCTGCAACTAGCGTTGAGCGACTTTGGTCGGATCGGGTTTCATGAAACAAAATTTGAGTCGGATGAAACTGGTCTGATTAGGGCAAAAAAATTCGGAGTTTCGTCCGAAACCCGACCCCAATGCAAGTCAATGGGAAATAAAAGTCGGCATTGAGCGGAGGACATTCATCCACTCAATGCTGACTTTTACTTCCCATTAACTTACATTGGGGTCGGGTTTCGTACGAAACTCCGACTTTTTTTGCCCTAATCGGACCAGTTTCATCCGACTCAAATTTTGTTTCATGAAACCCGATCCGACCAAAGTCGCTCAATTCTAGCTGCAACCAAAAAACAAAATTGGTGCAACAGCAGAGAGAAAGAACTGGGACCTGGGGTGGGAGAATACCTGCTGCTTGTGTTATTTTACATGTGTAGAAGAGTTGGGAACCAGGTTTTGCAAAAGTGGAAAAACTCTTTAAGCCTTGATAGAGGTGCAATTACTCAAGAGACACTCCTTTCCTATACTATATTCTACCATTACATTTTTCAGTCATACATAATGCTAAATATTCCAAAGGTATGAAGTTATACTTTAAAGGGTTAATAACAAAAGACAAGTTATCCTCAATTCTAACCATAAGATAGTGGAAAAATTGCTGATTGCTGGAAGTCCGCATGGGCCTTCATCAATCTCAAAATGTTGGTTCTGTAACCCTAAAAATGGGGCTCTGTAGACCCATCTTAAATGGAATGGAGGTATGCATTCTTTACCTCTGCTCCAATCATTGTCAATGGGACTTACGGAAATTACCAAGTATAGGACTTTGCTCTCTCTGCAGTCCTATATACACTGAATGGAATGAAGGTCTCTCCACCCAAAAAGTGGCTGCAGAGCATCTCCGCTCCATTCAATATGGGGCTGCATAATGATGAGCACACAATTAATCATGCTTCGTTAATAAACAATACATCCCTATGTTAGTATTTTTGCAAAGTGAATGTTCACCTTTAATCACTATGGTATTTTAAGATCCAACTGATCAGAATTTTATACACCCTTTATACACCCTTAATAGCAATCAGACCTCTGTTTTGTGTGAGGTGCACAAGTCTGCATAAAAATAAAGTTAATAATTAAAGTGTCACTAACTGCTCCCTCCTCTGAGTAGGGGAGGTTACTGCAAACATTTTCATTATTCAGTTTATTATACTTATAGCAAGCAGTATTATTTTATGTTTCACTGTGTTTGCTGCAGGCGTCTCATTAATGAACTCTGCATATATGAAGAATAAGCTCAAGTTCAAAACAGCTGACATGTGCAGGAAAAGATGTGAGCTCTGCGCCGGAGTCCACATCAAAGGGAGGGAGTCTGACATCGGCATACTATTACCCCCAATGTCGGAAAGGGGGTAAAGGGAATCTGTCATCATTTTTTTGCCACCTGAGAGCAGCATAATGTAGAGGCAGAGAGCCTAATTCCAGCGCTATGTCACTTACTGGGCTGCTTTCTGTAGTTCTGATAAAATCACTTCTTTATTAGCAGGAGATTAACATTTTTGAGGCAGTAGGTGTTCAAACTCGAGGTATCAAAATGGGGTACGCGTTTCACCCTGAGTTTTGCTAACCTATATACCAGCCACTTTGGGGAACATTACATATATAACCAACACTCATGGTCAAAAAACATCATCTTATAATGAGGGTGGGATGGTTATTAGATGATATATAATATATATAATGTAGATTGGATGGGTTATCAGATGATATATAATATATAATGTAGATTGGATGGGTTATCAGATGATATATAATATATAATGTAGATTGGATGGGTTATCAGATGATATATAATATATAATGTAGATTGGATGGGTTATCAGATGATATATAATATATAATGTAGATGGGATGTGTTACAAGATTATGTATCATATATAATGTAGACCGGATGAGTTATCACATAATATTTCAGCATATATGAAATATCTCATTCAAAATTATTAAAAGTATAAACAGTAACGCACTCAGAAATGCAATTTCAGTATAGAATACCTTTCTACTGAAGATGGTGTGGTTAATAAAGCTAAAACAGACTTTAAATGGAATCTGGTTTCTGCTACATAATCTGAGAGCAGCATAATGTAGGGGCAAAGACCTTGATTCCAGCTATGTGTCTCTTACTGAGCTGGTTAGTGTAGTTGTTGCTAAATCATGGTTTTATCAGCAGGAAGTAATCATGAGAGGACTATTAAACCTTCCATGAAGTCTAACCACGTCTCTACCACTGATTGGCAGCATTCTGACTATGCACAGTGTACATAAAAAGCTGCCAAATCAGAAGTGTGGGTTAGGGTTAAACAGAGCTCAGTATTCAGAGAACTGATAGATCTGCAGTAGATACAACTGGAATCAGGGTCTCTGCCCCTACGTGCAGTGCTAGTGTCGGATTTCCTTTAATGCTTGAAGTTTTAGGGGGTGTTCACGTTGCATGTAGCCTATATGTTGCTGGTTGTTAGTTCCATCTGAATCCCTGAAAAGCATTATTAGAGCCATAGTTTAGACTATGTTCTTGTGTCTGTCTGAAAAGATATTGTAGATAAATACTTGGCACTGAAAAGGGTGAACTACAACCCTTTTCAGTGCCAAGTATTTATCGACACTATTTACGGGTTGGAACCCTACTTGGGCACCACTGCACAGAATAGGAGTGCTATATATTTATATTTCTCCATATGTCTGAAAAGATAGGCACTGCCAGAAAGGAGAACAAATGGAGTCCAAATTAGCATACTTTCAATTATATTTAATGGCTCCGTCTAGGTTTCTATCTGTGTCTAGTTTTTTGAGGATTCAAACAGAACTCCCCAATGGAGACAACAATGTAGGAGCTATAGGCAATGTGACACTTGTTAAAGGAGTCTGTCTCAGTAATAGTATCATTTTTTAACACCAATATTTCTTAAACCAGCAAAATGTTCAAGTCGTATTGATCTTACTATATCTTCTATTACCCAACATGTGTAATGTTCTCTTGAATTAGCATTCGACACTTTAGACAATGCTTTAACAGCAGCTACACTGCATTATTTTATAAAGTACTTAAAATATAGATTAGGTAAAACACACACCTTCATGTTTACAGCAGTCTATTGTAATAATACTGATACACGTGGTACCATTGATTTATTACCCTTCCAAGCAGGATTCATATTCTGTTTCTTTATTGAATAGTGCTCTAATCTTTGGTTCTTGGGGTTTAGTTTGTACTTATTTATCTCTGATCAATGCCCCTTCATTGTATGGCCACGTCTTCCAGAATGACTGAACGCGAAGTATAAGGAGCACTTAGGATGTAATGATCAGATGATGTATTCTGATTCAACAATTAGTTTCATGCTCTATGTTCATTCTAAGATGTAAAAGCATTATTTCTGCTACTAGAAATCCTTCGATGAAATGGAAGCACAACCTAGCAAGTACATAGATTCTCCAATCATTTTCCAATAGCAAACAAATTTACAATATTTGGTAAAAGAGACAATGTTCAGAGTTATGTTTGATGAATATAAATATATGCTTATACGTTGAGATTTTTCGTCTAAATATTATGTTAATATGCTGAAGAAAAGCTTTTATTAGTTGCTTTCATTGTGCTAAGCTTAATTACAGTGCATTAAGGAATATTTCACCAATTTACAGAAACAAAAGACCCATTGCATTTCATAATAAAGTGCATTTTTGTTGTGAAATCATCTTGTACATACCCGTAAAATAAAGTCTTAATTATGTCCTGCAGTATTACTTTCAGCCCCATAACATGGGGCGCTGGTAAACTTTCTATACTGCACTATTTCAGTACTGAATAGTTCTTTTACCTGAAGTTCACGGCCAGTCACATACAATCAATGCCTTTCAGTGCCACAGTATGACGTTTAACGTGATCTCATCTTTAAGGTCCCCATGCACATTAGATGAATGTTGGCCAAACCGATTCTTGCCGGTCTGGCCAACCACCTAATGCACACGTGGGCCTCCCGGTTCTCTCATCATCTGCCATGGGAAAGAAGTTTCTGGCTATTGCAATTCCAGTGATCGATCCTTTTATTTTTAGGAAAAGTAAGCCACTGCCAGAGGTGTCTGGCAGCATATTTATCCTCTTTTGCTATTAAAAACAAATGAATGCTCAGACAAGCCAAGCCCGTTCATGTGTACAGGGCAGATGGGAGAGAAGGATGTTTGCCGAACTAATGTTTGGTCGACAGGTATCCAATGTGTATGGCCAGCTTT
The DNA here is from genome assembly GCF_039654945.1 of Dendrobates tinctorius. Classification (NCBI taxonomy): domain Eukaryota; kingdom Metazoa; phylum Chordata; class Amphibia; order Anura; family Dendrobatidae; genus Dendrobates; species Dendrobates tinctorius. The sequence goes on from NW_027361876.1 coordinate 1,893,636, forward strand.
AGTCATGATTCTTTGTTAATGGATCAGAATAACTTCCACCAATAGATGGCACTAGAGAGCCAGCCCTCCATCTCCTCCTAAATTGCATACTGACCCCATGGTGGTCTAAAACAAGCTGTTGTCATATATAACAATGTGGGAAACATGGTTTTCATTCTTGTAGAAACTGTAGAATCAGTTTAATGTCCCAAGTATAGGAAAAGGTTAATTTATCTACAAACAAAACCAATGTAGTCTAATTTCACAGTCACACATACACAAAATAGACTATTTTTCAATCTACATTACGCATAGTTTTTGTATTGCTCCAATGTTTCTAAAATAAGTTGTTACAAAATGCTAATATCTTTAAGAAGCCTTCATTTGCATGCAGTGATGATTTCTCTCATTTACATCCATGCTAAGTTTAAGGCTGTGTGCCCACGTAGCATTTTTTATGCGTTTCTGCCACGTTTTTGCTGCTGCGGAAATGCATAAAAACGCTAACAAAATGCATCCCATGCAATCCTATGGGATTCCACAGTTGCTGTGCTAATGCTGCGGATTTTTCCGCTGCGGAATTGCATAACAGAAAAATCCGCAGCATATACATTAATTTTGCGGAATCGTGGCGATTCCGCGCCATAGGATTGCATTGAAACGCTCACTTTACACAAGTGGCTATGCCCACCATGCGTAAAGTGAGTGCTTCATGTACGGATGGTACCCAAGGTCTGGAGGAGAGGAGACTGTAAAAAGTAGAATTAAAATAAAAAATAGGGATATACTTACCCTCTGTCGGCCCCCGGAGTCCTCAGTGGCGCTGCCGGCAAGTTCTGTTCCCAGGCATGCTTTGCTAGAATGACCTCTGATGACATAGCGGTCACGCGACCACGACGTCACAAAGATCATTCTCGCAAAGCACGCCTGGGAACGGAACTTGCAGCGTCGTTGAGGACCGGGATCGCTGATGAGGAGATTGGGGGCCGCCAGGAGGTGAGTATATCCATATTTTTTGGGGGTTTTTTTATTATTTTTAACATTCTATCTTTTACTATTGATGCTGTTTAGGCAGCATCAATAGTAAAAAGTTGGTCACACTTGTCAAGCACTATGCTGTCAAGTGCGACCAACCTATCAATCGCTTTTCCAAGCGATGCTTCAAATCATTTGGAAAAGCTCTAGCATTCTGCAAGCTACAAACGCTTGCAAAACACTTGCGATTTGTGGGAAAATGCATGCGAATTAAGCATGCGTTTTACCTGTGGCAGGGAGTTACGGAAATGCTGCGGACAACTCCGCAGCATTTCTGCAACGTGGGCACATAGCCTAAGGCAATGTGCACACGCTGCGGATTCACCAGCGGATTTTTCTGTGCGGACACGCAGGTAAAATGACCTGCGGTTTATCTGCGGATTGGCCAGCGGTTTTCCCCTGCAGTTTGACACCTGGACAATGGAATAGGTGGCAAATCGCAGCGGAATCCGCAGGAAGAATTGACATTCAAAACCACAGCTTTTCCGCAGTGAAAAAACCACAGCATGTGCACAGTGGATTGTAAATCCCATAGACTTACATGCTACTGTACACTGTCTGCAGAACTGCTGCGGATCTGCAGAGGCCAAATCCGCAGCGGATCCGCAGAGGCCAAATCCGCAGCGGATCCGCAGCAAAATCCACAATGTGTGCACATAGCCTAAAAGTCACATTCTGCTTTAAATGTGATATCAGGCGCTGTACCTCCCACATGTAGAAGCAGCAGTAAGCCTGGAACGTTCTTCAGGCTCAATTTACTGTATATCATGGCCATCCTAACATGTATCCTCTGGTATTATTATTCTTTGTAAATGCTCTGAAAACACCAATGTGAACAAATTTTACTGATATAATGGACCTTATTATCGCTTCTATAACTGTCTAACCATGTTATATGACACTTATTCTCAGAAAATACCTCATATAATGGTTTCAAGCATCCTCTCACATATATGTCAAGACAATCTTTATGTACTGTAAAATCCCTGATTAGTCAAAACGCAACTGAATACATTCTATTATTGGTTTTCTTTGTATATATTTCTTTATTAAGGCAATATTGTATAGTGTATGTCTAACTTTGCCTCAGCTTTTATTCAGCACTGGTCACATCAAGTTAATAGCCTCCGACTGTTGTATACACCAGGCAAACACCAACATATCCCTCCCATGGAGGAGTGTGATGTATCCTACTACATATGAACACAGTAGGCTACATCAATGATAGGGACCCAATATATGATGGTGCAACATGCAGTATTCGTTTTTCATTGAATACCCTAAATTATACTGTTCCATATTGCACCTTTGTTTGGCCATAGGGTGAAATGTACCAGCCTGATGTAGCCCAAATGGACTTTCTTTCATCCTTTATTAGGTTAAAAGGATCATCAAAGACTAAATACCCTATACACATTGGACTAATGCCAGCCAAACCCACCGATAACAACGGGTTCAGCCAACAGCGTAATGTGTCTGGCAACCTTAGACAATTAATTGTCGTAGGAATTAAGAATTCAGTATGTCCAATGTCAGATTGCCAATTCTTTTGTTCTCTTGGACAGAGCATTTATAGAGAACACAGGAGCGCTCTGCCGAATGAGTGCTTTTGTGTGTGAGAGCCAGCCAAATGATTAGCCGAGCCATCGATCGGCCGCCTGCCATCTAATGTGTATGGCAAAATTAAGACATTGGTGATCCATCTCTAGGATAGATCATCAATATCAGACCAGTAGGTGCTACACACTTGTCAAGTTAATCAATTAATACCTGGTCCTGCATCTGCCAGAACTACATAGTGCATGGAGCCATAATAACAGCTCTCTACGCTGCCTTATTGCTAGTAGAAACTAAGCTGTGGTACCCAAGATCAACCACAACACAGTATACGCTCGCTATCCCTATGATTTGGTCTTCAGGTGGCCGTATTATCTGGTAAAAGCTGATTGGTGGGAGTGATGAGACCCCCATTGATCTGATATTGATAACCTATCTATATCTGAGTCCATTACTATCCCTTTAATGAAATCCTATGGCTGCGCTTAGTTTGTACATCAGGTGTACCCACAACATGGAGGCCATTAGATTAATGTGAGCACTGCAACTAACTTGAAATTATAATAAAATATCTACAGAAATTATATTGATATCTTTAAAATGAAAATCTTCAGGGATCCTGCTTAATGTCGATTTAGATGGATTTTTCAAATTGGAATTGCAATGTTTTGACATATTAGTTTGTATAAAACTATAGTGTAACATGGGTTTTTTATAGTATGAAAATATAAACATGTATAGAATAAAAAATAATAATTTTTGAAAAAAAAAGATGTGTTTTTGTGTTTATTTGTACATCCAAAATGGAATAAATACATATGTATCTCAGGAAATAACACCGATCATGTCACAAATTCCATAGGAAAGGAATGTGAGTACATCAGTTTTTTATGTATCTCAATGGAAAAAAGTGGATGATATCTCTAATTCCCATCAATATGTAATTTGTTTTCATTTCCATAATTTTTTTTTGGTTAAACTGAAACCTATTTTAAGCTACCAAATTACTCACAACTTCCTTTGCTATGAGGAAAAGGAATAGTGTTTTTCCTATGCTCAGAAGCAATGCAATTGGGGTTTTTACCAGGCTGTTAATGTTTAGCATGCTAAAAATGCATCAGACATGTAGAACAATACATCCAGAATTGAATATCAAGAAATTACAATTTTAATTAAAAAAAATCATACATTGGTAACTGTGAGCCTTCAGAGACTGCTGAAGATACAGCTATATTCTGTAGATCCAAACTACTTCAGGGTGAACTAATTCATTTTGCCTGTGGCTGCATTGCCTTAATTTGTACCAAAGTTCTAAAAGTGTTATGCAACTTTTGAAACATTTGACAGATCTTTAGATACAACTCTTCTTGCCATAAATAATTTTCTACTTTTTATTCCGAGATAATCAATTACGATCATGTGCGTGTCTGAAAAGATGGACACTGCTGTAAAAGAGCACAAATAATCTATGTGAACTAGGTTTTGGCTCCATCAGGGGCACATCTGAAGCCTGCACTCACAGCCACAAGACATGAAAGCACAGGTGCACCTAGCGTGAATCTAGCTCATGAAGCACAATTTCATGCAAAGGCCAAATGGCACTGCAAAGATTAAATAGATGGACACTGCAGCAATAGAGTGAAAATTGAGTCTATTTGAGTTAAGTTTCGGCTTCATCAAGGGCATATCTGAAATCTGCTTGTTTTATAAGCTAGAATACATAAAAGCATAGCGGAACTTAGCGTGAAACTAGCCTATGAAGAACATTATTAGGCAAGGGACAAACGGCACTGCAAATCTTAGTTATGGTACCATGCATATTTATTGGCCCCAGAATCTGCCCTGCCATTGATTGACTACAGCCATTGGTCAGCAAGATCTAATTAACAAGAATAAAAATACAGACTTGTTCTGGGCAGCGATCATGCATCATGTAGGCTAGCAGAAGAATAGGCCCTTCATTCGTTTATTAGAAAGACAGCCACCCATTGATGATGCAGAATTACCCCATCTACCATCACCACCACTCACCATCGCCCAGACAGCAGAGGCAGACGACACAGGAATGGTGACAGGCAAGTATGTAATAATACTATTTCATTAAACCTTGTGTTGATGCTTTACATCACATAAAGAGATCCTATCACAAGGTGAAAATAAGACAATTATTGCTCCCCTGATTATTTTATCCATCATATAATCCCAGAGATGTGAGTCTTGTGATAAGTGCTGATTTTTATGGTCTCCATCAAGGGGACATTACAGAAATATCTGAAGGAGTGCCTCTAGGTTGCTCTTCATTGTTACCTTGTGAGTAATGTTCCCTTAGTAAAGACCACAAAAATGTATGGTGCATTATGATGGATTTAAAAAAAAAAATACCCGAGGGAGTAGCGGGTATGAAATAAGGGCAATTACTGCTCACTTTTGTCCTGATGACAGTTCCTCTTTAAAGGAAACCTTTCATGTGAAATAGCACTATTTACCTGCAGATATGGGGTTACTCTGCAGGTTAAAAGCATTCTGATCCTGCCTGGCTCCGACTCTGAACCTGCCTGGCGCCGACTCTTAGACCCCCACTGTCGAGAGATAATTAACTTTATTCAGGTTGGTTGTCAGTCAGTGCCGGGAGCGAGATTGCAGACACTGATTTCTATACACAGAGCAGAGACTGAACCCGCATTGCTCCCGTTACTGAAACGGAATGCTACCAGGAAGAATAAAGTTAATTTCCTCCCAATAGTGGGGTTCTAATTGCAGGCACCGGGCAGGTTCACAACACTATTAACATGCAGATTAACCCAATATCTTAAGGTAAATACCATTTTTTTTCTCGTGTCAGGTTCCCTTTAACACTGGATATCCAGTTCTTCCCAGATTCCTGGGGAAAATAAATAGGAAAGAGACCTATAATTACCTTGTGGTTAAGGGATGTTAACAAAAAAAACCTTTTGTTGGAAAATTTCTGACGCGTAGTGGAAGACCCAAGGGTATGACGCATGGTATAGAAGACTCTAAAAGTGTCAAAGGTAGAACCCTTGTATTTCGTATCACTGCTTTTGGTTTAGTTTTCTGTAGCACAAAGTATCAGTTAGCCAAAAGTATTATCTGTTTAAGACCATAACCCAAATGTAAGGCAGAAATCATATCACAGTATTCAAGACAATATAGACTATAAAGCTTCTTCGACCATAATACATGTTTCATGGCCAAATAAACAGGATCCAGATGCAGAATTGCAACATAATTAAAGCGTATGTACCCACAACATGCAAGTTGCAAAAGAAACTCCAGTAGATTTGGATATCTTGATTTCTTGCAACTCTCATGTTATAAGAAATGTTATTATTGTGTGGTCTATCATTGGGAAACAACACACCATAATAAAACAACTAATTCTACAAAAATAAATGTAGGAAGAAGTGGTCCCAAATAATAAAACAGCAATTTTATTTATGTCATATTAAAATGCATAAAAAAGCAAACATGCCATGGGGGACACCACAACATAGCCAAATACATACAAAGAGGAGGAATGTCTCCATAAACATATCCACTGAAGAATGAAAGGTTTACTTGAAAAAATGTGCAAAATATCCATATAATAACATATAATGTATATATCATATAATATCCATACAATAACTCCCACAGGAATGAATGATGTAAACATATATATCAATGTAAACCTAAACACACCTCCAACAAAATGAAATCCCCTTCATATGGTGAAATGATCCAAAATTAGTGCCATCCTTAATCATATTATGGCCCACCTCTGCCTCTCAAATAATTGATAACCAACGAGAGCACGAGGTACCAACTAAAAAGCCTCTCCTAGGTAAGAGACGGCATCTAGTACATAAGGAGCACTATAACAAAAATATCGTGGTCAATGACCCAAAATCCCATGTGAAGGAGGGGTATATTTACCTAAATGGTTTGGATCATTGACTGTGATATTTTTGTTAAAAAAAGGGGTTGCTCCTGACCAGAAGCCTGCACTGACGACTCAGTGCTTGCATATTTTTAAACTTCAGAAGAGGAGGCGATAGAGCTGGAGGCTGTTTCAGCAATGTAAGCCAAAAAAGGTTGCTGATGCTCCGGCTTTAAAAGCAGTCTACCTACTCCCAGGAAAGGGAGCCTTACAGGCCTTCTAGAGCTACACCATGACACAGGCTCAACACCTCCTGCCTTAGCTGCTATTGTGTTTTTGGCACTACCAGCAGATGCACCACCACCACCATCAGTACCAGGTGGCCCCCCCATGCCCACGTCCGCGTCCTCTTCCACCATACTTCCTCATGTTTTGTAAAATGGACCCAAAATACCAGCAGATATATGGTACTGTATCAGAAGCGTACAGCTCCATACAGTCTAGGGATAACAGTAAATCTACATATATATTTCATAAGTCATACACAGACGCTCACAGACTCAGTATGGATTACACAATAAAATGAAAAGTTGAAAAAGGGTACAGTATCACCAGATACAAGGTATATATAGTATAGTGTAAACATTATGAATCTCCATATATATTTCAGGAGGCAGACACAAATGCTCTCAGGCCCAGTATGGATTACACAAGAATAAGAAAAGCTGTAAATGGGTAATGTAACACAAGCGTACAGCTGTATTCAGTGTTGGGGTAATCTTAAAGCTCCAAATATATTTCCGGAGTAACAGACAGACGTTCACAGGGTGATTATGGATTACACCAGAATCTAAATAGCAAAAAAGGTTACTGTACCAGAAGCGTACAGCTGTATACAGTGTTGGCCAAATTTGAAATCTCGGTATATATTTCCAGAGTCACCCTCAGACGCTCACTCAGTCTGGGTTTGACCATAATAAAAAATGTTGTACGAAAGGTACTGGATAACAAGATAGCAAGTACATATATTATAGGGTACAATTGAAATCTCCATATACAAAGTCCCGTAGTCACTCTCAGACGCTTACATAGTATGGATTTGACCGTAATACTAAATGTCGAACAAAGGTACTGTATAACAAGATACAAGCTGTATCGAGTATAGAGTAAAAATTGGTATCTCCGATTCACAGTATATATAGAAGGCGTAAACCACACAAGCTCACTCACTATGGATGATACCGTAATAAAAAATTTTGAACAAAGGTAGTGTATCAGCACATACCATGTGTATCCAGTCTAGGGGTAATTGTAAATTTCCGTCTATACTTCTGGAGTCAGACACAGACACACACAGGCTCACTATGTATTACACCAGAATTTGAAAAGTAGAAAAAGGGAAAGGTATTCGAAGCGTACAACAGTATACAGTGTTGTGGTACTTTTAAATCTTTGTATATATTTCAATCTCAGTAAGCCAGTCCAGACTCTCCGCTACTGGAAACTACATGGATACAAGTACAGATGGAAAGTTGAGTGTTAGCCGAAATTTGGGAATTACTCATTGTGGGAAAACCTCCCGGTAGATGTTGCAGAGGCGATGCAGACCCTCAATTACTGTGTCTGTGGAGACAGCGAAAACGGTTCTTTGTGAAGAAAGGATTGCTTTATTGCAGAAGTGTGGATCACATCAACGTTACTCATCTCCATCAAATTGTGATCACAGGGAGAGATGTAGACATGGTCCTCACTGCCTATCATGATGTGTCTGGTCATTTTGGAGTGCAAAAGACAGAAGCCACAGGCCGTAGGCGATTCTATTGGATTGGCATGAGAGGCGATATTGAAAAATGGTGGCAGGAATGTCACACGTCAGTGACTATGACAACTGTGAAAGGTGATCATAAAGCACCACTGCATCCGCTTGTAAGTTGACGTCCATTGCAAATGGTAGCCATTGATCATCTGAACGTAGAGGCCAGCTGGACAGGCCATAGCTACATCTTATCCATCATCGATCAATACACCAAATTTCTAGTGGCCGTCCCTGTGAAGGATTTAACTGGCCAGACTACACAGCGGTGGAGCAGGGAGAGGTAAGTATTGCAACTTGCAAGTGCTGTGGCCATGACCAAGCGGGGGGGCACACCCGTGGGCGACGGTACTGGCACAGGGCCCCTCATAGTACGCTGGTGTGTCTGATGGCGAGTGGGCCCCCCCACCATCAGAGACACTCTATTGTACTATGAGGGGCCCTGTGCCAGAGCCATCGGCCATCAGTGTGCCTATCCATCTGTTCAGAGCAACGGCACTTGCCCGGGTGCGCCAGGTGTTGACCCCAGCCCTTGGGGGGGTGGGCAGCCCAGTTATGGAGGTTTGAAAAAATGGCATATGTTGATGTGTAGGCTGGACATTCAGCTACCGCAAATGGCAGAATTGGGCAAGTCCGAGGAAGAGGAGGACAAAAGCGAGGCAGTTTTCTGGCAACCTATGTGTCATCAGGGGAAGGTGGAACAAAATCCTTTGAAACCCATGCATGGTTTATTTTAATGAAGGTTAGATCATCAACATTTTGGGCCGACAGATGGGTCCTTTTTTCTGTCAGGATTGATCCAGCAGCACTGAAGACTCTTTCAGATAACACACTAGCAGTAGGGTAAGCGAGCTCCTGTAAGGCATAGTGTGCCAATTCAGGCCAGGTGTCCAGTTTAGAGGTCCAATAGTCAAAGGTGAATGACTTGTGAGGGAGAACATCGATATGGGAGGAGAAGTAGTTTGTAACCATAGTTGACAACTGCTGTCTCCTGTCACTTGTAATTGATGCAGTATTAGCAGTCGTGTGAGCGGTACTTGAGAAATCATTCCACAACATCGTCATTAAACCCCTGTTTCCAAAGCCACTTCGGCTGTGTGCACCACGAACACCTTTTCCATTGTGCCCACTATGGCTCGTGGGAGAACCAGCACCGCTGCTGTGTGCTGGGAAAACCTCAAACAAACGGTTTACCAGAGTTGCTTGTTTGTTAGCCAAAATTATCTCTAGGTTCTCCTGTGGCATGATGTTGTGTAATTTGCCTTTGTAGCGTGGATCGAGGATGCTGGCCAGCCAGTAGTCGTCATCCTTCATCATTTTGGCAATGCGGGGGTCCCTTTTTAGGATCCACAAGGCATAATCGCACATGCTGGCCAATGTTCCAGGTGTCAATAATGCACTGCCACTGCTGGGTGGAGGAGCACTTTCTGGCAAATCCACATGCCTACAGTCACACAGAAACACTGTAACAACAGCACTTCTTGGCGTTCTGATTTCCCTCCATTCCCTTTACCTCATCACCATTATTTTCCCCCACAGCCCCTAACTGGGACTTTGCAATTAATCTCCCTGCTGTTTACCTTGAATCTTCTATTGAGGTCAGTACAGACTATACCTGCAATACTTTTCTGTGTTTGCCGCTTGCCTCCACCACCCCCTATCATATTATTTATGAAGCATAATGTCTTATATATATTAACTTTTGCCAATAGCCTGTGACACCCTCCAGTTTCTGTCCCCCTGACCAACTGGGCATTTTCTTGGGTATTTTATAGATCCCTATGTTGTCATTTTTTCTGTATACCGAACATGTGCTGTATATATTGGGTCTTTTCAACAAACCCATTCCCCCTTCCCCTCCCCCCCTTCTTTTAACCCTTTTTTTTTCTATTTTTTGTATATAATTACTTTGTATATAATTATATCTCCAGTTGTTTTTGATACTTTGTTCACCTAGTTTAGTGTTGTAATTATTTTCTACATCTTCCTTTGCAGTATGGTTTGAGAAAGACCTAGGATTAGGTCGAAACGTAACCATATAATACTCACCTTTGGAATATTTATTTTTTGTTTGCAGTGTTTCATTATTTGATCTATTGGAAAAATCTCACATGAATTAAAAATCATAAAAAAAATTTCTTCAAAGACTCTTTTGCAAAGATTATTTATTTTCTGAGTGCGACTGTCCATCCATTTACTACTGCCTGTGGTCTATCCACGCTCAGTCAGCACCTCTCTTTATAGCAAGAGTGCGCGTCTTTTTTCTTCTACAAACACTGTAACTGACCTTGGAATGCCAACATTTTCTCTTGCCCCCTGAGAAGCATCCTCCTGCCCAAAATAATCATCCCCCTCATCGACCTCCTCCTCCTCTTCCTCTTCTTCCTCCACCTCGTCCAGGACAGTTCCCTGACCAGACAATGGCTGACTGTCAGCAAGGCTTCCCTCCTCCTCCTTCTCCTCCTCTTCCTCCTCCGCTGCAGACAGCAGATCCTTAATGTGCGTCAAACTTTGCATGAGCAGATGCATAAGTGGGATGCTCATGCTTATGATGGCATCGTCTGCGCTTACCAGCCATGCGCATTCCTAAAAAAACTGATGGCCTTTACAGAGGTCTTTCAGGTTTGACCACTGCACACCCGACAATTCCATGTCTTCCCTCAAACTGCCTGCCTGTGTATCCTCCCACAAATGCATTACAGCCTGCCTCTGTTCGCACAGCCTCTCAACCATGTGCAAGCTGGAGTTCCACCTTGTTGCAACGTCTATAATTAGGCGGTGCTTGGGGAGGTGGAGCAATCGCTGCAGCTTCTGCATACGAATGGAGTGGACGTTTGAGCAATGGATGTGCGAGCACAGTCTTCGCACCTTATGGAGCAGGGATGTTAACTCTGGATAATTATTAAGGAAGCACTGCACCACCAGGTTCAAAGTGTGAGCCAGGCAAGGTATTATGGCCGTTATCACTGACTACCTTGCCTGGCTCAAGATGTAGACTGCCCAGCCATGACTCAGTTTGTCGCTGCAAGTAGTCGGCCAGTACCTCCGCGGTGTGTCTGTTGTCGCCCAAAGACATCATCTTTAACACAGCCTGCTAACGCTTACCACTAGCTGTTCGATAGTGGGACACCTCATGTGCAATACTGCCAGCTGCGGATGGAGTGCTCGTGCGACTGCACTCTGTGGATCAGCTTTCGCTTACGGAGGAGGAGGGTCGAAAGCCTACAGGCAACTGTTTCCTATACCGTGGGCTAGGCAGCACTGTTCCTCTGCCGCTGTCTCCTGGGGAGCCTGCATCCACCACATTAACCCAGTGCGCAGTGATGGACATGTAACGGCCCTGGCCATGCCTACTGGACCATGCATCTGTTGTGAGGTGCACCTTTCCACTCACTGATTGCTTGAGTGCATGGACAATGCGGTCTTTCACATGCAGGTGGATGGCTGGGATGGCTTTTTGAGAAAAGAAGTGCCGACTGGGTAGGTCATAGCGTGGGACTGCGTAGGCCATGAGCTCATGGAAAGCTTTGCTTTCAACCAAACAGTAGGGCATCATCTCTAATGAGATTAGTTTGGCAATATAGGCGATCAAACACAGTGTACGCGGATAAGAGGATGAGTACTTTCTTGTCCTACTCAGAGTGTCTGGTAGGGTGAGCTGGACTGGAGAGCTGCATATGAGGGAAGTAGCGGTGGACCGGACGGAGTGAGAGGGGGTTGGTGATGGTATTGGTGGTGATGGCCTAGATTCAGTGTTGTGTTGCAAAACCATTGTGATTCCCTGAGTGCTTAGGCCTTGCGACGACACCTCAACATTTAGTGCTGGTGGTGTGCATAACGGTGGGGTTGGTCTTACAGTGGGGGAAGCGATGGAGCATTGCTGGCTACCTTCAGTCGGAGCAGGTGCACATGTGCTACCTGAGGTTTTGTAGTCCGTCCACGTTTGCAAGTGCATGTTGATTAAATGTCTAAGCATGCAACTGGTATTCAAATTTCTGAGTTGTTTACCTCGGCTAAAGGTCCTTCCGCACTTCTTACAGGTAACCTTTGCCTCATCAGTAGGATTTTGGACAAAGAAGTGCCACACTGCACTCTTCCTACTATGGTATACATTTTCTGGCCTTGCACGCTGTGTTAAGTTGACCGTCTGGCCAAGCTGTCCTGCAACTCTTTTAGTTTTTGGTCCACGTTTTTGGACAGCTACAGGCCTGCCAGATAACCTCTGCTGTGATGTCAATGCCTGCTGCGGATCCTTCTCCTTATCTGAACTATTGCCAGCGCCACCCTCCTCCCCCAATGGATGCCAATCCGGATCAACAACTGGGTCATCCATCACCTCCTCTTCAAAGTCATCTGCACCTTCCTTTTTACCTTCCTCTGTGTTACCATGTAAGGTGGTTTAGTATGCGGGGAGGGGCACCTGGGTTTCATCAGGGTCAGATTCTGACTCAATAGACTGAGAGGGCAATGTAGTGCTCTGGGTCAATGTACCAGCAGAATCATCTAGCAGTGGCTGTGCATCAATGCACTCCATGTCAGATTCATCTTGGACTGGGGAATTCTGGATTTGACTGGATAACCCAGGCATGGTATGTGAAATCAGCTCCATAGAGTAATCTGAACTTTTGGGCTGCCGCATCCTTAACTTTTGGTGGGGGTGAAGGACACAAGGAAAGGTGTTTTTCCTGACCAGAACCCTGCACTGACGACTCCGTGCTTGCAGCTTTCAAACTTTCAGAAGTGGAGGCAATAGAGCTGGTGGCTGCTTCGGCAATGTACGCCAAAACCTGTTCCTGATGCTCCGGCTTTAAAAGCAGTTTTCCTACTGCAAGAAAAGGGAACCTTACTGGCCTTCTAGAGCCAGACGATGACGCAGGCTCCACACCTCCTGTCTTAGCTGCTATTATGTTTTTGCTAGAACCAGCCGATGCACCACCACCATCAGTACCAGCTGCGCCCCCTGCCCACGTCCGCGGCCTCTACCACCATACTTCCTCATGTTTGGGAAAATGTACCAAAAATACCAGCAGAAAGATGGTACTGTATGAGGAGCATCCAGCTGTGTAAGGTGTATTAAAAAAATTAAATCTACATATATATTTTGTTAGTCACTGACGCTCTCCCAGTATGTATTTGACCATAATCCAACAAGCAGATATACGGAACTGTATCAGAAGTGTTCAGCTGTATACGTTTTTTGTGTAACTAACAATCTCCGTATATGTATTTACGGAGTGTCACACACAGACGCTGACTCTGCATAGATGTGACTGTAATGCGAACGGCAGATATACAATACTGTTTGAGAATCAGACAGCTCTATATGGTGTCTGTATGGAAAATTGTCAGTCTCCGTCTATTTTTATACGTAGTGACACACGCTGTCTCTGTATAGTTTTGAGTGTAATCAAACAGCAGATATATGAAACTGTTTGAAAAGCGGAGAGCTCGAGAAGGGGTAGGTCTGGAAAATGGAAAATCTCCTCGGTTTATTTTTCCAGAGTCACACACAGATAGCTTGTATTTGTCCATGATACCAGCCAGTACACGGTAGTGTGTGAGGAGCGTACAGCGCTATACGGTGTCTGTATGGAAAATTGTCAATCTCCGTCTATTTTTATACGGAGTGACACACGCTGTCTCTGTATAGTTTTGACCGTGATCGATCAAATAGCAGATATACGAAACTGTTTGAAAAGCGGACAGCTCAAGAAGGTGTAGGTCTGGAAAAATGGAAAATCTCGGTTTGTTTTTCCAGAGTCACACACAGATAGCTTGTATTTGTCCGTGATACCAGTTAGTACACGGTAGTGTGTGAGGAGCGTACAGCACTATACGGTGTCTGTATGGAAAATTGTCAATCTCTGTCTATTTTTATATGGAGTGACACACGCTGTCTCTGTATAGTTTTGAGCGTAATCAAACAACAGATATACGAAACTGTTTGAAAAGCGGACATCTCGAGAAGGTGTAGATCTGGAAAAATGGAGAATCTCCTCAGCTTGTTTTTCCAGAGTCACACACAGATAGCTTCTATTTGTCCGTGATACCAGCTGGTACACAGTAGTGTGTGAGGAGCGTACACCGCTATACGGTGTCTGTATGGAAAATTGTCAATCTCCGTCTATTTTTATACGGAGTGACACACACTGTCTCTGTATAGTTTTGACCGTAATCACACAGCAGATATATGAAACTGTTTGAAAAGCGGACAGCTCTATAAGGTGTAGGTCTGGAGAAGTGGAAAATCTCCTCGGCTTGTTTTTCCAGAGTCACACACAGATAGCTTGTATTTGTCCGTGATACCAGACAGTACACGGTAGTGTGTGAGGAGCGTACACCGCTATACGGTGTGTGAAAAAATGAACGCTCGGTAACTCACCAGAACAAAATAATAAAAGTTGGAGTGCTTTGAAAAAAGCAGTTTGAACAGCAGTGTGCACACCGCAATGCAGCTATCAGGTAGCCTTAAAAGGCAGCCTTATCACCACCAGCGCTGCTGCACACAACAAAAATCCTCCTCTTTCACTGCACACTAACTGTACAGTGAAAAGCGCTATCAGCAGAAGCAATTTTTTTTTCTTCTTCCCTGCTTAACGCTCTCCCTTATTCAGAATCAGCAGCAGCACCTCTCCCTATTCTAAGATCAGCAGAAGTAAGATGGCGGTCGGCGGGCACGGCCTTTTATAGCCACTGTGACGCCACGCAAAGCCAGCCAATCACTTCAATGCCCTTCTCTAAGAAGGTGGTGGCCGCTGCCCATGTCATCGCGTTGCCCACAGTGTGCGTCCTCCATCATTGGCTGAGAAAAGGCACTGGAAGCATTATTTGAAACGCAACTTTGGCGCTCGGCTCGGCAACCTCATGGCCGACCTCACGCTATGGTCGGGTTTTCGATCAGCGAAACCCGACTTTAGCTAAAGTCGGTGATTTTTTAATTTGACCGACCCGTTTTGCTCAACTCTACTGGCCGCTGAATGATGACATCATCCAGCAGCGCTGCTCTCTGTGTCAGAGACAGGAAGCGCAGGCATTGGATAGGAAGCAGGATGGATCCTTGCAGCTCCGCTCCTGCTATATTCTCTTGCAGGCAGTGGAGCTGCTGGGATCACTCCCTGCCCGCCGCACATGAGGGCAATCTGGCCAGGGGCCCCTTAGCCTCAGGCTCGGAGAAACCAGCCAGATTGCCCTCATTATTAGCCACCCTGCAGGGGCTCCCTGGAGCCTCTGGGCCCCAATGCAGCCGCACCAGCTGAACCGGCGGTATGTTCACCCATTATGTAAAAGCTTGGGTACCCCTGGTCAAAGTTAGTTTTTGTGAACAGTTAAGCAAGTTGAAGATTAAATTATTTCTAAAAGGCCTTAAATTAAAGATGGCACATATCCTTTGTATTTTAGACAAATATATATTTATATATATACACTCACTGGCCACTTTATTAGGTACACCATGCTAGTAAGGGGTTGGACCCCCTTTTGCCTTCAGAACTGCCTCAATTCTTCGTGGCAGAGATTCAACAAGGTGCTGGAAGCATTCCTCAGAGATTTTGGACCATATTGACATGATGGCATCACACAGTTGGCGCAGATTTGTCAGCTGCACATCCCTGATGCGAATCTCCCGTTCCACCACATCCCAAAGATGCTCTATTGGATTGAGATCTGGTGACTGAGGAGGCCATTTGAGTACAGTAAACTCATTGTCATGTTCAAGAAACCAATCTGAGATGATTCGAGCTTTATGACATGGCGCATTATCCTGCTGAAAGTAGCCATCAGATGTTGGGTACATTGTGGTCATAAAGGGATGGACATGGTCAGCAACAATACTCAGGTAGGCTGTGGCGTTGCAACGAAGCTCAATTGGTACCAAGGGGCCCAAAGAGTGCCCAGAAAAAATTCCCCACACCATGACACCACCACCACCAGCCTGAACCGTTGATACAAGGCAGGATGGATCCATGCTTTCATGTTGTTTACGCCAAATTCTGACCCTACCATCCGAATGTCGCAGCAGAAATCGTGACTCATCAGACCAGGCAACGTTTTTCCAATCTTCTACTGTCCAATTTCGATGAGCTTGTGCAAATTTTAGCCTCAGTTTCCTGTTCTTAGCTGAGAGGAGTGGTACCCATTGTGGTCTTCTGCTGCTGTAGCCCATCTGCCTCAAAGTTCGACGCACTGTGCGTTCAGAGATGCTCTTCTGCCTACCTTGGTTGTAACGGGTGGCAATTTGAGTCACTGTTGCCTTTCTATCAGCTCGAACCAGTCTGCCCATTCTCCTCTGACCTCTGGCATCAACATGGCATTTCCGGCCACAGAACTGCCGCTCACTGGATTTTTTTTCTTTTTCGGACCATTCTCTGTAAACCCTAGAGATGGTTGTGCGTGAAAATCCCAGTAGATCAGCAGTTTCTGAAATTCTCAGACCAGCCCTTCTGGCACCAACAATCATGCCACGTTCAAAGGCACTCAAATCACCTTTCTTCCCCATACTGATGCTCGGTTTGAACTGCAGGAGATTGTCTTGACCATGTCTACATGCCTAAATGCACTGAGTTGCCGCCATGTGATTGGCTGATTAGAAATTAAGTCTTAACACACAGTTGGACAGGTGTACCTAATAAAGTGGCCAGTGAGTGTATATATATATATATATATATATAAATATATTTACAGCTCTTGCAAAAATTAAGAGACCACTGTGTAAGGGTCAGCCAGGAATATAGTCGGGGCCAGAGACACTAAAGCATCAGTGTCCTGGCCTTCCCTCACAGAATATTGCAATGCACTGTTCGGCATACCTGCATCTCCAGGTTCGGGTCCCCCTAGGCACTTCCCAAGTGGTGATGGTCCCTCTCCAATGTGACTCCCAGCAACTGAGACACAGTCAATGGTAACTTGAATGGTTTCTTTACTGATAACTTCACACAATATATCCACAGTTTGCACATCGCAGTGTACACATTTATTTTTACTTGCTTCCTCAGCTCTCCCTACTTTGCTGAAGCTTCTATACGGCACGTGCCCAGACCGGATCATCTTAGACTGCTTCCCTGCTCTTCTTCCTGGCCTAACCTTGCCATGATGACAGTTCATTCTGCCTGTTTCGCCCCAGACTTGAAATTATCTGCCACCTGGTTTGGCTGCCTCTATAAAAGCATCCAACCCATCTGTTCCACTCCCTGTGAAGCTTCAGCATCTTTCTGTTCCACACTCCATCCGACTCCCACCCTAAAGGTGTCTGCCCAGGTTACAAATCGCCACATCTTCTCTCTACTGTTCTGACCCACTTTATTGATGTCCAATGACCATGGATAACTTGGACTGTCGCTGCTTAACGTTGCTTGGCTGCCAATCCGTCCTGGGCCTATAGCCCATGTGGACACTTTGGGCACCCTGCCCCTGTTTCAGCTAGCTTCCTTCTCATCTAACCTTAGCTCCCATCAGCCCCTCCTACTTTAACTATGTCCTAACTTTATATTTTAATCTAGGAACTGTGTGTACTAGAATGCTCCCCCATCTAGTGGCCAAACAGAATATTACTCTTTCCCTATTACTAGTACAGAAACAGCATATATTTAAATTTAAAGGACTCGGTAATACATAAAAATGTAGCAATACTGTTATAAATAGAGGTAATACATGAAAACATGTAGCAGTACCATACAATAATATTAACTATAAATTACATTACAGCAAACAATATCAGAACCTGTTAAGGGGAGGAACAAAGGGAAACACATTCCTTCATCCCCTTACATTTGCACAGTTATATAAAAATCAGTTTCTCTACATGTCTGACAGCCATTCCATTCCAGTGTCAGTTGAATTCCAACCAGAGTACACATCATGCTTCTGATTAGGTGATCACCTAAACCAAATCTTATTTAACGAAGGAAAGTATAAAAAGCCCTGCTGTGGTGTTCACAATCCTCTTGCAATAGGACAAGCTGGATGGCATAACAAGTGCTAGTAATATACCAAAAGTAATAGGAATGAAAAAACTTTTAACCTTGCCAAAGGAGTTGAAAAGTCTTGAGTGAGGAAAACAAGGGCTCAATTCTGGCTTTACTAGCAGAGGGATACAGTGAGCATCATTTTGCCTCCATCTGTAAAATTTCTAAAATGGCAGTCCATTACAACAAGGTCAAACAGCAGACATTGGTTATAACAAAGCTACAGACCGGCAGAGGGCGAAAAGACTTTCCAGTGACCGCGATGACTGTAATCTTATTCGAATGTCACTCAGCAACCACAGGATGACATCGAGTGACCTACAAAAGGAATGGCAAATGGCAGCTGGGGTGAAGTGCACTGCAAGAACAGTTCGTAACAGGCTCCTAGAGGCAGGGCTCAAGTCATGTAAAGGTAGAAAAAAGCCTTTCATCAATGAGAAGCAAAGGAGAGTCAGGCTGAAGTTTGCTAAAGACCTTAAGGATTGGACCATAGAGGACTGGAGTAAGGTAATTTTCTCTGATGAGTCTAATTTTCAGCTTTGCCCAACACCTGGTCATCTAATGGTTAAATGGAGACCTAGTGAGGCACACAAGCCACAGTGTCTTGCACCCACTGTGATATTTGGTGGAGGATCGATGATGATCTGGGGATGCTTCAGCAAGGCTGGAATTTGGCAGGTTAATCTTTGCAAAGGACGTATGATTAAAGTCGCATACAAGGTTATCCTGGAAAAACAGTTGATTCCTTCTGCTCAGGCAACGCTGAGGACTGTTTTTTCCAGCAGGACAATGTGACATGCCACACAGCTAGGTCAATCAATGCGTGGATGAGGGACCACCACATCAAATCCCTGTCACGGCCAGTCCAATCTCCAGACCTGAACCCCATTGAAAACCTCTGGAATTTAATCAAGAGGAAGATAGATAGTATTAGTCACAACAAGCCATCAAACAAAGAAGAACTGCCTACATTTTTGTACCAGGAGTGGCATAAGATCACCCAAAAGCAGTGTGAAAGACTGGTGGAAAGCATGCCAAGGCTCAAGAAAGCTGTGATTAAAAATCATGGTTACTCCACAAAGTATTGATTTCTGAACTCTTCCTGAGTTAAAACATTAGTATTGTTGCTTCTTAATGATTATGAACTTGTTTTTTAGCATTATTTGAGGTCTGCAAGCACTGCATTTTTTGTTATTTTGACCATTTCTCATTTTCTGAAAACAAATACAAATTTTAGTACTTGGAAATTCGAATATATGTTGTCAGTAGTTTATAGAACAAAAGAGCAATTTACATTTTACTCAAAAATATACCTATAAAAAGAAAAATCAGACAAACTGAAAATTTTGCAGTGGTCTCTTAATTTTTGCCAGAGCTGGTATATTGTCATTTTTTAGGTTTTAAAAATGAGAAAAAGGAGAATGGGTCAGTGCAAAACTTTGGGCACCCTTGGAGATTTGTGTGCTCAGACAACTTTGACCAAGGTTTCAGACCTTAATTAGCCTGTTAGGATTATGGCTTGTTCACTATCATTGTCAGGAAAGGCCAGGTGATACAAATTTCCCAGCTTTATAA
Organism: Dendrobates tinctorius; assembly: GCF_039654945.1. Taxonomy (NCBI): domain Eukaryota; kingdom Metazoa; phylum Chordata; class Amphibia; order Anura; family Dendrobatidae; genus Dendrobates; species Dendrobates tinctorius. Next base: position 1,913,431 of record NW_027361876.1, read on the forward strand.
AAACTAGACTCCTCTAACCGTGTGCCAAAAAACAGCGGCCATAAGTTATTCTAAGCAGCTGCCTAGCACTATGAAAAAATGGTGGCGGCCCACAAAGCAGGAGACGGTTATAAGAAGATAGCAAAGCATTTTTAAGCATTTTTTGTAGCTGTAGTATATTGTTCTACTGCTCAGAAACACAGTTTTAACTGCATATAGGCAGGGGTTAGTTACCAGTTATATTTCTTTCAACTGCAACAACAGCCCTTAGTAGGGCTAATTATAATTAATATTAACACTGCTCTTAGCAGCACTTAGAGACACATTGTGTAGGACAGGATAGGGTTAATTGCATGTCTTTTCAGCTGCAACTCATACCAATTGCTCTTCTTAGGGAAAATAATATTCTTTTTGCTCTTAATCCTCCAAAATTTTCTGAGCAGGGAAATATAATATAGACCATTTATGCTGCAGCAGTTGTGTATCAAAAGCATACAGCAAGACTTGGTTGGTTACAATAGCATTGCTATATTGCTACTGCACTGTAACAAGTCTATCTGAAGTGGGCAAATTTTCCTGCGATACTAATCCTGCAAAGTTTTTTCAGCAGCAAAATATTACGTGCCATTTATACTGTGCCAGTTGTGCATCAAAAGCATACAGCAAGACTTGGATGGTTACTATAGCATCGCTATATTGCTACTGCAGTGTAACAAGTCCATGTGAGGTGGGCAAATTTTCCTGCGATACTAATCCTGCAACGTAGAGTTGAGCGAAACAGGTCGGTCAGATTCAAAAGTCGCCGACTTTCACCAAAGTCGGGTTTCATGAAACGAAACCCAACCACAGTGTGAAGTTGGCCATGCGGTCGGCGACCCAAGCGTCAAAGTCGGGTTTCGCCGAATGCTTGCACGTGACTTTTTTCAGCCAATGAGTGAAGCGGAGCCGGAGCGTAGCTGGAGTGGGAGTGGGAGAGAGAGAGGGAGAGGGAGAGAGAAAGAGAAGGGAGAGAGAGAAGAGAGAGAGATTTCGCCACCTCTAGGGTTAAAATTCATGCCAGGTGTGTTTACAGTCCTCCACTCACTGCCGACTTTTCTCCCCATTGACTTGCATTGTGTTTCGTGTTTCACGACTTTTCCTGACTTTTCCCTACAGTCGGCCGATTTCGTTCTACTCGACTTTTGAGAAAGTCGGGTTTCATGAAACCTGACTCGACCCTAAAAAAGGCAAAGTCGCTCATCTCTACTGCAAAGTTTTTTCAGCAGCAAAATATTATACGCCATTTATACTGTGCCAGTTGTGCATCAAAAGCATACAGCCAAACTTGGCTGTTTGCAATAGCATCGCTATATATTGCTACTGCAGTGTAACAAGTCTATCTGAGGTGGGCAAATTTTCCTGCGGTACTAATCCTGCAAAGTTTTCTCAACAAGGATATTTCATATGTAATTTAAAATGAGCAACATGTGTGGTAAGGGACAGGGAAGTGGACATGAAGCTGATGGTGAGCACAGAGGCTAAGGTTGTAGGCAAGATGACACTGTGCTTGCTGTGGGAGCACAACAAACATACACATCATGTCGACCTAGCTTCCATTCCCACTTTGTAGGAGGGCACAGAACACCACTCTTGATGCCAAACTAGTGTGCAAAGGTTTTTGGATGATAGTAGATAATGTTTCCAGTCCCTTTGCCAGTACCACCCTGTCTTCCACACAGTCCAGTCTCTGTAGCCGTGATTCTGGACCACATAATCCTCACACTGATCCTCATTCCTCCCATCATGATGGGTGCCCGGAGACAAGTTATCACACACTTGAACACTCCAAAGGGCTGTTCACATTTCCATTTATAGTTTCTGGCCTCTCCCCAGGTCATTTCAAGTGGGACAAGAGGAGATCTCATGTAGTGATGCCCAAATATTTGAGCAGCTATGCTCACAAGAAGGAGGCGGTGGGAAAATGCAATTACTGTTGCAAGAAGTGGATGATGATGAGACACAAATCCCAACAAGTGATATTGTTATGTCAGCAAGTCAGGAAAAGGACCAGGTTGTGGAAGACAAGGTAGTGGACGATGAAGTCACTGACCCAACCTGGTAGGTAGGGTGAGGACAGCAGCACAGAGAAGGAGGGACATGCAGCACCACAACAGGCAGGAAGAGGGAGTGGGGTGGCCAGAGACACAAAGCAAGCCACTTCTCCCCAGAGAACAAGCAAGGGTGAAGTTGCCAGGCCAAAGGTTAGATGTTCCCGAGTTTGGTGCTTTTTTAAAGACAATCCCGTTAACCCAAAAAAGGACATTTGCAACATCTGCCATGCATGCATCAGCAAGGGTAGCACAACTACCAGTCTAACTACCACCAGCATGCTCAGGCACATGACAGCAATGCATCCAACAAGTTGAGCCAAATTCCAGGGTCCAGAAACAATATCTGTGGGTGATACCACTGCTTCTTCCCCTGTTGTAAGTGCGCCCCAATCCCCTGTCGATGATGCAGGTGAAGATTCCTCCCATATTGCAACTGTTGATGCACACTTGCAACCACTGTCAGCAACCACGTCCACATGACCAGCACAGTGATTAGTTGTCCCTACCCCAGTCCTTGGAACGCAAGCATAAATACACAGCCACCCACAGGCCATGATATTAAACTGCCACATTTCCACACTGCTTGCCCTGGAAATGTTGCCATTTAGACTTGTGGAGATGGAAGCTTTCAGCAACTTCATGACGGAGACTGTCCTTCGGTACTCGGTCCCCAGATGCCAAATTTTCTCCCGGCGTGTCTGCCCTGCCTTACACAAGCTTGTGTTCCACAACATCAGCCATGCCCTGACCAACGCTGTTACTGGAAAGATCCACTTAACGACGGACACGTAGGCAAATGCTTGTGGCCAAGGATGCTACATTTCCCTTATGGCACACTGGGCGAACATTGTGGAAGCTGGGAGCCATTCGGACCCTGGGACGGAACATGTGCTACTGACATTGGGGATTTCGGGTCCTGGTTCAATCAGGGTTTCCCCCACCTTCTCCTGCACCTCGTCCTCACCCTCCATCCCCAATACATCAATATCAGTTGCAAGCAGGAAGCACTGCAGAACTGCCTCGGCCAAGCTGCAACAGGCTCTGCTGAAACTAATCTGCTAAGGTTACAAACCGCACGCCACCACAGAGTTGCTGGAAGGTCTAACAGACCCCACTGATCTGTGGCTCTCGCCCCTGAACCTACAACCAGGCATGGTTGTTTGTGACAATGGCCGTAACCTGGTGGCAGCTCTGAAGCTTGGCAACCTCGCACACGTGCCATGCCTGGCCCACGTGCTCAACTTAATGGTTCAGTGGTTTTTCAAAAGCTACCCAGATCTGCATGAGCTACTTGTGAAAGTATGCCGTATGTGTGCCCATTTACGTATGTCAGCTAGAGCTGCCACCGCCCTGGCAGTGCTGAAGCAGCATTTGAAACTTCCAGCTCACCGTCTGGTGGGCGATATCACCACACGTTGGAACTCAATGTTACATATGTTAGCAAGGTTTTGTGAAAAGCAGAAGGCAGTTGTTGAACACAAGCTACAACATGCCCATTGGTATTCCGGTCAGCCTCCGCATATGAGAGCTCATGAGTGGGCATGGATGTCTGACATCTGTGCAGTTCTCCAAAACTTTGAGGATTCGACCAAGATGATGAGCTGCAATGATGACATAATCAGCATAACCATCCCACTTTTCTGTCTAATGAAATACTCGCTGCTCACAGTGAAAGCAGGCGGAGCAATTTGAGACTGCGAAGGAAACTATACAGGGTGATGCTACACAGCCCAGCCTTATCTCATTTTCTCAACGCGGATTGGGTGATAATGAGGATCAGGAGGAACCAGTTGTCTGCGCTACAGATAGTACTACCCACACCACCTTCATCCTGTCTATTCGGTGTGGATGGCCTGAAGATAAGGAGGAGAGGAAGGACAAGGAGAAGGATGAGGACGAGGAGTTGTTGGCAGTCTGGCAAATATAGCTGAGTTATGTTCCGCTGCCTTTCCTGTGACCCTCACATTGTATTTATTTTGGCCAACGCTAATTATTTTTTGGTCACCCTTCTAGACTGCTACAATGAGACCTCTCCATCTCTCATTCCAGTGGTGGAGAGGTCTAATAAAATGTTACAGTACCAAAAGGCCCTGTTGAAGAATTAATAACCCCTTCCCGACATGCGCCGTACATGTACTGCACATGTCGTGTCCCTCCCTTTGATGTGAACTCTGGCGCTGAGCCCACATTTTTCTCGGCACATGTCAGTTGTATTGAACAGCTTACGCGTGCACCTAACAGCTGTTAACCTGTTAAATGCCGCTGTCAATCTCTGACAGTGGCATTTAATGTGATCACGCCAGAAGCGCATCACTAATCCCGCACATCGGCGCCCATGTCACATGACTGCGGCTTACCGATAGGTTGGCATGACAACCCATGGTCTGCAGGAGGCCCCTGTGGCTGTCATTGCCAGATTGCTATTTTTGTCGCCTGGTGGCCAGAGCTCATAGCAAGTGAGCATTTCTGCTACACACAGGCAATCTGATCAACACCAGTGTATAGCAGAGGTGATCAGACAACTGCAGCTTCTAGTCTCCCATGGAGACTATTGAAGCATGCAAAAAGTTAAAAAAAAAGGTTTTTTAAAATATTAAAAAAATAGAAAAAATATTAAAGTTCAAATCACCCCCCCATTCGCCCCATTCAAAATAAAACAAAAAAAAAATAAAAAATAGTCATATTTGGTATCACCACATTCAGCATCGCCCGATCTATCAAGCTATAAATAGAATTAATCCGATCGGTAAACGGTGTAGTAGCGAAAAAAAGTCAAAATGCCAGAATAACGTTTTTTTAGTTGCCACAACATTGCATTATCATGCAATTACGGGCGATCAAAAGATCATATCCACATCAAAATGGTATCAGTGAAACACGTTAACTCGGCACACAAAAAATAAGCCCTCACTAGGCCCCAGATCACAAAAAATGGAGACGCTACGGTTCTCAGAAAATGACACATTTTTTTTAACAAACTTTGGATTTTCTTTTTACCATTTAAATAAAAAAAAACCCTATATATGTTTGGTATCTACGAACTTGTAATGACCTGGAGAATCATAATGGCAGGTCAGTTTTAGCATTTGATGAACATGGTAAAAAAAATACAAAAAAAAGTTGTGCAATTGCACTTTTTTTGCAATTTCACTACACTTGGAATATTTTTCCCATTTTCAAGTACACAATATGGTAAAACCAATAGTGTTGTTCAAAATTACAACTCATCCTACAAAAAACAACCCCTCATATGGCCATATTGATGGAAAAATAAAAAAGCTATGGCTCTGGGAAGAAGGGGAGTCAAAAACGAAAAGGGCTGCGGCGTGAAAGGGTTAGAAAAATTCCAGTGTGACAACCCTTGAGGTCATAGCTCCTTGGACAACCAAGTAGTAGAGATGAGGATGAGGGAGACATACACCAGATGCAGCAGAAGCAGGGGAACAGTATCCAAGGTCTGGGAGAGTTTTCTCAGACCCTCCCAACTCCCAGGCCCTGATGTGTGGGGTATTCTGACAAGAACAACCAACAAAAAAAGTAGCATGTACCTTCTTCCTGGGTACATACATGTTTCGATTTCCTTCCCCTTTTTCTTTTCAGTTTTCAGATTTAACCCTATTTAATCACTCATTTAGCCCCATTTCTGGCTCCATTCTTAATTACAGGCGTGCCTAGTTACTGGTGCTAAGTCGCCCCGGCTTTGGGCTGCTGCTATGACATCACCTGCATAAGGGAAACCTTGGTAGTTACTTTGCATGCGCTGATTTGCGCATGTGCAGTGTGATGTTTGGTGGCCATATTGGTGCACTGCTCCTGTATATTTCTTTATTCCCATAGCGTGTGCGCAGATTCACTCATGCCCCTTGTTCATTTCCGGTACCGCAGCACGTTTATGCCGCTTCCGGGCTGACGAATCTGCCTATGCCCGCAACTCCCCGCTGTTTCATGGCCGTATGATTACTAACAAGTATTTAAGATATCCCTTACTGCACTGCGGTCACTGCCCCTGAAGAAACCAGGTCGGTCCTCTGGTGACACGCGTCGGGCATCCTTGTGCCTTTGCCTCCTCCACTCCTCCCACCCACAGTACCACCGGCATCCCAGGAAGGATTTTGCTCTACATGGGTGATACCTTTACCAGGTCCAGGTTGTATGAGATGTTTTAGTCACCTTATTTGGGTCATTTGTGTCTTTTGGCAAAAGCTCACCCTGGTTCCTGGGAGAGGTCATTGCTACACTATTCTCGTTGATAGTGGGTCTTTTTGACCCCTTTATTCTTTACATTCCCATTGTCTTCTCGGCAGCACCCTTTCAATTTTATAGCCTTATTTGTGGCATATTAGGCTGTATATTTTCATTAAATATATGTGCTGTCATTGTTTGACTAGGTTTGGCATTATTTATATGCTCTTGGTGTAGCTAGGAAGGAACTAGTCATTAGGGGTTGGGCAAGGGCATGGCCCTATTGTGGGTCGTTGTACAGTTCTTTTCTTTTTCATTATGCAGTTTTAAATGGTTTTAACCTTGCAGTGTTGTTGTTTGTGTTCTCATTTGAATAAAGTTTTTTTTTATACTATTTAATTGGTGATCCCTGTTATTTGCATGCTACTTTTTTTGTCGGTTGTTCTTGCATCACTTTAGCATGTAATGGGAGATCCCTATCAGTGGTGCCTTCCAGCCCTTGTTTTTGGGTATTCTGACAAGGAGGCAAAAGTTTTGGAATATTCTGAAGGACTACCTTGACGACCGTACCAGCTGTTATGATCCAGGTTGGATGATGACAGTTAAAAGCACATGTAACCTTTTTTTTTCTTTAAGCTGTGTGCTTAAGTGTGGTTTTTGCCCCCCGGTGGCCATTGGGATTATTGCACTGGTGTCCTTTGTTCTAAGTTTGCCCCCGGTGGTGGTGAGCGTCATTGCACTCCTGTTTCTTTAGTTCAGTGCACATATTATAATGCAGGCGTGATTGCTGGCTCTGCTATAAAAGAGTCACAGGTGTTGCAATCAGCGTTGGTGATAGTATTCATTTCCAACCATCCCTGGTGGAAGAAGGAGCTGGAGAGAGCTCCTTGCAGCACGGTCAGAGCCCTGGTGTGGAAGGAGTCAGAGGGGATTTCCTTACAGCTCTGGCAGAGCTTGGTGGCAGCCTTTCAGGAGGAGAGCTGCATTCTGGTGGTGGACTCTGTTGCCAGGAGCTAGGGCAGCAGAGTAAAGCTAAGTGGTGTTTCCCTGTGTGTGCCTTTCCTTTATGTGTGTTTCAGTGCAGTGGTGGGATTAGTTTCTGCACCGGCCATTTCACTAGAAAGGGGTAGGTGCAGGGCGAGCTAGGGTTTAAGCGTATCCTGAGTGGTGCCTTGTGCGGAACCGGCCTAGGGATCGGTAGGAGTGTAGAGACACTGACTCAGGGGAGTGCAGGAGGTCTCCATATCCCCGTTCCCTATCGCAGGACCCACCATTGTTATTGTGTCCCTGGTGTTTCCCCTTATTATTTAAATTCGCCCTGCTGGAGGCGGTGTATCCGGTTTTACATGTATTTCTGAAATTCGCCTGCTGGAGGCGGTGTATCCGGCTGCACATCTTATTATTTAAATTCGCCCTGCTGGAGGCGGTGTATCCAGGGTCACATGTGTCATAAATTCGCCCTGCTGGAGGTGGTGTGTCCAGCCACACGTTGATCGTGACATTATCACCAACCAACCTTTTTTTTTCTGCTGAGCCATGGACCCTAGACAGACCTTTGCCCAGGTGCTGCAAATCTTTACTGAGGAGATTAGGGGGCTGCGCAGTGAGTTGGTGCAGCAGCTGCAGCTGTTGGTGGGCTTTGGGGGTCTGGTTCAGGCACAGGCTCAGCCAGAACCCAAGATATCCCTCCCTGACAGGTTTTCTGGAGGGAGAGATCAATTCTTGGTATTCCAGCAAGCCTGCAAATTATATTTCAGGCTGCGTCCTAGTTCATCAGGGAATGAAGAGCAACGGGTGGGAATCATTATGTCCATTCTTAAGGGGGATCCCCAAACCCAGGCCTTCTCCCTGCCGGACGATTCACCATCTCTAGAGTCCGTGGATGAGTTTTTTGCGGCTTTGGCGCTTGTGTATGGGGATCCTGATGGCGTCGCCCAGGCGGAATCTCGACTCCGTAGGTGTAAACAGGGAGCCCGGGTTGCTGAGGAGTACTGCTCAGAGTTTAGGAGGTGGGCCACTGACACTCAGTGGAATGACCCTGCACTTATGAGTCAATTTGTGCAGGGTCTGTCTCCAAAGTTGCAGGATACTCTAGTGCAATACGCCGCCCCCAGATCATTGGAGGCCACCATGTCCATTGCCATACGGGTGGATAGACGCCTTAGGGAGAGACATACACAAAATGTACCCCCTGTTGTCCTCGCTAGGGAGGAGGACCCACCAGTGCGGACGGAGGAACTCAGACAGCCCGGTGTTGTTGGTACAAAAAAGAGGGTGTCTGCGGCTCGTCGTGGTGGGGGGTATGCTTTTCCTGTGGGAAGCCGGGCCATTTCATGGGAGCCTGCCCAGTACGTGTCAAGTCTCCAGACGAACCCATGCAATTAAGAGGAGGAGCTAGTTTGTGTACAGAGCTGCCTACGGTTGGGGGAGTGGTGTCAGCATGTTTTTACTGTGGGCAGATTGGTCATGTCCTGAAGGCTTGCCCAACCCGCGCCAAATTATTATCTGTGCCATCTGTGAAGCCGCATTCCCCTGGTCGCTTGGAGGGAGGCGACCAGGGAGCGTATATTTCCTCCATTTTGCCCTCCCAAGGTACTATGTCAGCAGAGGTGTTGGCTGGCGGCGTACCGGAGGAGATACCGGTGCTTGTGGACAGAGGAGCAGGAGTTAGTCTGGTGGATGCTCACTTTGTCCAGTCTCATGGCCTGAGGTGTAGGATGCTTGCCCAACCTATAAGCGTCCAGGCCATAAACTCTGTTCCACTGAGCCAGGGGAGCTTGACCCAAGTCGTAGAAAATATCCATCTTCGTATGGGACATCATGAGGAGTCCATGTCATGCTACGTCTTGGAAGGAATGCCAGTACCTATCGTTTTAGGCCTCCCTTGGCTGAAGAAACACAACCCGGTAATAGATTGGTGGGTGAGGGAAGTGGTCAGCTGGGGGCAGTCGTGTGAGGGCTGCTGCCTAGGGACTACTGTCTCTGCCGTCTCTCTTCAATTGACCCCTTTCTCTCCAGTGAGAGCAGCAGATGTGCTGCAGGAGAGTAAGGGCAAGTCTCAACCCTCGCCATTAGCCAACCCTGGGAGGTGCAGACCTCGTGGTGGAAGGGGTTGGAGGGTGGTGTACCCCTTGGTGAAGTGTGGGGGTGTGAGTGTGGCGACACAGGGGGACGCCTCTGTTGTCAATCCCAGAGAGAGTTTACCTAATGGTGACAAATGAATAAGTGGCAATAAACGTTCAGGTCCGGACCTGTGTGTGAACGAGCGTGTATGGGTGGCCACCAAAAAACATCCAGTGGAAGTGTGTTGTGGAGTGTTACCAGCTTATACCAAACATACACATACACAACCCAATCCCCAGGTCAGCGCTTCGGAGATGTGTGTTGCCTCCGGAACATACGATGTCAATACCAGCGGGCTCGTTTGTCATCAACCTGACATGCAGGTAGTTGTAGGAGTGAACTCTGGATCTGGGCGTCCCCACTGTAGGTGGTTCCCTGATGAGGAGCGGTCATGAGGGTCCAGAGGCCCCTCATAGAGGGAGGGTACTGTCATGATGCAGGTTGGATGATGACAGTTAAAAGCACATGTAACCTTTTTTTCTTTAAGCTGTGTGCTTAAGCGTGGTTTTTGCCCCCGGTGGCCATTGGGATTATTACACTGGTGTCCTTTGTTCTAAGTTTGCCCCCGGTGGTGGTGAGCGTCATTGCACTCCTGTTTCTTTAGTTAAGTGCACATGTTATAATGCAGGTGTGATTGCTGGCTCTGCTATAAAAGAGTCACAGGTGTTGCAATCAGCGTTGGTGATAGTATTCATTTCCAACCATCCCTGCTGGAAGAAGGAGCTGGAGAGAGCTCCTTGCAGCACGGTCAGAGCCCTGGTGTGGAAGGAGTCAGAGGGGATTTCCTTACAGCTCTGACAGAGCTTGGTGGCAGCCTTTCAGGAGGAGAGCTGCATTCTGGTGGTGGACTCTGTTGCCAGGAGCTAGGGCAGCAGAGTAAAGCTAAGTGGTGTTTCCCTGTGTGTGCCTTTCCTTTATGTGTGTTTCAGTGCAGTGGTGGGATTAGTTTCTGCACCGGCCATTTCACTAGAAAGGGGTAGGTGCAGGGCAAGCTAGGGTTTAAAGGTATCCTGAGTGGCGCCCGGGATCGGTAGGAGTGTAGAGAACCTGACTCAGGGGAGTGCAGGAGGTCTCCATATCCCCGTTCCCTATCGCAAGGCCTACCATTGTTATTGTATCCCTGGTGTTTCCCCTTATTATTTAAATTCGCCCTGCTGGAGGTGGTGTATCCGGTTTTACGTGTATTTCTGAAATTCGCCTGCTGGAGGCGGTGTATCCGGCTTGCCGTCTTATTATTTAAATTCGCCCTGCTGGAGGCGGTGTATCCAGGGTCGAGTGTGTCATAAATTCGCTCTGCTGGAGGCGGTGTGTCCAGCCACACGTAACCATTACACCAGCATCCTCTGTGATTCCTCTGTGCCTTAAAACTATTGGGTATCCAAGCTTGACACGTGGCACTAACAGTCTCTCTAGACCTACGTTTTGTCAGAGTAGGTTTTTAGTGCAGCAGAACATAAACTGAAATCCAGCTTTTTTTCATGGCTAATTCTAACAGATTGTTTTCTCTAATAATACCACTCTCATCTGCAATTTGTTTAGGGTGAGCTGTCGTAGTAGGGATAATGTATTTCAGACATCTAGTCATGGATTATTGCCTTATAAATTACAATCCTTGTTGCTGCAACCTAAAAAAAAGTAACATCTATTCTATTCCTAGCAATACTACTGTTAGCTGCATTTAGTGTAGAGATAGGTGCTAGGTATCATCTGCTGGAAATTAGGGTTCATTTTTGTCACATACATCTTTTCCACAGTTCATAACTTGATTGCTTTTTTCCATATACTCATTGACAGATTAATGTTTTATACTGTGATTTGTACTCAGAAATTCATCAAATCAGGCAAGGTTGCTTGCGTTCCTCCAGAGTTTGTTGCTGCCATGTACAAGAATAAATCTTTTCATGTCCAATTTAGATCCCTTCTATATGCTGCAATAAAACTGCTCTTCCATGCAATTCATGTAGGGTGAGCTGTCGCAGTAGTGATGGTGCATTAAAGTCATCTAGTTCAGGGATTATTGCCTTATAAATTATAATCTTTGCTGCTGCAAGTTCTACAACCTAAAAAAATATTAAGGTAACATCTATTCTATTCCTATTAATACCGCTGTTAGCTGCATTTAGTGTAGGGATAGGTGCTAGGCACAGGGGCGTAACTAGAACTGATTGGGCCCCATAGCAAACTTTTAAACAGGGCCCCCTCGAACACACACCCCCTTCAAGACACACACCCTTACCGATAATGCATTCTAGAGTCACATTAAGTAACAGCAGGGGCGTAACTAGAACTGATTGGGCCGAGATATTTCTGTAAAATACCAGCAACACAAGCCCCTTCGGTAAAATCACCCGTGTGAAACAGCCCAGAGAAAGGACATGGCATGTCCTTTCTATTACATTCACCCACCTCTAGAACTCAATAGATTTGTTAACATACCAAACACCACTGCAGAAAGATTATTAGGATTAAGATTATTATGATTAAGATTATTATGGGCACCTCATAGTCCAGAATACAGTATTATGGGCACCACATAGTCTTCCATACAGTATTATGGGCTCCTCATAGTCCATCATACAGTATTATGGGCACCACATAGTCCTGCATACAGTATTATTGGCACCACATAGTCCAGTATACAGTATTATGGGCACCACATAGTCTGCCATACAGTATTATTGGCACCACATAGTCTGCCATACAGTATTATTGGCACCACATAGTCTGCCATACAGTATTATGGGCACCACATAGTCCACCATACAGTATTATGAGCACCCACATAGTCTGTCATACAGTATTATGAGCACCCACATAGTCTGCCATACAGTATTATGGGCACCCTCATAGTCCACCATACAGTATTATGAGCACCCACATAGTCTGCCATACAGTATTATGGGCTCCTCATAGTCCTCCATACAGTATTATGTGCCCCATATAATGCTCCTCCATACAGTATTATGGGGCACCTGCTCCTTCATACAGTATTATGGGCCCCCTGCTCCTCCATGTAGCACATTATGGCCCCCCTGCTCCTCATTGCAGCACATTATGGCCCCCCTGCTCCTCCATGCAGCACATTATGGCCTCCCCTGCTCCTCCATGCAGCACATTATGGCCCCCGTGCTCCTCCATGCAGCATACTATGGCCTCCTCTGCTCCAGCACAGCTTCCAGCGAGCATGATGATGAGAATGATATACTATTAAACTGCGTAGGCGACAACCATGGGCCCCCAGAAAGCTATTTTTCCTCTCAGTGGGACCCCATCAGGTAGCCAGCACTTCCAGGGAGGATGGTGACATACTATTAACACAGCATAGGGACGACCACCGTTGCGTGGGGCCCCAGAAACCTATTTTTCCTCTCATTGGGGCCCCATCACCAGGGAGGGTGCAGAGACAGCAGAGCAGCTCACCACACCAGGCTAGCCAGCTCTACACAGGGCAGGCCACAGGGCAGGAGTCAGACAGAGGGAGCCCGGCGGAGAGCACACAATCACACACCACCACACAGCCAGGCCGGCACGGTCCGGCACTGCAGGACAGCGGTAGTCGGGAGCCGGCAGAGCTGCATGACCGAGGAGGAGGACACTGGACGCACTGAGCAGGCCGCAGGGTTGCAGGAGTCAGACAGGGAGGCCGGCAGAGAGCACACAACACCACCACCACACAGCCGGGCCGGCATTGTCTGGCACTGCAGGACAGCGGTAGTCGGGAGCCGGCAGAGCTGCATGACCGAGGAGGAGGACACTGGATGCACTGAGCAGGCCGCAGGGCTGCAGGAGTCAGACAGGGAGCCTGGCAGAGAGTCCACCACCGCCGTTCACCACACCATCACCACACAGCCGGCAGAGCAGAGAGAGTCCCCCACCCACCACCACACAGACACAGCCATCAGCCGAGGACATTGGACTAGACGCAGCCAGTGTGTGTTATGCTAGGCCTAGTAGTGTGACTCACTCACGTCATGGTACTCACCGGACCCGCTGACAGGAGTGGAGTGCTCAGTCACGGCGCCGCTCAGGGATGCGGCAGCGGTACAGTAACACAGTCAGAGTCTGTCAGGCACTGAGACACACACAGTGACAGGACACTGTCACTAGGACTGGACAGGACAGAGCGGGAGCAGCAGCACAGCAGCAGCAGGGGATCGCTACAGCCGGAGAGGAGAGGAAAGAAACGCCCACAGGACCGGGATGGTGACTCACCACCCACGCGAACCACTGCCTGCAGACAGCAGAGAAGGACCAGCCAGGTCACGCTGCGGTCAGGGCCCAGGAGAGTGGCTCACCACCACCGCCGGCGTCAGTGCGTCACCTGAGACCAGACACAGTGAGTCAGGAGCCGCCGCCACTGGAGACAGCCAGCCAGGGAGCCGCCAGTGCCGCTCATTACATATGCGCATATGTAATGAGCCGCTCATTACTTATGCTCATAGGTAATGAGCGGACGCCGCTGAGAATTTTAGATCATGATGGAGATAATAAGCACGGGGCCCGGGGCTGCAAGAGACATGTCACAGTCACATCGATGCTATGATGCTAGGAGGAGGAGTTCAAGCTGTGTAGTTTATATTGCACTACCCGGGTAGCGCCAATTGGAGCCAGGGACCCGGGCCCCTATATGGGCCGGGCCCCAAAGCAACCGCTTCGGCTGCTACCCCAGTAGTTACGCCCCTGGCTAGGCATCATCTGCTGGAAATGAATGTTCACTCTGGTCACATACATCTCTTCCGCAGTCCATAACTTGTTTGCTTTTTTACATGCAATCATTGACAGATTCATATTTTCTAAGGTTACTTGTACTCAGAAATGTATTAAAGCAAGCAAAATTAACTGATTTAATGTATCCATTTCCAGTTTCTCTGTAGCATCTGTGTATTAGATGTAGCAGTAGGGAACTTGATGCTACTGGAGTTAGAATTACCACTTCTGAACTCTCCAGCACTTTGTTTTCATCCATTTCTGGGTGCTTCTTGAAGTTTGTTTGGGGTCATTGTCCTGCAGGAAGACCCATGACCTAGGTTCCAAACCCAGCTTTCTGACACTGGGCACTACACTGCAATGCAAAATCCTTTGGGAATCTTTACATTTCATGATGCCTTGCACACAGTGAAGACACTCAGTGCCAAGAGCAGCAAAACAACCCAAAAATATCTTTGAACCTCTAACATATTTGTCTGTAACTACTGTGTTGTTTTATTTCTAGGCCTCATTCCATTTACAATAAACAGTAGAATGAAGTACTTTTCTAAAAAGCTCTATCTTGGTATCATTAGTCAACAAGATGCCTACCGGCCTTCTAAAAAGCAGCCCAGGGAACACTAAGGAGCGTCCCACACTTCTCCAGCCAGCTCGAGAACTGCGCATGCGCCCCGTCCAAAGTGACCAAGTGGACTAATGAGCATATTTAAAGGGTCTAAAAAGAAATAATAATGTAAAATACAACGCATTAATATTTTAAGAATGCAAATATACATATTTTGATATCTATAAAAATACTAAACAAGAAAATATATAAATTAGTGACCCATCAATGTATAATAAATACAATAATGTAATAAGTACAAAAATGTATTATACCCCCCAAAAATATATATATATTGTGTTCCCTGGGCTGCTTACGTCATCTGTTGATTGCGTGGTAGCGGGGAGTGCACAAGCGCCTGTACACTTCCCCCTGTTTCAATAGCAGGCTAGAAGAACTAGTGCATGCGCCATTAAGAGCCAATAGTGATTTCAGCCTTTTCTATGGTCACTCTTTGCTTTGAACAGAGCATGCGCTGTAGCAGTGTTTAGCTGCCAACAGCTCATAGTGACTATGAGAAACTGAGCATGCGTCATGACACGGATGTTTTCATCTAATTAAATCATGGATGCTGACTATTTAAACCGGCACTCCCCCTTCCCTGACCGCACCTCCCAAAGAAGCGACAGCAAAACGCGCGTCAGGGCAGAGGGACACCTGGGGGACTCCACGCCAACCTCACGGTATGATCAACTTGTGGTACCGCTCTTAATATGTACTGTGCTAGAACCATCTTGTGGTTTTCATGTGTATGACAGTTCACATGCCATGGCATGTATGCTTTCTTATATGGATTTGCTTTGAGCAGCCTTTTTTACATCATAGCAGCCTAGACATGTGAACCTGGCACACACAATTACTGCTATTTTTTTGACTGCTCTGTGAACATTCATTTAGCCATATTTATGAACTTATGTTCACATGTTATGCATTACTTTGCACAAATAAGGGAATAGGCTTTTGTCATACTTTAGCAGCTTATATATGCGTTATTTTTTGCACAGTATAACATGTATACTTTGCTAGTTGATGACTTTGTTGTTAGCATTTTGTAGAGATACCCTATTGGTAATTCATGTCCCTCCTGTATTATTATGCACACCTCTCGTACTACAAGTTTTTACTAATATTGTCTAATAAAAATGAATTTTTAACTAGTACCATTATTTTGGAGCCTATGATTTATTTCCAGGGTTGGAGTCCTGTTTTCCCTTTTCCTGGTCTGGTCATGAAGGGGTTAACCTTTTTCAGGATCAGTCTGGGTTCAGATTTGCTATTTATCGCCACTGCTTCCTGCAGGCAAAATCAGTTATAGTTCCTGCCTAAAGCTACTGTAGCTGACTCTGATTGGTCCTACTACATTTGCTATCTGATCTCGTATCTCTGTTTTCCCCTATTCCCGTCCTGACTCAGTGTTTCCCTTTATTGTGCTGACTCCCTGGTTTTGACTTGGCTTGCATCCTGACCTGCTTCTGTCTTTTGTCTCATCCGCTTCCGACTGTTGCTGATTCTCTGGCTTGTCCCTGACCGTGAGTTTGCTTGTTCCTTTGGTACTGCGCTATAGTCTAGGTTTTGACCCAGCTAGTCTGACAACTCTGCTGCCACCTGTGGTAACCTTGCTGCTGCACTGCAGGTCAGCTCTGTTTAGGTGCAGTCATGCTTCCACATGTTGTGGAGCCTGCACCAACCTGCATCACAGCAGCATAATAACCACGTGCGCTATGGGCCGGTGCTGAGGAACAGACCCTGTTATTATGGAATCTGTGAATGTTAGAATTAATGGTCTGTCTATCACTGTACTTAATTCTTACAGTACCCTGGGGTGAATATCATCTGGCCCCAGAGATTTACTTACTTTATGGTTTTAGAGCAGCAGGTTTATCAGTTGACACTAAATGGAGAATTTCTAGTTTCCCTAATCATGTCATCTTTTATGGGATTTTCTAGTTACTACTATAGAGAAGAAGGCATTTAATAGATTGGTATTTCCTCATCCTCTTGCTTTATTTCACTTAGAATTTTTTAAGATTGCCAATGCTATCATTTTTGAGCTTTTTACTGTTAAAGAGGTGTCCGGTCTAAATCAATAATCCTGCAGTCACTTTGTGTAACTGCAGACTTATGAATCCCCCCACAGCACACACTGTACATGGTGGGGACTGGCTGGTCTCTGAGCTGGGACCGAGGGGTATGTATGCATTGTACATACTCACTGCCAGAACCCATCCAGTGACACTTGTATGGAGCAAAGCCACGCCCTCTAGTAGGCAATGCCCACTGGACCACCACGTGACTAGTCAGGGATCGGCCTTGCTCAATACAAGTGTATGTCCTGTCCTGCTCTAGAAACAGGTGAATCCCTGCAGTGCACAGCGCGTACGCTGGAGGAATTCATAAGTCTGTAGTCACACAAAGAGTTACTGCAGATTGATCGATTTGGGCTGTGCTGGACAACCCCTTTAATGTAATTGACAAATATTTTTGGATTATTTTTACCTTCTTTTGCAATAATAAGATTGTCTTTCTTGATCATTGCCGCCTTAATTTGTTTTTTTTTACACAATTTTTCCCACTATAATTATTTAATGACTCTTCACAACCCTCCTGCCTTAATTCCCTAAATGCATTTTTTCTCTTTTAATGCACTTCTTATAACTCTATTTAGATGTAGTGATTCTCTCTTACTTCCTACTCATCTATAAAGGGTTGAAATGGCTGCAGGAGGAAGCGACCATAGATCTATAAGCACCATCACCAGAGAGTCACTGGATTTAATTATATTGTGACATTCCATATAGTCTGCCAATTGTATTTATATATATTATATCAGTATCATGCACAAGCATGCTCCTGTCCATAATAACATAATACCACCTTTATTTTTATTATTTATATGAGCATGCACACAAATATATTGCTTACTGTACACATCCATTTCAGCTGGTCTGAGTTAAACCATTGATTCCTGCCACTTTTTTTGAGGAGGATGGCTATACCTCTTATAGTAGGGATAATGTTTAAACCCCTGAGTGAGTTTGCCCTACTTCTAAGAGTAGTCTTCACTTACTAATTCCATTTCTTTTTCTATTCAGTTAGGTTCTGTTATTTGTGCTGTATACAGAATGTTGCAAATTCAAGTTCTTATATGTGTAAAGGAGACATAGACTAATTTACACTAATATCCTATTCAACCCACAGCTGTTGTAGTCACTATACAAGGTCCTAAAATAGAATCCTTAGTCATTACGCCAACTGTGTCAGAACTATTAGCTCTTTCTAGAGAGGGCACGTTACTTACCCCTGTTATAGGATATGTCAAGCCTAGTAATATTCTTAAATTCAGTTTGTATCTACTGTACATAGACTAATCCAGCCAAGATCACCGGTGTAATGTAATCTAATGGTTAGCTTTAGTATGTATTTCCCGTAAAAAAAAAAACTGGTATCTCTCAACACGATAAAAATAAAATCTAAGATCAAATATCTATAAAGAAAACTACATTTACAGATTTCAGATCAATCATATAATCTTACAGATTCTAATTTGGTCTGAGTTAACGGTAGGCTCATAAGAAATTTTGGCATTTTGGATTGCATTAATGTATATTTACAGTGTGTTTAAGGTTGACTTGCACTACAATTTCAGCAGATTAAAAAAAAATACATTTTTTGTAATCATAATGATCTATTTACAGTAAGGCCGGGATCAGACTTGCGAGAAACTGGGACGAGTCTCACACGTCAATACCCGGCACTGCCGCCGGCACTCGGGTCGGAGCGTTCAGCTGCATAGACATACAGTGCCGGTGGTAGTGCCGGGTATTGATGTGTGAGACTCGTCCCAGTTTCTCGCAAGCCTGACCCTGGCCCAAGCCTGACAACCTTTCCTTTACTTGTTTTATTACTTAACAAGGAATATATAACACTAGGAGATGCAGATATTTGCTGTACAGCTGAGACATAGAATTAACAAAACAAAATCAGTAAATGACTCAACATGGTAGAATGCTCAGTCAGTCACTGCACAGAATGTGGGAGGCAAGAACAGAAGATGAGCTGTCAGTGATGTGATGCTGCATTATCTGCCTCCAGCATTATAAGATTATATGGACAAGCTGGAGATGATCAAATCGATTTATTGTGAATTGAATTGAGCTACATTTTATGAAATTCCTAGGTCCTGGTAAATTCAAGCAATTTAATTAGTGATATAACATAGCTATATCTGTCCAGGTGCATTTTCATTACGACTATTCATTTTTCTTCTTTTCCAATGCACTAGAAAGCAGCAGTAATGAGCAGCGCAATATTTTTTACTGACCAAAAAAAATTAAACCAGTGTCAGATGATGTGCTTGCTTGTCACAAGTGATGTGACTGAGTTTCTGTATTTCTTGTGCAATTGTTTTCGTGAAGGGGAACAATACTTGTCTTTTCAAGAATACAAAAGAAAATTCCCTAAAATTCAGACATTAAACTATACCTATTGTGACAAAGTAAATGGTAGTGTAATAGAGATATGTGTCACTGAAATTAATGGCGTCAGAGATATGAAACCAGAGCATTTTCCTCCAGCACACTACGTGTTCAGAGGGTTAAGTTACAGTTGCATAATGGGCTGGTTTTATGTGGACATCATACAGAGGGTGGGAGAATGTCCACTTTATCTCCACCTGCAGAGCTGACAGGACCTGTGTGAAGTCATAATCATGTGGTCAGTCACATAATGGAAAGAGTCACATGGTCTGTGGTTTAACAATTTCGCACCAGAGCCTGTTTTTGCCTTTGTGACCGGGACAATTTTTTCAATTCTGACCAGTGTCAATTTATAAGGTCATAACTCTAGAACGCTTTAACGGATCCTGGTGATTCTGACAATATTTTCTCGTGACATATTGTACTTCATGATAGTGGTAAAATTTCTTTGATATGACTTGCGAATATTTGTTAAAAAATGGAAATTTTGCAAAAATTTTGATAATTTTGCAATTTTCAAAATTTTTATCATGATCCAGGACAGGGTTTTGCTTTGGCCCATCCTGGTCAGACAGGGGGTTAATTGTTTCTGCCTCTCTCTGGCAGAGGGTGGCTATTTAATGCTCAATGGACCTAGGTCCGGTGTCAGTTATACTCCTGCCCTCGGCTGAGTTAGTTGACCTCTTGTGTACGTGTGCCTTGTGCCTGATAACTTGTTGCTTGTTTGGTTTTGATCCGGTTCGGTCCCTGTTACGAGTTCTGCCTGTCCCTCTTGTACCTCACCGCCCTCTTGTGTATGACTCTCTGCTTGTGACTTGACTATTCTCTGCTCGTCCCTTTGGTACCGCACCGCCCTCTCGTGTATGACCTCTGCTTGTCTGACCTGTGTTTTTTTCTCCTCTACTACAGTATTCCTGCAGTAGGTACATTACATCATCTGCAGTAGTAGGACGCTAAGCCCCGCCCCCTGCAGTCACGTGATCGTAGGTCCTGGTACTCCTTACTATTTTCCGTGCCTCAGGTCCTGTCTGCTTAAACCTTCACTACCGTATTGGGCCTCGTGCTCTCCCGCAGTGTGGGTAAGGCACCATGCTCAGCCGTGGCAGTTGCCGATGCTGACAGGATCCTGGCATTATAACTGACCGTTACCATTTTTTTTCTCTGCTCCCCTTCTCTTGTGTGTGTGTGATGGATCCTATGCACGCTCTTTCTGAGCAGGTAAAGCACCTGACTCAGATGTCTCACAGACTCCTGGGGGAACAACTAGCCCTGGCTCAGTCTCAGCAGCTGATCGCTGACATTGTGCAGGGGGTTTTATCATCAGGGGCTCGGGAGGTTACAGTAATTTCCTCTGAATCTCCGGTTAAGTTACCGGATACTTTTTCTGGAGATAGAAGGGAATTCAAAGTGTTCAAGGAGGGCTGTAAGCTATTTTTTTCATTGAGACCACACTCTTCGGGGGATGAAAGAGTAGGGGTCATTATGTCTCTGTTAAGGGGAGCTCTCCAGGCTTGGGCTTTCTCCCTTCCTACCACTGCCCCTGAGCGTATGTCTGTGGATGCATTTTTTGAGGCCTTGGGGCATAATTATGATGAGCCTGATCGGATGCGTATGGCAGAGGACAGGGTGATGAGTGTGTGTCAGGGAAAACACTCAGCCGAGTGGTTCTGCTGAGAGTTCAGACGCTGGGCTGCTGAGGTCTGCTGGAATGATGCCGCCCTCCAGGGTTTGTTCCGTAGAGGCCTGTCTGAACATCTGAAAGATGTCTTGGCTCTCCACCCTCCGCCTGATTCCCTGGAGGAGGCTATGACACAAGCCGTCCGAATGGATCGCAGGCTACGGGCCAGGGGAGTGATGCAGGTTGAAACCCCATTATTTTCTCAAGGAAGGGGAGCTAGTCTTACATTGGAAACCATGTAGATGGGAACCATCGACTTCAAAGAGAAAGTGCTTGGGAAAGTGCTGTTTTTTCTGTGGGGATTCCGGACATTGGAAAATGGATTGCCCTTCTTGTCCACCAACCTGCAAGCGACTGAGCCTGGGTGATTGTCGTGGAGGTCACCCAGGCTCTCAGGTACCCTTTACTCCATTTTCTAAAATGTTGTTACAAGTGGAACTTTGTTATGGGAGTGTCTCCACAACCACTTCTGCTTTCGTGGATTGTGGATCGTCGTTGAACTTTATTGACTCTGACTTGGTGTCCAGGTGTAAGTTAGGGACAGTTAGGTTGGAGACTCCTATTCACGTTGTTGCCATTGACAAAACACCACTGGCTAAGAATGATGTCATATTTCATACAGAAGAGTTTCTCCTTAAAGTGAGTTCCTTGCACCAGGAACATATTTCATGTTTTGTTATGGACAACCTGCCTGCAGGACTGGTGTTGAGGTTCCCCTGGTTACAATTACATAATCCTGTGATTAATTGGGAATCTTGGGACATTGTTAAATGGGGTCCCTATTGTTCTGAAAAATGTCTTGTTACTGTGTCTGTGTCGTCCGTGGGTCTGGAAGGTATTCCGGAGAACCTAAAAGACTATACGGACGTTTTCTCCAAAAAAGATGCTGAGGTTTTACCACCACAACGCCCATTTGATTGTGCCATTGACCTGGTTCCAGGTGCTAAATTGCCCAAGGCCCACTTGTATAACCTTTCAGGTCCAGAACGGGCTGCGATGAAGGAATACATTTCCGAGAGTCTCTGTAAGGGACACATTCGTTCTTCTGTTTCTCGCGTGGCGGCGGGGTTCTTTTTCGTAAAGAAAAAAGATGGTGGTTTACGTCCATGCCTCGATTTTCGTGAGTTAAATAAGATAACTGTGAGAAATACGTATCCCCTCCCACTTATTCCTGATTTATACAACCAGTTGTCCGGAGCTAAGTGGTTTTCGAAATTAGATCTACGGGGAGCGTATAACCTTATCCGAGTCCGGGAAGGAGATGAGTAGAAAACTGCTTTTCTCACTACTGAAGGGTTGTTTAAAAATTTGGTCATGCCTTTCGGTCTGACCAATGCTCCAGTGGTCTTCCAAAATTTCATAAATCACGTGTTCTCTGATTTTCTTGGATGTTTTATGGTGGTGTATTTGGATGACATATTGATCTACTCTCCTGATAAACAGGCTCACATTGGTCATATTCGGGCAGTTCTCCAAAGGCTTCGGGAGAACTGTCTCTTTGCTAAACTAGAGAAATGTTTATTTTTTGTTCAGGAACTGTCTTTTCTTGGGTTCATTGTGTCTGTTGAAGGGTATCGCATGGATCCT
Organism: Dendrobates tinctorius; assembly: GCF_039654945.1. Taxonomy (NCBI): domain Eukaryota; kingdom Metazoa; phylum Chordata; class Amphibia; order Anura; family Dendrobatidae; genus Dendrobates; species Dendrobates tinctorius. The sequence continues at coordinate 1,935,856 of NW_027361876.1, forward strand.
AATAAGGTGCAGGCCATTGTCGAGTGGGTTCAACCTTGTGATTTGAAGGCTCTGCAGCGTTTCCTAGGATTCACCAATTATTATCGCAAATTTATAAGGGGGTTCTCACAAGTGGTTAAACCCCTCACAGACATGACTCAAAAGGGGGCCGATATCAAGAATTGGTCAGCCGCAGCGATAGCGGCGTTTCAGTTTTTAAAAAAATGTTTCATGTCTGCTCCGGTTCTTATTCAACCGGACCCGTCTGAACCATTTATTGTTGAGGTGGATGCCTCAGAGGTGGGGGTGGGGATGGTATTGTCCCAGGGACCCGCCACTTTGACCAATTTGAGACCTCGCACCTTTTTCTCGAAGAAATTCTCCCCTGCGGAGAGAAACTATGTTGTTGGGAATCGAGAACTTCTGGCCGTAAAGTTGGCCTTTGAAGAATGGAGGCATTTTTTGGAGGGGGCTGTCCATCCTATAATGTAATTACGGACCACATAAACCTAGCTTACATTGAGTCAGCTAAAAGGTTGACTCCCAGACAGGCTAGATGGTCACTTTTTTTTTCCCGATTCAACTTCTCGATCACTTTTTGGCCAGGATCCAAAAATGTCAGAGCTGATGCCTTGTCACGCAGTCTGGATCCGGTGTCCCCCCCGAACCTCCATCCTCTATTCTTCAGCCTGGGGTGGTGGTGGCAGGTATTTCTAATATGTTAGAACGGGAGATTCGGGAAGCCCAGTCTCTTGCACCTCCGGCTAAGCCGGTGGATAAACTTTTCGTACAAGCTCAATTTCGTCTCAAGGTCCTACGGGAGTTCCACGACTCAGTTCTGGGTGGACATCCAGGGATCTCGGCTACCCGGAAGGCCATTGCCAGAATATTCTGGTGGTCTTTAGCCTCTGATTTTGGGGAATATGTGTCTGCTTGTGATGTTTGTGCCCGTGCGAAAACCCCCATAACCGGCCGGCCGGGGAATTGGTACCACTGCCAATTCCTGAGAGACCATGGACTCATTTGTCCATGGATTTCATCACCAACCTTCCCCCCTCCAAGGGTAATACCGTCATTTGGGTAGCGGTGGACAGATTTAGTAAGCAGGCACATTTTGTACCCTTAGCGGCTCTACCTTATGCGGAAATGTTGTCCAGATTGTTTGTTGAGCATGTGGTGCGGTTGCATGGGGTACCCTTGAATGTGGTGTCTGATAGGGGAGTACAATTTGTTTCCAGATTTTGGAGGGCATTTTGTAAAAGGTTAGGTATTGGTCTGTCATTTTCATCCGCTTAGCATCCAGAGACTAATTGGCAGACTGAGCTGACCAATCAGTCTCTGGAGCAAATTCTGCATTGCTTGACCTCAGCCCGACAGGATGATTGGTGTACTGCGTTACCTTTGGCCGAGTTTGCGGTTAACAACCGCATTAACCAGTCTACGGGTACATCTCCCTTTTTCTTCAACTATGAGTTTCATCCACATTTTGGAAAGTTTTCCCGTTTGGACTCTGGGTGTCCTGGGGCGGATGAGACTGTCCAGCGGTTGGGGGAGGTATGGCGGGAGGTCCAGAGTAACATTACGAAGGCCCAGGATAAATTTAAATTTTTTGCAGACAAAAAAACGATCCAAGGGACCGGTGTTTCAGATTGGGGATAAGGTATGGTTATCTACCAAGAATATAAGGCTCAAGGTCCCCTCTGCGAAGCTTGGACCTAAGTTTATAGGTCCCTATGAAATTACCGAAGCAGTTAACCCGGTGGCTTTTCGGTTGCATCTCCCGCCATCTCTACGGATCCCCAATGTGTTCCATAGGGCCCTTTTTTAACCTGTGAGGTCCGGTGGGAAGGAATCATCAGCTTTCCGCCACCGGTTCTGGTAGACGGGCAGTCTGAGTACGAGGTGGAACGAATTGTCGACTCTAGGCTGGTCCGTCCTGCCCTTCAATATCTGGTACATTGGAAAGGCTACGGTCCTGAAGAACGGTCGTGGGTTCCTGCTTGATCGGTTCATGTGGATCGGTTGGTCAGGGCCTTTCACGCCCAATATCTTGAGAGACCTGGGGGTCCAGTGGCCCCCCATTGAGAGAAGGGTACTGTCATGATCCAGGATGGGGTTTCGCTTTGGCCCATCCTGGTCAGACAGTGGGTTAATTGTTTCTGCCTCTCTCTGGCAGAGGGCGGCTATTTAATGCTCACTGGACCTAAGTCCGGTGTCAGTTATACTCCTGCCCTCGGCTGAGTTAGTTGACCTCTTGTGTACGTGTGCCTTGTGCCTGATAACTTGTTGCTTGTTTGGTTTTGATCCGGTTCTGTCCCTGTTACGAGTTCTGCCTGTCCCTCTTGTACCTCACCCCCCTCTCGTGTATGACTCTCTGCTTGTGACTTGACTATTCTCTGCTCGTCCCTTTGGTACCGCACCGCCCTCTCGTGTATGACCTCTGCTTGTCTGACCTGCGTTTTCCTCTCCTCTACTACAGTATTCCTGCAGTAGGTACATTACATCATCTGCAGTAGTAGGACGTTAGGCCCTGCCCCCTGCAGTCACATGATCGTAGGCCCAGGTACTCCTTACTATTTTCCGTGCCTCAGGTCCTGTCTGCTTAAACCTTCACTACCATATTGGGCCCCATGCTCTCTCGCAGTGTGGGTAAGGCACCCTGCTCAGCCGTGGCAGTTGCCGACGCTGACAGGATCCTGACAATTTTAATTTTTATGCCCTGAAATCAGAGTGTCATATCGCACAAAATAGTTAATAAATAACATTTCCCACATGTCTACTTTACATCTGCACAATTTTGGAAGCAACATTTTTTTTTGTTAGGAAGTTATAAGGGTTAAAATTTGACCAGCGATTTCTCATTTTTACAACAAAATTTACAAAATAATTTGAGTTTGGGGGGTCAATATGACAGAAAATACCCAAAAGTGACACCATTCTAAAAACCGCACCCCTCAAGGTACTCAAAACCACATTCAAAACATTTATTAACGCTTCAGGTGCTTCACATGAATTAATGAAATGTGGAAGGAAAAATTAAGCATTTAACTTTTTTTCACAAACATTTTAGTTCAGAACCAATTTTTTTTTATTTTCACAAGTGTAAAAAGAGAAAATGAACCACAAAAGTTTTGTGCAATTTCTCTGAATACACCGATAACCAATATGTGGGAATAAACCATTGTTTGGGCACACGACAGAGCTCTGAAAGGAAGGAGCGCCGTTTGACTTTTTCAATGCAGAATTGGCTGGAATTGAGATCGGACACCATGTCGCATTTGGAGATCCCCTGATGTGCCTAAACAGTGGAAACCCCCCCAAAAGTGATGACATTTTGGAAACTAGACCACCCAAGGAACTTATCTAGATTTGTGGTGAGCACTTTGAACGGCCAAGTGTTTCCCTAAAGTTTATTATGTAGAGCCGTGAAAATAAAAAATCTTTTTTTTTTCACAAAAATGATCTTTTGAACCCACAATTTTTTATTTTCACAAGGGTAACAGGAGAAATTGGACCCCAAAAGTTGTTGCCCAATTTGTCCTGTGTACGCTGGTACCCCATATGTGGGAGAAAACTACTGTTTGGGCACACGGTGGGGCTCGGAAGGGAAGTAGTGACGTTCTGGAATGCAGACTTTGATGGAATGGTCTGCGGGCGTCATGTTGCATTTGCAGAGCCCCTGATGCGACTAAACAGTAGAAACCTCATATAAGTGACCCCATTTTGGAAACTAGACCCCCCCAAGGAACTTATCTAGTTGTGTGGTGAGCACTTTGAACCCCCAAGTGTTTCACTAAAGTTTATAATGTAGAGCTGTGAAAATAAACATTTTTTTTCACAAAAATGATCTTTAGGCCCCAATTTTCACAAGGGTAACAGGAGAAATTGGACCCCAAACAATGTTTAACAATTTGTACTGAGTATGTTGGTACCGGAACCACTGTTTGGGCACATGGCAGAGCTCGGAAGTGAAGGAGCTCGGTTTTGGAATGCAGACTTTGATGGAATGGTCTGAGGGCATCATGTTGCATTTGCAGAGCCCCTAATGTGCCTAAACAGTGGAAACCCGCAATTCTAATTCCAACCCTAACCCTAACATACCTCTAACCCTAATCCCAACCATAACCCTAACCCCAACACACCTCTAATCCTAATCCCAAACCTAACCCTAGCCCTAACTCTATCCCTAATTTTAGCCTCAATCCTAACCCAAGCTTTAGCCCCAACTCTAACCCTAACTTTAGCCTAACCATAGCCCTAACTTTAGCCTAACCCTAATTTTAGCTTAACCCTAACTTTAGCCTAACCCCAACTTTAGCCTAACAATAACCCCAACTTTATCCTAACAATAACCCTAACTCTAACAGTAAAACTAACCCTAATTATCAGTAACCCTAGCTTTAGCCTAGCAGTAACCCTAACAACAACCCTAACTCCAACAGTAGTCCTTACCCTAACAGTAACCATAACTTTAGCCTAACCGTAACAGTAACCCTAACCCTAACTATAGCACTAACCCTAACTATAGCACTAAACCTAACCCTAACTGTTATGAATGGGTCACCGAGGAGGATGGCAGGAACAGGCTAAGCCACCAGAAAACCAGAGAGGTTGGTGACTAAGCGGATTGCAGACCCCTGATCCTATCAACACAACTAGCAGTAGCCGTGGAGTGTTCCTACGATGCCCTAGACGCTTTGTCACAGTCGGAGAACTAACTAAGCCTAAAGCCAGAAAGGTGAAATCTAAACTGCCCCGGAGCAGATCCCCAAAGGAATAGACAGCCCTCAAACATATATTGTCGGTGAGACAAGATGAGACACAAACACAGGCAGAAAACAGACAGAGCAAATGATGGGGCCCAAGCTGTCTAGACAGGACAGGACAGAAAAGATACTGTCTGCAATCACGCACAAAACCTTAAAAAAATCCAACACTTCTGATATACAAAAAACCTGAGGCCACACAACCTCACCCCCACTAGATCAGCACTCTGGTATAAACTGGAAGCAAAGCAAAAGATACTAACATAACAGGAGACTGAACAAACTGACACAAGCTGTAACATATGGAGCAGGGCCCAGCGCTGCCCCCAGCAGAGAGAACACTGAACCCTAGCAACAAAGCAGAAAGCAAAAAAAAGGCACAACCAGATTAGATGAAAAGGATTAGCAAAAGAATCACTTAACTGAACCATGCATATCAGGCAGGGGACAAAAGAACTCCAAATGCACAAGGAGGAAAATCACCAGCAATCTCCAAGAGCAGCCAGCTCAATTATATCCTCCCTGCCAGTAATCCCAGATTCCCAATTATCGTCGTCAGGTAGGGAACTTCCATCAACTTGGCCAGCTCCACTACTCTCAGTAACCACCAGAGGGAGCAGAGGGAGCTTCGGCTCAGAAATCCAAACAAGGGAATTCACAACACCTAACTATAGCACTTAGCCTAACCATAGCACTAACTCTAACCCTAACAATAGCGCTAACCCTAACTATAGCACTAACCCTAACCCTACCAGTAATCCTAACCTTAACCCTAACTATAGCACTAACTCTAGTCCTAACAATAATCCTAACCCTAACAGTAACCCTAGCCCTAACCCTAGCCCTAACCCTAGCCCTAACCTGCGTACCTGCTTTTTTATTTTGTGACAAGATTGCTGCCTGGCACAGCTGTTGCCAGCAGCGCTTGTCACACAGTTTCTCCTCTGATCTCGCACTGACAGGAGATCAGAGGAGAAGCAGCGTTACAGTGTGACAAGATCGCTGCCTGGCACAGCTGTTGCCAGCAGCGCATGTCACATAGTATTAGATGTGACTTTTCTGGCACTTAGCCTCTCTATTCCCATTGCCTTTAGTGGTGGCTCATGGGTTAATAATAATGGGTTTATGTCACCTTGCTATTGAAAGGTGACATTAAGCCATGTTAATAATGGAGAGGTGTCAATAAGACACCTATCCATTCTTAACCCTAAAATAGCAAAGGGTTAAAAAAAGACACACATTTAAAATTCTTTTAATGAATTAATGACACCAAGTTTTTGACCAGATGTATTATTCTGCTAATCCAAAAGAAGCCCTTGTTCTGTAAAAAAAAATAAAATAAAAAAACAATAATATACATACCTCTCTGCCGTTCAGTCAGGTCCCCCGCTGCAAACCATCACAAGGGGTTAACTAGTTTACAACAGGGACCGGTGCTAATGCTACCGGCCCCCCTGTAAATCACTGCAGAATGAAGGAATTCATCTCTGCGCAGGCGCCCCGACTGCCCAGAGATGAACTGATTAGCATGGGAAAGTTTCTGAACTTTTTCCCACGCTGTCAGTTCACCTCAGGTCAGCCAAGAACTCAGCACAGCCTCACCGACTACTGCTGACGTCAGTGAGGCTGCGCGGAGTCCCTGGCTGACCTGAAGTGAACTCGATAGCGTGGGAGAGTTTCTGAACTTTTTCCCACCCTGTCAGGTCACCTCAGGTCAGCTTCTCTTTCTACTTCTCTCAGTGAGGCAGGTGATGTAGATTTTCACTGAACATTGAGAGAATGAGAAAGTGCACACTACTGTAAGTGTGCAAATTGCATATGAGCAGTCGCATGATGACTACTCAAACCGCTTGAGTGTGGGGCATGGGGGTAAATTGAATTCTTGCCGTGGGTGCAGGAAAAACTAGATCCACCTAGGAAGTGACCACACAGCTAAAGCCAGACTTTTGTAAAATGATTATGTAAAGGGGTAAGATATAATGTCTTTCATGTTTCCCTTTGCTCTGATTGTCTTCCAGTTCTTAATATTTACAGATGTGTTTTATGATAATTGCCTGCGGTACTGCTACATGTATAATTATGTATTACCGCTCATTGTTTATGGTATTGCCACTTGAATGTGTTACCATTATATAGAAGACTGTTTTATGTTGCTTTGTATTCCTGCATTATAGTATTGAATAGATGTTATGTGTCCTTTGTACATGTACAATTAGGGAAAGTTAGTGCATCCTCCTTGGGACATTAGAGGAGGGCATGCTTAGTATATAGTTTCCCTGTAGACCGGGTAGTTGTAATTATGTTGCGGGCCACTAGATGGGGGTATACTAGTGGGGCCTGATGGGAGGTTCATAGAGGGTTAATTGTAGGAGGGGCTGCTGAGAGTTAAGGCTACTAACGAAGAGTGGTTTAGTCAGATGGAGCCAGGGCGCCAAAGTGTCCACATGGGCTATAGACCCAGACAGCTCGGCAGTCACGTAATGTTAAGTCGTTAATGCCCACATTACCCACGGCCACTGCATGCCTTAGTGGGTCAGAACAGGAAAAGGAAGATGTGGCGTCTTACCATCTGGGCCAATGCTTTTAGGGCAGAACTTGGCTGGACTAAGGAGATGAAAGGAGTTGAAGCTTCGACGAGATTAGTACAGACTGGCCGGATGCTTCACCAGGGGTCATCAAATGTAGTGATTGATGAATTCATGTCTGGGGCGAAACAGGCTGAAGGAAATGTCATTATAGTGAGGTCAAGCCTGGAAGGAACTGGGAAGCAGTCTAGTATGGTCCAGTCCGGGCATGTACTGCACAGAAGTGACAACAAGCAAGGGAAAGTTCAGGAAGGAAGCAAATGTTATAATATACCAACTGTGGATATGACGTGCAAAATCCTAAATAGAGAAAGTGTTAAAGTGGTCTCGGACTGTGTCTCCATTGATGGATGTCACCTAGAAGAGGGACCGTTATAGCCTTGGAAGTGCCCGGGTGAAGTTGAATCTGGAGATGCAGATATACTGAAGAGAATAGTATTATTTCATGTAGGGGAAGAACTGGACACAGCTGCCACCGGAATACAGGTCACGATTACAGTCCTGGCTCTCCCTTACACTTACGGCTATGTTGGACTAATATCAGAAAAAGGAGATTTTTAGTCAGACATTTTTCATAACTAATCTGAAAAATATACGTAACAAAAATGTTAGAAAATTATGTTAATATTTATTAATTATTCATGATAAGGTACAAAAATGATAACATGACCCTTTTATATCATTACAATAATGCATGCTGTGACATTTTATCTCAATATTCTGTGCATCTTTAGGCTAAGCTCAGTTTTATAATTATCAGTGTGGGAAACAGAAACCTCAAGGTCACACATTTTCATGTTCCCACAACAGTGTGTGAGCTATTAAAATAAATAAGGATTTTGCCAAGGTACAGCATGGAAAGTGTAATTTTATTACGCAGGCTTAATTGCTGCAGCTTACTGTATATATCTACCTATACAGTGGGGAAAATAAGTATTTGATGCACTGCCGATTTTGCAAGTTTTCCCACCTATAAAGAATTTATTCACATAGTATGATTCTTACATAAATAAATTGCATTTTATTGCATGAAATAAGTATTTGATACAATAGAAAAACACTACTTAATATTTGGCACAGAAACCTTTGTTTGCAATTACAGAGGTTAGACGATTCCTGTAGTTCTTGACCAAGTTTGCACACACTGCAGCAGAGATTTTGTCCAACTCCTCCATACAGATCTTCTCCAGATCTTTCAGCTTTCAGTGCTGTCGCTGTCCAGCATTGAGTTTAAGCTCCCTCCAAAGATTTTCTTTTGGGTGCAGGTCTGGAGACTGTCTGGGCCACTCCAGGACCTTCAAATGGTTCTTGCGGAGCTGCTTCTTAGTTGCACTGGCTGTGTGTTTCTGGTCATTGTCATGCTGGAAGACCCAGACATGACCTATCTTCAATGCTGTTACTGAGGTAAGGAGGTTGTTGGCCAAAATCTTGCTGTACATGACCCCATCCATCCTCAGTTCAATATGGTGCAGTCATCCTGTCATCTTTGCAGAAAAGCAGTCCTAAAATGTGAAGTTTCCACCACTATACTTCACCGTTGGGATGGAGTTCTTAGGGTAGTACTCATCCTTCTTCTTCCTCTAAACACGGCGAGTAGAGTTGACACCAAAAAGTTCTATTTTGGTCTCACCTGACCATATCACCTTCTCCCATGCTTCCTCTAGATCAGTGGTTCTCAACCTTTCTAATGCTGTGACCCCGCAATACAGTTCCTCATGTTGCGGTGACCCCAAATCAAAAAATAATTTTGGTGGCTATTTTAAAACTGTAATTTTGCTACAGTTATGATTCAGAATGCAAATACCTGATATGCATTATGTAGCTGACTTGCAAGCTCTCTTGGCTCTACGCCTCTTGCCTCTCCGTCTCCTAGGCTTCTGTCCTCCGGCTCTGGCTGCGTCCGCCCACTGATGACGTCAGCAAGCGCCAGACACACGTAATGTGCTGCTATGGACGGTGGAGCATTCCCCCCCGCTTCCTCCGCCCCTTAGGCCCCGGACGGATGATGCAATCATGTCTGCACATGCGCGCAGGCATTCAGTTTGGAACGCGCATCCATAACGGCGTGTGTTCTAGCTGAATAGCGCTGCTGCAGACGACGGTAGCACGACTTCTCAGCGGCTAAATCTATCGGAAATATGTATTTTCCGATGGCTTTAGGCGACCCCTGTGTTTTGGTCGCTCGACCCCCGCCGGGGTCACGACCCACAGGTTGAGAACCACTGCTCTAGATCATCTAGATGGTCATTGGTGAACTTCAAACGGGCCTGGACATGTCTTGGCGTGACCAGGGGGACTTTGCGTAATCTGAAGGATTTTAATCCATGACATCATAGTATGTTACTAATAGTAATGTTAGAGACTGTGGTCCCAGCTTTCTTCATGTCATTGACCAGGTCCTCCCAGGTAGTCCTTTGGCCATTGACTATGCAGGTGATGTACAGTACCATTATAGCGAACACAAGGAAAAATAAATCTTCCAAAAATTTACAAAAAGCGAACAATTGTTGGGTAACTCACCAAACCCTGACTAATGCACTGGCAAGATACAGCAAAGCCCCAATGATAAAGGCTGGGGCAGCACAGGTGCATTCCACTGATGAAGACAGCCAGTTAACCCATCAAGGTCTGGCTGCCTAGTGGGAAATGCACACTAATAAGGCTTGCATAAGACATAAGTCACACTGATAAGTGTGATGCATAGTGTCTGAGCAGCCTTTCAATGACGCCAAAATAGGCGGGCCGCTCAGCACTGTATACATGCGTCACACCAAAAAAACAAGCCAACATGAAGGGCTAAGCTGTATCCTGTAAAAATGATAAAAAGTGCAAAAAGATAAATGATAAAAAAAAAAAAATATGGGGTATTGGTTATCATTTTTACAGGATACAGCTTAGCCCTTCATGTTGGCTTGGTTTTTTGGTGTGACGCATGTATACAGTGCTGAGCGGCCCGCCTATTTTGGCGTCATTGATAGGCTGCTCAGACACTATGCATCACACTTATCAGTGTGACTTAGGGTGGTTTCACATTAGCGCTTTTTAAGCGCACGCACGGCCGGGGGTAGCTCCGCCCCCGAGCTGGCTCTCTGCCCGGCGTGCCTGCCCCTTGCTTGTAGCGCCGCCTCCTAGCGGACAGCGGCGCCTGCGATCGGCGCACCCTATCTTTAGCATAGGTTGCGCAGATCGTGCGCAGGCCGTGCGCTAGTTGCGCTTTGACCTGCGCTGCGCACTTTTGACGGTGCGCCGTGCGTGCCAAAATCGAACTTTTCGGATTTTGGCGCGCACGGCGCACCGTCAAGAGTGCGCAGCGCAGGTCAAAGCGCAACTAGCGCACGGCCTGCGCACGATCTGCGCACCCTATGCTAAAGATAGGGTGCGCCGATCGCAGGCGCCGCTGTCCGCTAGGAGGCGGCGCTACAAGCAAGGGGCGGGCACGCCGGGCAGAGAGCCGGCTCGGGGGCGGAGCTACCCCCGGCCGTGCGTGCGCTTAAAAAGCGCTAATGTGAAACCAGCCTTATGTCTTATGCAAGCCTTATTAGTGTGCATTTCCCACTAGGCAGCCAGACCTTGATGGGTTAACTGGCTGTCTTCATCAGTGGAATGCACCTGTGCTGCCGCAGCCTTTATCATTGGGGCTTTGCTGTATCCTGCCAGTGCATTAGTCAGGGTTTGGTGAGTTACCCAACAATTGTTCGCTTTTTGGAAGATTTATTTTTCCTTGTGTTCGCCATTTAGATTTAGTGTTAGGCCTGTTTCACACTTCCGTTTTTTCAAATCCGTCAAAATCCGTTGTTTTCCGTAAAAAAACGGATCCGCCATTTTTTGCAGGATCCGTTTTTTTGTCCCATAGACTTTTTAAAAAAAACGGATCCGTTTGCATCAGTTTCCGTCAAAAAAACGGAAACGGATCCGTTTGGCGGACACAAAAACGGAAGTGTGAAACAGGCCTTAGGGACTCACAATATCTGGGGACCCTTGACAGTGGGTTGTGAGCTTATCTGCTTTGGCCAAAATAGTAACCAATACCCCATATTTTTTTTTTTCATCATTTATCTTTTTGCACTTTTTATCATTTTTACAGGATACAGCTTAGCCCTTCATGTTGGCTTGTTTTTTTGGTGTGACGCATGTATACAGTGCTGAGCGGCCCGCCTATTTTGGCGTCATTGATAGGCTGCTCAGACACTATGCATCACACTTATCAGTGTGACTTATGTCTTATGCAAGCCTTATTAGTGTGCATTTCCCACTAGGCAGCCAGACCTTGATGGGTTAACTGGCTGTCTTCATCAGTGGAATGCACCTGTGCTGCCCCAGCCTTTATCATTGGGGCTTTGCTGTATCCTGCCAGTGCATTAGTCAGGGTTTGGTGAGTTACCCAACAACAGTACCATTATAGCCTATGTAAATAAAAAACCCGCTGTGTACATGCTGCAGATTTTTCCGTGCGGTTTTTGTGCGGGAAAAAAAAGCAGCATGTCACTACTTTTGTGCGGTTTTGCTGCAGTTTTCCACCTGCTCCATTGTGGAAATCCGCAGTGGAAAACCGCACAAAAAAACACAGTAAAACCGCAAAAAAAGGAAAAGAAATCTGCAGGAAAAAATGCAGGTCATTTGACCTGCGGATTTAGTAAAATCAGAGCGGGAGGATCCGCACTGTGTGCACATAGCCTTAGACATTCATTTGTGTCCAGTGCGATCCGGCTGCAATCTGTGCCTCCTGCATCTGTGCTCAGCTGTGATATGCGTGCTGTGATCTCCTCCTTTGCTCAGCTGCGATCTGTGTGCTGCTATCTCTCCTGTGCTCAGCTGTGAACTCTAAGGGTATGTGCACCCTTAGCTGATATGTTTTTTGCAAAACGTGTATGCCAAGCCGCTGTACCAATGCCAAGGTATTCCCATCTGAGCAGTCCTATCCAATGTATTTAAAACCTGACCATAAGAACAGTACCTAAATGAGCAGGGTTCAGAGAGGTAATGTCTGATGCGGACATGCTGTGCGAGACGGCTTCATATGTGCATGGCCCACACTGGAATACAAACGCATGGGCCATGCACATACAGTGAACAAGTCAGTAAGACAGTGTTCACACCACCGAGAGACTGGAACACAGAGAATCACAATAAAACAAATGTGAAAAAATACTCTGCTGTAAAAAAAAATTTCAACAAAAAACAGCAAGTGCTAGTAAAAAGATGATCACAAAAGAGGGTATTTAGTTGATACTTTTTTGCAAAAAATGTATGCCAAGCCGCTCCACCAACGCCAAGGTATACCCATCACAGCAGTCGTATCCAATGTATTTAAAACCTGACCATGTGAACAGTACCTATATGAACAGATTTGCCTGCAGAATCTGCACCTCTTGGCAGAAAGCGCGTTTTTGATGTGGATATTCATGTGGTTTTTTTTTTGCATGCGGATTGTATGCGCTTTTGTAAGCTAAATAAAGATAAGTTATTTAGCAAAAAAAAAAGATTTGTGATGTCATTTCTGGTGCAACCTCCTCTTTTACATTTGTCCAACCCACACTCAGACAGACAGACCCCATATCTATTTATAGATAGATACATATGGAATAGATAGATCTATAGATAGACAAAAAAAAGCGACCAGCACCTCCTAGTGTGAACACGTGCAAGCTGCAAAAACTGTAATCTTACTGTAAGAAAAATTTTTTTGAAAAAAAATATTTTTGAGGATTATCTAATTTGAATGGTTTTAATGTTTTTCTGTGTTTTCACATGGCCTAGATTTATGTACATGTGCTGCTGTATTCTTTTTCTCTATATTGTGCAGTTTTTGCAGCTTGCACGTGTTCACACTAGGAGGTGCTGTTTGTTTTTTGTTTTTTTGCGTCTATTTACTGTAGTTGCTGGATGCTAGCTGCCTCCAGTCTGATCTTGCACCCCTCCCATTGGGCTTGCAGGTAGCCGCAATCAGCTCTACCTGCCCATAAATTGTAGGCTTAGCTCGGTAGTGACATGTTTGTCCAAATTTGTAGGCTGGTGACCCAGAAGTGGCTTTTGTACGGTAGAGCAGGGACTCATCAGGGAAGGTCACCTTGCTTTGGTTGATGGCATTACATGAATTGGCCAATTTGTGCACTAAGAACCTTCATTTTCATCTTACTGTAAGTGCTGCTGTATTCTTGTTCTCTAGATAGATATAGATATATCTGTAGATAGATATAGATATATCTATCTATAGATATATCCATATCTATAAAAATAATATATTTATAGCTATATCTATAGATATATCCATATATCTATCCATGAATATATCTATCTTTTGATATATCTATGGATAGATATAGCTAGATAGATAAATTCTAGCAAGGCCAATGTTTATTAATTAACAATATGTTTAATTTTGAAAAAAAAAAGTGAAAAAATATGGCGTGAGCTCCCGTGCAATTTTCTGTGCCAGAGAGGAAAAGCCGATGGCCGGGGCCAATATTTGTAGCCTGGGAAGGGTGTAATACCCATGGCCCCTTCCCAGGCTATGAATATCAGCCCACAGCTGTCTGCATAGCCTTTACTGGCTATTAAAATAGGGGGATCCCCCCAAAAAATGATGTGAGGTCCCCCTATATTTTATAGCCAGAAAGGCTATGCAGACAGCTGCGGGCTGATATTCATAGCCTAGGAAAGGGCCATGGATATTGCCCCCCCCCCCCGGCTACAAATACCAGTCCACAGCTGCCCCAGAAATGGCGCATCTGTGCAAAGCACCAATTCTGGCACTTAACCTCTCTCATTCCAGTGCTGTGTAGCAGTGGCACATGAGGTAATAAGGGGTTAATGTCACCTTGCTATTGTAAGGTAACATTAAGCCAAGTTAATAATGGAGAGGAGTTTATAAGATGCCTTTCCATTATTAATCTTTTAGTATCAAAAGGTTAAAAAAAGACACAGCCAGAAAAAAGCATTTAAATGAACTAAAACACTGCACATTTTTTCATTATTTTTATTAAACGCCTAAATCCAAGCGAAGCCATCGTCTCCTGTAAAAAAAAAAAAAAAAAAAAAAAAAATGTAAAAAACAAACCAACACAAATACTCCCTGTCCGACGCAGTCCCTCTTTAAAGACTAGTGTCCCATGACGATCTCCCCTATAGAGCAGTCTCATCAGCAGATGTGACCACTCTATAGGGCCTCTGATGACACACTAGTGACCTAGAACTGGACATCCCTCAAAAAATGTATGAAAACACACGGAGAAAATTGGTCCAGGAGGCTGCCAAGATGCCTACAGCAACATAAAAGGAGCTGCAGCAATTACTGGTAAGTACTGATTGTATAATGCATGTGAACCCAATCCCCTATATTCTACATTTATCTGGCCCATGGAGTAGTGTGGCAATACAGAAGCCTTTACATACATAGAAAAAAAGTTAAAACCCGGCTATGTTTTGTCAAAACATACATCAAGTATGCCAAAAGCAAGTGGGAATGCATGTCGTGGACTGATGAGACCAAGGTTGAAATTTTTGTCCAAAATTCCAAACTTGAATTTGATGGCAAAGCAAACATTTCACTTTGCAAAAGAATGCCAAAAATAACATATCATAGTGAAGTATGGTGGCGGTAGCATTATGCTTTGGGGCTGTTTTTCTTTAGTCAAGATGGAAGGAATTATTTTAACAAAAAGAAAAAGTATCATGTCAATCCTTTGGCACATTTTCTATTAGTAAAATGTAACAAAATGCACTTTTTGCCAAAAAACACTCACTATTGATACACTAATATTTAAAAATGCAACAAAAATAGGGATGAGCAAAAAACTTTGAATCCGAATAGCTACAGCGCTTACCGAATAGCTGCATCGGGAACCCATATACCTGGAGTGCTCCCGATGAGCAGCTGTTTGGCTCCACAGCTGCATGTGTCGTGGCTGTGTGGCAAGTCTGGGAAGAGGGGCCCCCGCTGAGTGTCCGGGCCGGAACCAAGGGGACGTCACCTAGGTTCCGGGGGGAAATTGTTCCCGGGGGATAGAGTTCAGGGACGGACCATGGAGATGGGCTAGGGGTGGAGCCAGTATAAAAGGGGTAGGTAACGCTAGTCACAGTGACTCAGCAGACCGGGAAGGAAGGAGCAGGAGACCATGGGAGCAACTGAGAGCCAAAGTGACTGACCAGAGCCAGGAGAGACGTTCACCTAGGACACCAGAGGGACGGCGCCCAGACGACTGTCTGAGAGCCACTGCCCCGCTTCAACCCACGGCTGTTGTCGCCTCTCCCCAGCCCAGGTAGAGACGCTTCTCGGACAATATTATAGTGTCTTTGCCAGTCATGAGGATGACTTCAGATGTACCACGGCCATCACGCATGGGATCCCCATGGCAGGAGCGGCCCCCATCCGGGAGCGATATTGGCAAATACCACTGCAACTATACCAAGAAGTGAAAACCCTATTGGCTTAAATGCTTCGGAAGGGGGTCATACGAGAAAGCCAGAGCCCTTGGGCGGCCCCCATTGTACTGGTTTGCAAAAAAGATGGCACTCTGCGTTTTTGCGTGGATTACCGAAAGTTGAACGCCTGCACCATCAAGGACTCGTATCCGCTGTCCGGCATAGAAGAGTCTCTGTCAGCCTTTGGGGAACGCATCGTACTTCTCGACTCTAGACCTGGCCAGTGGGTACTGGCAGGTGCCGATGTCAGAGGAAGACAGAGCCAAGACGGCATTTATCCTCCCCATGGGACTCTTCGAGTTTAATCGGATGCCGTTCGGGCTGGCCAATGCCCCAGGAACCTTCTAGCGGTTGATGGAGCGGTGTCTCGGAGAACTCAACTTTGAAGCCACGTTGATATACCTGGACAATAACATTATCTATTCCGCCACGTTCGAGGACCACCTGCAGCGGTTGGGGCAGGTGCTCGGCTGGTTGCAGAAGTACGGGTTAAAGGTAAAGCCCCAGAAATGCCACCTGTTCCGCATCCAGATTGAATATCTGGGGCATACCATTTCAGCGGAGGGTGTCAGACCCTCCCTGGAAAAGGTTGCTACCATCCAGGGATGGCCTACTCCCGAGACGGTGAAAGACGTGCGGGGCTTCCTGGGGCTGGCCGGCTACTACCATCGGTTCGTGAAGAATTTTGCACGCTGAGCCCAAGCCCTGCAGGACCTGCTGAAGGGAACTCCAGCCGGGGCTCATGGACGGAAGGTCCAGTGGCAGCAACTGCAAGAGGATGCGTTTCAAGATCTCAAAGCTGCACTCTCGGTAGCCCCGGTATTGGCGTATGCGGATTTCTCGCAACTGTTCATCCTGCATACCGACGGGAGCCTCCAGGGACTAGGAGCTGTGTTGTCACAGGTACAGGACTGCCGAGAAAAAGTGATCGCCTACGGTATCCGGTCGCTGCATGACTCCGAACGCAACCCGGACCATTACAGCTCCTTTAAGCTCGAGCTCCTCGTGGTAGTGTGGGCAATGACGGAGCGCTTCACAGACTACCAGGCGGGCTCCGAGGTGGTAGTGCGGACTGACAACAACACACTAGCCCATTTTGAGAATGCCAAACTGGGGGCCCTGGAGCAGCAGTGGGTGGCTCGGATGGCCAAGTTCAACTACAAGATCATCTACAAAAGAGGGACTGAAAACATGCATGCTGACGCACTCTCCAGAATCCAACACACCACCCCAGGGAGGAATCGAGACGATGAATTAGGAGAAGAGATGCCGTTCACCCTCACCACCACCGCGCTTACCGCCAACGCGCAAGAAGCGCCTCATCCAGGACCCTTAGGAGGAATGCTGGAACAGCCCCGCGACAAGTGGATCCAGTAGCAACAGGAAGATGGAGAAATCGGACTCCTGCGCCGATGGGTGGTCACCGGCAAATTGCCCACTGGCTCACAGAGACAGACTTTAACCCAGGACACGTTGCTGATGTTGCGCCAGTGGGAGAAACTAGCCATCAAAAAGGGACTTCTATATCGGAAAACCATGTCCTGAGCAACGTTGGCTACAATATGGCAGGTGATCGTGCCCGGAACACATCTCATCCAACAGGTTCGGGAAGCCCACGAAAAGGGGGCTCACTTAGGTGCCCAAAAGACTTTGCAATGGTTGCAGCATAGTGTACCATCCACGCTTGCACGCTGCTGTGAACGAAGTTTGCCGAACCTGCCGCCCGTGCGAGCTCGCTAAACCTCCCGCGCAACGAGCCCTGGTGCAAACAATTGTAACATCAGCTCCCCTCGAGCTCCTCACGGTGAACTATCTGACCATAGGTCCCGCCTACCAGGGGTATGAGCATTGTCTCGTTATGGTGGATCATTTCACCAAGTTCGCCTTGGTCACCCCCACCCGAGACCAGACAGCAGAGTCGGCCGCCTATGCGATTTGTAAAAACTTTATCCAAGTATACGGCTGCCCGCAACAAATACATTTTGACCAAGGAGCGTGCTTCCTAGGAAAGGTCATGGAAGAACTACATCATTTCTACGGTATTGATAAGTCGCAAACTACACCATACCACCCGCAGGGAAACGAAGCCTGCAAACGATTCAATCGGACACTAATCCAATTGCTGCGTACCCTGGAGAGTGACCGAAAGGCCCGCTGGCCTGAACACGTTCCTGAGCTGGTGTGGGTGTATAATAAGCGGGTGCACCGGGTGACTAGTTACACCCCCTACTCGTTGCTGTTCGGACGGGAAGGTAAAGGAATCACGGAAGTGGCATTAAACCCGGAGGAACCCCAACCCTGGACCGGAGTATCCTCGTGGGTCCGAAACCACCGGCTGCAGACCCTCCACCGAATCGTTCATACAAAGCTTCAGGATCTAGAGCACCCGGGAGGAGCGCGGCCCCCACCAACTGACTTCCAGACTGGGGATCGGGTACTCGAACTAGATCAACGCCCCCAAAACAAGTTAGAACCACGGTGGGAGGAGATCCCGTATCGAGTGTTGCGCCGAATAAGCCCCAACAGGCCTGTGTATGAAATACCATCCGAAGGAAATGACGCACCTCTCACTCATGTTGTGCACCGTATCATGTTATGGCCTTGTGCGTCCACTGATCCCATGCGACTCGAACCGTTCCCTCAGGTCCCTGACCCTCCGCCCACGGTCTGGGACTTGGACGATGAAGAGGACTCCCTAACCGCATTCGCGGGTCACCCAAGTAGTGACAATACAGTGGACACAGGCATCCCACCAGACTCGGCTATCCTACCACCTTCCACCACCCCAGAAGGTTCCACCATACCCGAACTCTGACGCTCCAAGCGATCAACAGCTAGCAAACCCCCTGAACGTTACGAACAGGAGCAGTTCGCATGGCGACAAGGACTGTCGTCTCAAAAGACTAATCCGAGCCTACCGAAACTCTCACCCGAGGACTGGCGAGCATACAGGATGGGGGAGTGTGGGAAGAGGGGCCCCCGCCGAGTGTCCGGCCTGGAACCAAGGGGACCGTCACCTAGGTTCCAGGGGAAACTGTTCCCGGGGGACAGAGTTCAGGGACGGACCGTGTAGATGGACAGATGGGATAGGGGAGGAGCCAGTATAAAAGGGGCAGAGAACGCTAGTCATGGTGACTCAGCAGACTGGGACAGAAGGAGCAGGAGACCGTGGGAGCGACTGAGAGCCAAAGTGACTGACCAGAGCCAGGAGAGACGTTCACCTAGGACACCAGAGGGACGGCACCCAGACAACCGTCCGAGAGCCACTACCCCGCTTCAACCCATGGCTGCTGCCTCCCCTCCCCAGCCCTCGGCTGCAGCCTGCCCGCGGTTGCTCACGGCCGTTGCCGCGTCGCTCCAGCCCGCGGCTGCAGCCTACCCGCGATCGCTCGCGGCTGTTGCCGCCTCGCTCCAGCCCGCGGCTGCAGCCTGTCTCCCACCACCTGCAGCCATCCTGCTCTCACCTGTGGCCGCGGCAAGTCCAGTGCCGTCGGCGGCCACCACTGTCCCGCTCCGGTCCGCGGCAGGGGCTGGGCCGTTGCTCGCCGCAGATTCCCTGTCGCAGCTGTTAGCTGCACAGGTGGCCTGCCAATCGCCACCCCGCATCGTTGCCGCTTGCCCCAGTCCGGGGACTGCAGCCCATCCGTTCAAGGACTCCTCCGGGGCGTGTGGTGCCCCGGTGTCACTGGAGCGTCGGAACGCTCGAAGACTTCGTCAACTCTTCAGCAGCTGGGCCCAGCGGCTGCTACACCGAAGAACCCCCGTCCAGAACGCTGAGGGACGTCAGGTTGGCTAAGTTGACTATATAGTTAAGGACCTGTAGTCAGCCATACCGCGGCCCTATAGTGACCAGCTTTTGCCGGACGTAGTCGTGTTCTACCTGTTTGTGTTTGCATGTATTGAGCCCCTGCAAGGGCAACTCTTGTTACCCCTGTGACTGGTCAGGCTACGGCTGAGGACCGTTACCTCTAGGCCAATAAACGTTATTACAAAAAGCACCAAACCGTCTCGCGCCTCGTCACTGGGTCCTGCGTACCTGCTAGTACCACACAATCACAACACATGCATTTAGAACCTGTTTGTTGGGCTATCCATACATGTGTTGTGACATTGAAACAGCCGCTAAACAGCTGATCATCAGGAGCGCTCCAGGTATCCAGGTTCGCGATGCAGCTATTTGGAAACCGCTAAAATAATTCGGATAAGCACTTATCCAAAGTTATTCGCTTATCCCTAATCAAACACCATGCTGAAACCACATGTTAAAATCCATATCAAAAACTAAAAGCTCTTATAAAATCATGCCAGAAAACATGTAATTTTAATAGAAGTTTGTAGATGTGAATTTTTCAGTCAGGAAAATCTTCTTAGAAAAATTCCATATGAACATATCCTAAAAGTTTTGTAAGTTATTCTCCCCACCTCCCCTCACTAGCAGAGCTGGTCAGGACTAAACATTTCATACAGTATTATTTGTCAGTGTTACATACAAACTTAACTCTCTCCTGTGCTCGGGCGTGATAGGAACAGATCTGCTCCTCTATCTGCAACCAGGGGACTTTCCCCTGCACTAACTGAAAGCAACTGATTGGTCAAAGAAAGCAATTATCTCCAGTTAAACAGTATCAAGTTCTGCTTTAGAACCAATTAAGCAATTCCATTCGTAAAGAGGTCATGCCCACCAATTACTTAGCGTCTTCCAGTGTTAAGCAACTGCTCATATACAGTGCAGTGCTGCTGGAGGAGAGTCATAAAAAGATATTTTTATTTTCTTGAACTAATTGCACCCCTAACATATAAACCTGGATGCTACCCAAATCAACTGCCTCCTCTCACCTACCTCTTCTCCTGGCCCTGGTCCCAACAGATCAAACTGTGGTTGTTGCAGACAATAGAGAATGGGAGAAGGAGGCTTCACCTATGAGATGAAGGATGAGGAAGAGCAGGAAGGGGTGCAGGAACTGGTGTAGGAGGTGGAAGTAACCCTGTTAAAAGTAGGGCCATCAATCCTTGGCGTCAGTAGCACATGTGCCATGCCAGGGTGGGACTTGGCAACATCCTTCACAATGTTCACCCAGTGTGCCATCAGGGAAATGTAATGTCTTTGGCCATAAGCGCTGGTCCACGTGTCAGTTGTTCCTGGACACGTGCTGGTACAAGGCGGGGATGCCACAAAGGGAGAAATAGTGGCAGCTTGGGACCAAGTACCGAAGGGCCAAATTTGTACAACTGTTGCAGGACAATTTTTGTTTTAATCTCACACAAAGCAGGTTTGACAGTTTTTATGACATTAGTAAATTTTTGGAAGAAAACTGTTTTTTGAACTGTACCAGGCAAAGTGGTTTTTAAAAAATTATGACCTGCTGTAATTCTGCACAAAGCCCGTGAAACTGTATTGATGACTAATTTAATCCAGAAAAAAATTTGGAATGTAAATATTTTGACAGTGTAGTTAATGTACTCCTGCACCCATAAATGCTTTGTAGAAAGTGCAAAGCCAGGAAAAAATTATAAGGATGGTAATACAGATATCCATAGACCCCTGAAAGGCAACAACTGGCTGGCCTTATTCAAATATTTTTAAAGTGTAATTGCTGCACTCCTAAACTCATAAAGGCTTTGTGCAAAGCTGGAAAAAGTTATAAGGAGGGTTATCCACACACCCCTGAAGGCAATCACTGAAGTGCCTCATTCAAATCTTGAATATTAAAAAAATTATGTGCTGCTGTCATCTGGTGGAGTGGAAAAGTTGGAGCTTATCCATGCTTTTTTATGTGAGCGATGAGATGGAGGATGAGGAGGAGCTGGAGGGGGCATAGGAACTGATGTATGATGTTAAGGAAACCCAGAGAGAAGTAGGGTCAGAAAACCTCAGAATCAGGAGCCAGTGTGACGTGGCATAATAGGACTAAACTCCAGCCTCCACAATGTTCACCCTGTGTGCAGTCAGGGAAATGTTGCATCCCTAGACATAAGTGCTTGTCCACATGTCTGTTTAGTGGCAAATCCCAGTAATCACATTTGTAAGGACACAGATGATGTTCCTGGACACATGCTGGTACACCAGGATAAAAAGTGGCACTGCCGCCATTAGTTGGTGGAAATCCCCTTTGTCAACAAGCCTAAGCAGCAACATTTACATGGGAAGAAACTTAGAATTGTGCCCATTTAGCCTTTGGACCTGTGCTTTGGTGTCTGAAAAATTTCTCTTTCATTCTAAGAGCAGGGGTAGGGATAGCAGAATGCTGTGTTGGGACCAGCATTTGGAAGGACCTGATGATGGTGTGTCTGCAAGGACAGATGCAGGGTGGGAGGCATCTGTGCCAGTGTCATGAACAGGGGACTGGGAAGCATTTACCACAGGGGAAGAAGCAGTGGTGTTACCTAGAGTTGAGCGACTTTTGGTTTTTTAGGGTCGCGTTTCGTTTCGTGAAACCCGACTTTTCCAAAAGTCGGGTCGAGCAAGATCGTCCGATTATAGGGAAAAGTCGGGGTCGTCCCGAAACACGAAACCCAATGTAAGTCAATGGGGAATAAGTCGGCAGTGAGAGGAGGACAGGAAACACACCAACAGTGCCCGTTTGAATGCCAAAAGCATCAATTCTTCTTACTTAAGCTTGTCAACCTTAATTAACTTCATAATACAAGTTAGGCACTGAAAAATGGGGGTTATTTGGCTACAGTTGTGGGGGGGGAGGGCTGGCTGCAGGTTTTCATGTGCCCTGAGCGAAAGAGCGCCCCTTTAACACATACCACAAGTCATCATGCTCCGATACGGCAGAGAAATAGCGGTATAGTACAATGAAAAATACTTCACTTTTTACATCTCATGACGAGGCCCATCTATTTCTCCATACAGAATCATTGGTCCCATATAATGTTTGAAACAGTATATGATGAGCTCCACATAATGCTACAGTATATGTTGGTCCCCATGGATGAAGCTCCACTGTCTTATGGGCCCAAATAATGCTCCAAACATAATGAGCCCCATTTCTAATGCTCTAGTGTATAATGGGCCCTGTAAATGCTGCTCCAGTGTCTGATGTCCACCTTTGGAATGTTCCAGTGTATGGTGGGCCCCATCTATCATTCTCCAGAGTATAGTGCTCCCCAAAAATTGCTGTCCGAACATTGAATGAAAACAATCAAATAAGTCTCCTCGCTAGGGTATCCCTGTACTTGTCTGGACTCCTCGTCGTCCCCATCTTCCATCTCACTGCACAGTATTTCAACTTTGCAAGTGCTGTGATCCTGAGCAAGCAGGGGGGGCCCACTCGTTGGCGACGGCACTGGCACAGGGCCCCTGATAGTACGGTGGTGTGTCTGATGGCGGGTGGGCCGAACCTGCACTTTCATCTGCAGCTTCCTCTTTGTCACCGTGTAAGATGGAACTGTATATGGGAAGGGTAACCTGAGTTTCATCAGGGTCAGATTCAGGCCGTGTAGCGTGCGAGGGGAATGTAGTGGTCTGTGTCAATGTACAAGCAGATTCATCGAGCAGTGGCTGGGCATCAGTGCACTTGTGTCGCCCCCCAGGAGTACGGTCGCCACAGTGGCATTACCTTCTTCCTAGGGAGTGTGATGTCATGCTTGGGAGCAACGAACGATCTCTCTAGCAGGTTAACTGATTGGGCGGCGTTATTCCCACGAGTCATGACCCTCCAAACAGCGTTCATGAAGGCAAAGTGTTTGTTTTACGTGGGCAGTATGGTTGCAAAGCTGAACCTTAAAGGAATGTCCAGAAGGGCACCACCAGGAGTGGAGCCTACGGTTAAATTCGACTCCACCTGGGAAACCTCAACCATGCCAGCTACAAAACAGATGCACACATTGCAAGCTTAATTCCGTTAACGAACGAGACTCCGTCATGCCCCGCGGTCCGAGTCCGGCTTACTAGAGGGACACGTGAGGCTCTGGCACAAGAGATTGGCCAATAACTGGTGTGTCATGCCCTTGCATGTCTGTGGCTGCATGTGCGCTACACTGAAAAGGCCAGCGTTTGTCACTTACAGGTGCAGATAACCCGCTGAACAACGTTAGTGATGGGGATCACTGATTACAATTATTACCCGCGAACAATGATTTCCCAGTAAGTGCAGGTCAACCGCAGTTCCGGAATTAGGCCTAACCGTCATTCCTGAAAAAATGAAAAACTTACGTGTGCAAACCACAGGTGCTGTAGCTTGCTTAACAGCTCGCCAGCCGTTCTCACGCCCAGTATGGATTGCACGTGATTGCACAAAGGTTAGAAAGGGTACCGTATCCCCAGATAACATGTATGGATAGCGTACACATTCAAAATATGTCTATACATCAGGAGGCAGGCTCAGACGGTGTTAGGCCCAGTATGGATTGCACGTGATTGCACAAAGGTTAGAAAGGGTACCGTATCCCCCAGATAACATGTATGGATAGCGTACACATTCAAAATATGTCTATACATCAGGAGGCAGGCTCAAATGGTGTCAGGCACAGTATGGATTTGACGACCCAGACTACACAGCGGAGGAGCAGGGAGAGGTAAAGATTGCAAATGCTGGGGCCCTGCCCAAGCAAGGGGGGCCCACTCATGGGCGTCGGTACTGGCACTGGGCCCCTCATAGTACGGCGGTGTGTCTGACGGCGGGTGTGCACCACCACCGTCAGAGACACTTGATTGCACTATGAGGGACCCTGTGCCAGTGCCCGCGCCCAAGAGTCGGCCTACCCACCTGTCCAGGGCAACGGCACTCGCACAGTGTCGTGCGCTAGGTGGTGACCCCGGCCATGGGGGGGAGGCAGCACAGTTAGGGAGTTTTAGAAAGTGGCATATGTTGATGTTGGACATTCAGCTGATGCAAAAGGCGAAATAGGTGAAGTCCCAGGAAGAGGTGGACCAAAGCAAGCCATTTTTCTGTCACCCTATGTGTCATCAGGGGAAGGTGGGACAAAATCCTTGGAAACCCATGCATGGTTCATTTTAATGAAGGTTAGATCATCCACATTTTGGGTTGACAGACGGGTCCTTTTTTTCTGTCAGGATTGATCCAGCTGCACTGAAGACTCTTTCCGATAGCACACTTGCAGCTGGGCAAGCGAGCTACTGTAAGGCATATTGTGCCAATTCAGGCCAGGTGTCCAGTCTAGCGGCCCAATAGTCAAAGGGGAATGACCTGTGTGGGAGAACATCGATATGGGAGGAAAAGTAGTTTGTAACCATAGTTGACAACTGCTGTCTCCTGTCACTTTCCATCGATGCAGTATTACCAGTTGTGTGAGCGGTACTTGAAAAATCAGTCCACAACATTGTCATGAAACCCCTGTCTCCAACGCCACTTCTGCTGTGTGCACCACGAACACCTCTGCCAAGCTGCCCCCGGCCCGTACAGCTCGTGTGAGAACCATCACCGCTGCTGTGTGCTGGGAATGCCTCAAGCAACCGATTTACCAGAGTTGCTTGTTTATTAGCCAATATTAGGTCAAGGTTCTCCTGTGGCATGATGTTTTGTAATTTGCCTTTATAGCGTGGATCCAGGATGCTGGCCAACCAGTAGTCATCATCGTTCATCATTTTGGCAATGCGTGGGTCCCTTTTTAGGATCTGCAAGGCATAATCTGACATGTGGGCCAATGTTCCCGGTGTCAATGATGCACTGCGAGTGCTGGTTGGAGGAGCACTTTCTGGCAAATCCACATCCCTCCAGTCACGCACAAACCCTGTACCAGACCTTGCCACACCAACATTTTCACTTGCCCCACGAGATGCATCCTCCTCCCCTAAGTAATCATCCCCATCATCCTCTTCCTCCACCTCGTCCAGGAGAGGTCCCTGAGCAGACAATGGCTGAATGTCATCAAGGATTCCCTCCTCCTCTTCCTCCTCATCAACATTGGCTGCAGAAGCCTGCTCCTTAAGGTGCGTCAAATTTTGCATGAGCAGACGCATAAGTGGGATGCTCATGCTTAGGATGGCGTTGTCTGCGCTTACCAGCCGTGTGCATTCCTCAAAACACTGAAGGACTTTACAGAGGTCTTTTAGCTTCGACCACTGCACACCTGTCAACTCCATGTCTGCTCTCAAAGTGCCTGGCCGTGTATCCTCCCACAAATGCATTATGGCCTGCCTCTGCTCGCACAGCCGCTCCACCATGTGCAGGGTGGAGTTCCACCTTGTTGCAATGTCGATAATGAGGCGGTGGTTGGGAAGGTGGAGCAATCGCTGCAGCTTCTGCATACGAACGGAGTGTACAGGCGACCGGCGGATGTGCGCGCACAGTCTTCGCACCTTCTGGAGCAGGGCTGTTAACTCCGGATAATTTTTGAGGAAGCACTGCACCACCAGGTTCAAGGTGTGAGCCAAGCAAGGTATGTGGCTGAGTTTTGAAAGGGCTATGGCTGCCACAAAATTACGGCCGTTATCACTAACTACCTTGCCTGCCTCAAGATGCACACTGCCCAGACATGACTCAGTTTGTCGCTTCAAGTACTCGGCCAGCACCTCGGCGGTGTGTCTGTCGCCCAAACACATCATCTGCAACACAGCCTGCTGACGCTTTCCACTAGCTGCTCGATAGGGGGACACCTCGTGTGCAACAGTGGCAGCTGCAGATGGAGTGCTAGTACGACTGCGCTCTGTGGACGAGCTTTCGCTTCTAGAGGAGGAAGAGGAGGAGGGTGGAATGCCTACAGCCAACTGTTTCCTATACCGTGGGCTAGGCAGCACTGTCCCACCACCGCTGCCCCCTGTGGACCCTGCATCCACCACATTAACCCAGTGCGCAGTGATGGACACGTAACGGCCCTGGCCATGCCGACTGGACCATGCATCAGTTGTGAGGTGCACCTTTCCGCTCACTGACTGCTTGAGTGCATGGACAATGCGGTCTTTCACATGATGGTGGAGGGCTGGGATGGCTTTGCGAGAGAAGTGGCGACTGGGTAGGTCATAGCGTGGTACTGCATAGGCCATGAGTTCCCGAAAAGCTGCGCTTTCCACCAACCGAAAGGGCATCATCTCAAACGAGATTAGTTTGGCAATGTGGGCGTTCAAACCCAGTGTACGCGGATGAGAGACTGAATACTTTCTTGACCTACTCATAGTGTCTGGGAGGGTGAGCTGGACTTGAGAGCTGCATATGGTGGAAGTAGCGGTGGACAGGGCGGACTGAGAGAGGGTTGATGATGGTGATGGAGTTGGTGTTCTTTCTGATGGCCTAGAATCAGTCTTTCGTTGATATAACAGTGGGATTCCCTGACTGCTGTGGCCTTGCAACGACACCTCAACATTTGCTGCTGTGCTAACCGGTGGGCTTACAGTGGGGGAAACAATGTAGCGTTGCTGACTACCTTCGTTGTGATCAGTTGCACATGTGGCACTTGAGGTTTGGTGTTGTGTCCATGCTTGCAAGTGCATGCTGGTTAAATGTCTAAGCATGCAACTGGTATTCAAATTTTTCAGATTTTTCCCTCGGCTAAAGGTCTTTGCGCACTTCTTACAGATAACCTTGGCCTGATCATGAGGATTTTGTTCAAAAAAGTGCCACACTGCACTCTTCCTACTTTGGCAGACATTTTGCGGCCTAGCACGCTGTGATGTTTTGACCCTCTGGACAAGCTGTCCAGCAACTCTTTTGATGTTTGGAACCTGTCTTTGGAGTGCTCCGGGCCTGCCAGATAACAGCTGTTGCGATGTCGATGTCTGCTGTGGATGCTCCTCATCTGAGCTATTGGAAGCAGCACCCTCTTCCCCCAATGGATGCCAATCTGGGTCAACAACTGGGTCATCCATCACCTCCTCTTCAATGTCATGTGCACCTTCCTCTGTGTCACCGTGTATGGTGGTATAGTGTGCGGGAAGGGGCACCTGAGTCTCATCAGGGTCAGAATCTGGCTCTGTACACTTCGAGGACAATGTAGTGCTCTGAGTGAATGTACCAGCAGAATCATCTATCACCGGCTGTGCATCAGTGCACTCCATGTCAGATTCATCTTGGCCTGGGTAATTCACCATTTGACTTGATAATCCAGGCATGGTATGTGAAAACAGCTCCATGGAGTAATCAGTAGTATTGCCTGCATCATCCTTCAATCTTGGTTGGGGTGAAGGACACAAGGAAAGGTGTGGTTCATGAACATGAGCCTCCAATGACGACTCAGTGCTTTTACTTTTTACAACTGAAGAAGAGGAGGCGATAGAGCTGGAGGCTGAGTCAGCAATGGAAGACAAAACTTTTCCTGATGCTCTGGCTTTAAAAGCGGTTTGCCAACTCCTAGAAAACTAAGCCTTCGAAGCCTTATGGAGCCATATGATGACGCAGGCTCAACACCTCCTGCATTCGGTCCTATTTTGCTCTTGCCTCTACCATCAGATCCAACGCCATCATTACCAGCTGCCAACCCCCGCCCAATTCCACGGCCTCTTCCACCAGCCTTCCTCATTTTTGGTAGAAATGTAGACAAAATCCAACAAACTATATAGTAATGTAAAACAAGGTACAAGGTGTCTATAGGACAGGGGAGATTTTGAATTTCTGCTCACACTACTGGACACTGGACACTTTTGGATTGTGTGAGGCCCACTGAATATCTGAGCGCTATGTCACAGGCTCGATGGCACAGCTGTGACCAAAGTGACTAGAGGATAAGTGAGATTTTGAATTTCTGCAGACACTTGTGGACACTGGACACTTTTGGATTGTGTGAGGCCCACTGAATATCTGAGCGCTATGTCACAGGCAGAAATTGGCTAGTGTATCACAAACTACAAGGTGTATGTAGAATTGGGCAGAATAGGAATCTCCCTAGAGTGCAGGTCTGTAAGAACGGAACATGTCCTCGACTTATTCTCACAGAGTGACACAGATAGCTTCACTGTGGCTGTGATAACAGCCGTTACACGGTACTGTGTGAGGAGCGTACACCGCTGTATGGTGTGAAAAAATGCACGCTCAGTACCTCAGCAGGACAAAAAAAAAAAAATTGGGATTGCTTTTAAAAAAGCAGTTTGCAGAGCAGTGGGTAAACAGCAATGCAGCTGTCAGGAAGCCTTAGAAGGCAGCCCAACAACCAACACCACTGATACACCACAGTATAGCCTCCCCTTGCACTGCACACACAGTGACTGGTGTGTTGTACAGGCACAATCGCTAGCAGCAGAAGCAGTTTTTTTTCCTCTTCCCTGCCTAACGCTCTCCCTACAGAATCAGCAGCAACCTCTCCCTATGCTAAGATCGGCAGAAGTAAGATGGCAGTCGGCGTGCACGCCCTTTTATACCCCCTGTGACGCCCACCAAAGCAAGCCAATCACTTGCATGCCCTTCTGAAAGATGGTGGTGACCCGTGCCTATGTCATCACGTTGCCCACAGTGTCCGTGGATCCTGATTGGCTGAAAAAGAGCGCAAAACAAACTTTTGAAACGCGACTTTGGCGCGTAAGTCGCCGACCTCGTGGCCGACCTCATCCTAGGGTCGGGTTTCGTTTCATGAAACCCGACTTTGCCAAAAGTCGGCGACTTTTGAAATTGACCGACCCGTTTCGCTCAACTCTAGTGTTACCTACTGGCAGTGCTAGCACCAATCGTGAACCCAGATATTTGCACCACCGAGTGCTTAGATAACATATGCCTGATCATGCTGGTTGTGGTTAGGCTCTTAGTTGTCAGGCTCCTGCTGATCTTGGCATGGCACAGGTTGCAAATGACCATCTTTTTGTCTCAGAATTCTCTTTAAAAAAGTCGCAAACTGAGTAACACCTGACTCTGCAGAACGGTTGCCTACCTTCTCCCTCTTGTCACCCCACTGCCTCTTCCTGCCTGTTTCTGTGCGGTTGCTCCATCTGGAAGCATTATCCACTAACGAACCAACCACCTATTCACACTGCTCTTGCTTTTGAAGTGGTGTACCATGCCTCACTGCAAAGTGGGACAGGAACCTATGTGTTGTGGATGGGTGTATTTCTTGTGCACCCGCAACAGTCTTAGTTGCACCTCTGTCCCACATCCTCGGTGTCTGCAAGCACTATCATCAGCACTTAAGGTACTGTCACACTTAGAGATGTACCAGCGATCCCGACCAGCTATTTGACGCGGTCAGGATCGCTGGTACATCGCTAAGTGGTCGCTAGTGAGCTGCCACACAGGCAGATCTCACCAGCGACATCACTGGGGATGGGGGTCGCTACTTACCTGTCACACTAGGCGATCCTGATGTCCTCCTGCCCGGCTCCACGCTCGTTGCTCATCTCTCCACAGGAAGCTGATGACGAGAAACAGTCCAGGACGTTCTCGCGCGATCAGTGATAACCAGCGGGGAAGCGGGTCGCTGGTATCAGACATATCGTATCAGACATCGCGATATTGCTAGCAATATCGCTATAGCGTCACAAGTTATAGCGATATTGCTAGCGATATCGCTTAGTGTGACAGGCCCTTTACACTTCCCTTACCGCATACCTTACCCATTTTTTAATTGCTAGGTCTCTTGAAACCAAGTTTAATTTTAACTAAAAAAATTAGTCACCTGCAGCAGTCAAAGTGTTTTTTGAAATTTAATACCACCGTTATGTACCACAAATCATGTAATACTCTACTGATGAGTAAGCGAATTCAGAAAAAAAATTCAACACTTTTCTGGATTGTTATATAACACTGAAATGTAACACAGAGCATGTAATAGTATATGGATAAATAATGAAATCTAGAAAAATGTTTCAATGCGTTTTTGGAGTGTTATATGCTACCAAAATGTACCACAGATCACATAATAGTATATGGATGAGAAATTGAATACAGAAAAATATTTCAATGCTTTTTTGGACTGTGATATAACACCAAAAGGTAACACTGACCAAGTAATAGTAAATGGATGAGTAACTAAATACAGAAAAATGTTTCAACACTTTTTTGGACTGTTATGTAACACTGAAATGTACAGCAGACCACGTAATAGTATATGGATGAGTAATTGAATACAAATTTTTCAATGCTTTTTGGAGTGTTATATGCCACCCTAATCTCACAGAAAGCACCTAATACTCTATGGAGGACTAATTGAATCCAGAAAAATGTGCGAACCCTTTTGTGGAGGGTTATATACCACTGAAATGTACTCTAGAGCACGTAATACTCTATGAAAGCAATATAATAACGGAAAATAATCAACTTTTTTTTGGAGGATTATATACCACAGAAATGTACTGCAGAGCATGTAGCACTCTAAGAAAGAGCAATATAATAACGAACAAAATTCAACATTTTTAGGAGGGTTATATACGACAGAAATGTACTCCAAATTATGTAATACTCTATGGATGAGTAATTGAATACAGAACATTTTTGAATGCTTCTTTGGAGGGTTATCTACCACCAAAATGCAACATAAAGCAAGTAATATTTTATGGATGAGTAATTGAATCCAGATACATTTTTGAACGCTTTTTTGGAGCTTTACATACTACCGTAATGTACCAAAGAGCACGAAAAACTATGGATAAGTAATTGAATACTGAAGAATTTTTTATTGCTTTTTTGCAGGGTTATATACTAGAAAAATTTACCCCAGAGGATGTAATACTCTATAGATGAGTAAGTCAATACAGAAACTAATTTTAATGCTTTTTCTGAGGGTTCTATGCCTCAGAAATGTGCCCCAGAGCATGAAATACTCTATGGATGAGTAATTGAAAACAGAAAAATGTTTCAAGGCTTTTTTAGGAGTGTTATGTGCCACAGAAATGTACTCTAGAGCACGGAATATTCTTTGGGTGAGTAATTTAATCCAGAAAAAATGTAAACTTTTTTCAGTGTTATATGCCACTGAAATGTACCAGTAGTGTGGGTACAGAAGAGATGATGACTTCTGCACAGGTCTGCTCCACGCAGTGTTTTTCTGAGTGCTGCTTCCTCCTCCCCTGCTCTACTGAACTCATACAGTCTACAGAGAGCCAGAAACTGCAGGTATCTGTTGTAAATGCAGAAGAGGATGATATGATTTATGGGTGCAGTACAGTGGGGAAAAAAAGTATTTAGTCAGTCAGCAATAGTGCAAGTTCCACCACTTAAAAAGATGAGAGGCGTCTGTAATTTACATCATAGGTAGACCTCAACTATGGGAGACAAACGGAGAAAAAAAAATCCAGAAAATCACATTGTCTGTTTTTTTTCATTTTATTTGCATATTATGGTGGAAAATAAGTATTTGGTCAGAAACAAAATTTCATCTCAATACTTTGTGATATATCCTTTGTTGGCAATGACAGAGGTCAAACGTTTTCTGTAAGTCTTCACAAGGTTGCCACACACTGTTGTTGGTATGTTGGCCCATTCCTCCATGCAGATCTCCTCTAGAGCAGTGATGTTTTTGGCTTTTCGCTTGGCAACACGGACTTTCAACTCCCTCCAAAGGTTTTCTATAGGGTTGAGATCTGGAGACTGGCTAGGCCACTCCAGGATCTTGAAATGCTTCTTACGAAGCCACTCCTTCGTTGCCCTGGCGGTGTGCTTTGGATCATTGTCATGTTGAAAGACCCAGCCACGTTTCATCTTCAATGCCCTTGCTGATGGAAGGAGGTTTGCACTCAAAATCTCACGATACATGGCCCCATTCATTCTTTCATGTACCCGGATCAGTCGTCCTGGCCCCTTTGCAGAGAAACAGCCCCAAAGCATGATGTTTCCACCACCATGCTTTATAGTAGGTATGGTGTTTGATGGATGCAACTCAGTATTCTTTTTCCTCCAAACACGACAAGTTGTGTTTCTACCAAACAGTTCCAGTTTGGTTTCATCAGACCATAGGACATTCTCCCAAAACTCCTCTGGATCATCCAAATGCTCTCTAGCAAACTTCAGATGGGCCCGGACATGTACAGGCTTAAGCAGTGGGACACGTCTGGCACTGCAGGATCTGAGTCCATGGTGGCGTAGTGTGTTACTTATGGTAGGCCTTGTTACATTGGTCCCAGCTCTCTGCAGTTCATTCACTAGGTCCCCCCGCGTGGTTCTGGGATTTTTGCTCACCGTTCTTGTGATCATTCTGACCCCACGGGGTGGGATTTTGCGTGGAGCACCAGATCGAGGGAGATTATCAGTGGTCTTGTATGTCTTCCATTTTCTAATTATTGCTCCCAGTTGATTTCTTCACTCCAAGCTGGTTGGCTATTGCAGATTCAGTCTTCCCAGCCTGGTGCAGGGTTACAATTTTGTTTCTGGTGTCCTTTGATAGCTCTTTGGTCTTCACCATAGTGGAGTTTGGAGTCAGACTGTTTGAGGGTGTGCACAGGTGTCTTTTTATACTGATAACAAGTTTAAACAGGTGCCATTACTACAGGTAATGAGTGGAGGAAAGAGGAGACTCTTAAAGAAGAAGTTACAGGTCTGTGAGAGCCAGAAATCTTGATTGCTTGTTTCTGACCAAATACTTATTTTCCACCATAATATGCAAATAAAATGGAAAAAAAAACGATAACTGCACTTGATACTTGTCTATTGCACTTAAACACACTGGCTGATGACCGGATCATGCAGCTTTATATGAAAATCCCTATTTATTATAATTGCCAGACCTGATTTAACAAGCACTTCTCACCTACTGTGTCCCCCCATTTCCTTGTAGATTGTAAGCTTGCGAGCAGGGACCTCACTCCTAATGTCACTGTTTGAATTGTCTTAACTTGTATTGAATTTATTGTCTGTACATGTCCCCGCTTAATTGTAAAGTGCTGCGGAATATGTTGGCGCTATATAAATAAAAATTATTATTATTAGCAGGGGTGTAAACAGTTCAAAGGATAAACAATATGCCGAGTTAAAGAACAGCAGAAAGGGTATCACAGTTCTTGTTGGGTCACTTATCCTGTCAGATCTTCCCCAGGTTGGGATGAATCACAGAGCAGGAGATGATGACCACAATGGCCAGTGTAGTCCTTGTCTGGTGGGGGTCCTGAAGATAATGCGGATCTGTCAGCTGGCAGCCATGTTTGGTCTCCGGTACCTTCCACTGCCCATAGTCCATATACTGATGTAGCTGGGAGAGTGTGGGTCCGTACGCTGTCTGCATCCACCGTGGTCCGGCAGATGTACACTGGGGAATCAGGACACAAGTAATGGTCCGGCACCCGGTCTCTCTTGGGCGGCACGCGCATGGTACTCACAGGCCCGGATCGTCTGGCACCTCCTTTCCTGATGACTGAAGGGCACACTGCACGTCTCTCCTCACAGTCTCTGCCAGCGGTGAAGGCGATGGTGGTGATGCTTGGGCACAGGTCTGTGCTGCATGGATGCTTTATATAAAGTCTGCCTATGGGAAATGTATTATACAATATAGTGTCTACCTATGGGGAGTGCATTATACTAAACGGAGGCCTATGGGGAAGTGCATTATGCGACATAGAGTCTGCCTATTGGGAGTGCATTATACTATATGGAGACGGTGGACCTATGGGGAGTGCATTATACAATATGGAAACCTATGGGGAGTGCATTATACTATGTGGAGGCCTATGGGGAGTACATTATACTATATTGAGAACTATCTGGTGTATTATGCTATATGGAGGCTATCTAGGGGCCCATCGTACAGTGTGGGGATTATACTGATGGGGCCATCATATAGTGTTGGAGCCATTAAATAGTTTGGAGGATATTAAGGGGTCAGTATATATACAGTGATGGGGCATTATACTGTGTATAAGAGAGCATCATACTGTGCATAGGGGAGCTGTACAGGGGGAGGCTCGGGACAATATTAAATCTAAAGTGGGCACTATTTGTTATAGGGGAACTCAGGTTACTGTGACTGTGTAGGTACGTGTGCTGACTGGGGGGTGGTCCCTTTTTCGCCGCAAACAGATTGGAGACAGAAACTGGTGTACGTTCAACAGGTCCTCTTTATTGGCCGTCCTCCCGATGACCACAGCGACTTGACAGCAACATGACAGCTTCCGTACACACAGGCCCGGGTACCTTGCACCTTCTCTTTCCTAAATTGACGTCCCTCATAGTTCGATCACTGTGGCTGCCCTAGGCCTACCACCACAGCGCTTCGCCATCCGTCTGGTACCCCCGGGCTTCCTCTGTTCTGCGGCTAGCCTGTCAGGGCCACCCCCCTGACTGTCTCTCCTTTAAGTCCCTTCTGGAGCACTTCCTTTTTCAGTCTCATTCTCCTTCAGACTTCCCCTCCGCTGAACTCCTCCTCCTGGACTGGCTTCTTTCTGGAACTCTCTCTCCCTTTTTATTCCCCTCCCTGGGAATTCCCTCTTGAGTCCCTGTAACTACGCCCACCATGACACTGCGGTTTCTTTAGCATTAGCTGCTGTTAATTCCTTTCCCTGCCTTCTTCTGTCTCCGTCTAGTGGCCAAAACCCAGTACTTCGCCATCTTTCACTATTTCTAGCTGTCTCCCCACATGTACATACAAATTCACTCCAAGTATATTTACTGCACATCTTACATTCACTTTCCTGCTTCAGACTGGTCCATAAGCCAGTCCACTTCCCTACATACCCCCTTCCTTTTACCATTGTCGTCCCTGACAATCTCGTCCCCTTTGTTTTTCCTTTTTGTACTTCCCCACTTTCTTTTGTCCGTCTGACCAGCTGTTGAGCAGAGCCATGAGCCTCCTAGCTCTACACGGGATGCTGAACAGAGCCGAGAGCAATCATGCTCCGAGTAGATTACGGCTACTCGCCGGCACGTATGCCTCAATGACAATTCCCTTTCGTTGGAGTAGGACCACCCAGACTTTTCAACGGGTGCTCTCCCCCACTTTTCTCACTTTCAGAACCGTTTCCAAATCTGGGGCAGAACGACCAAGGCTCTGGCCTACCAGGTCACCGTGTGCTCCCCTCTTTCATTTTGGGATGTTTGTGCTACTTAGAACCTGATCTATGGACTGCTGTTTGTTCCAATTCTATAAACCATCTTGTACCTTCAAGTATAATCTGTCATGGCAAGCATTTTCTTTAGTTTCAAACTGTGGACCTGTTGAATCATTCTCGTGTAACATTTTTAAACTGATTATACATACTATACATAGTTTCAACATACACTACTTTTGATGTGTACAACATTTACCCTATTCTCTGCAACATTCTACATTAATTATCATCCTAATATACTACATTTAAATTACTCACTAGTTATGTTATCTATTCACTTTTTCTTCAACATATATGTCAACTATCTCCGCGGCATATTCCCCTTCATATCTACATCTGTAACAATCAGCATCATTATGCAACGTTTCAAACATCTATCAGCAGCTTTTTAAACAGTGGTGCACCCACTTCCTTTGTGGGAAGCACCCCCACGCATCCCTGCTTTGCCAGGAGATGGGGTCTCTTACCCCAAGGAGACACGGAACAATCCCCCATGCTGCACAACAGCGCACAGCAGTCCCGGTAGTCCGTATTCAGCGGTGCTCCGGGCCATCTCCTGATGGCCGATTGTTGTGAATTCGCTTTCTGGCCTACCTCTGGTTACTACTGAAGGTAGTGGAGCTGGTCAAATTGACAGAGGGGTTGCGAGTTCTCTTTCTGGGCTCCCTCTGGTTACTGGAGGTAATGAAGCTGATCTGATTAAGAGGCTTGCCACCTGATAATGAGGACGATGATTGGAGATCAGGGGTTTGACTGGATTTAAGACAGCCGACTCCCTCTATCCCTGCTGGTGATTTTACTGCTTCCTTAGGTCTTAGTTTCCAGCTCAGTCCCTGCATGCTCAGGTAAGTGTTCTTTTGCTATTGTTCACATTTGATCTGGTTAAGTCTATTTCAGTTTTGTGTGGGTCAGCCAGCTCCAGCTGGGGCTGTGCTAAATCACCATCCATATGTTACTGCTTGTGCCAGTTTGTTTTTGTCCCTTATTAGATTGGCCTCTTTTTGCTCTGCTTTCAGAATATACCAGAGTGCTGATATAGTGGGCGAAGTCGTGCGACTTTAGTATTTTTCTATCAGACGTGTTGGACTTTTTTGCAGGGTTTTTTGCGTGATTGCAGACAGTGTCTTTCCTTTCCTGTCCTGTCTAGTCAGTGTGGGCCCCATCGTTTGCTCAGTCTATTTTCCTGCCTGCGTTTGTGTTTTCATCTTGTGTCACCGACAATATATGTTTGGGGGCTATCTATTCCTTTGGGGTCTGCTCTGGGGCAATTTAGATTTCCCCTTTCTTGCTTTAGGCTTAGTTAGTTCTCCGGCTGTGCAGAGGCGTCTAGGATCATCGTAGGCACGCTCCATGGCTACTGCTAATTGTGTGGATAGGATCAGAGGTTTGCAATCCGCTTAGTTACCAACCTCTCTGGTTTTCTGTGGCTTGCTTGGTCTAGCTCTCCTCCTCGGTGACCCACTCATAACAGCCGATGTTCTGCCAACAGCAAGGAACTCCACAGCCGTGGAGCCCCCGGGATGTCTTGACTGTTCCTGGGCCCCGAGTGTTCTTATCGCCCAAGACCCAGGAGTCCATCTCCCTCCTGCGAGATGCATTAAAAGGGGAAGAAGGGGCCAAGGATGGTTCCGCGGAGCGCATACTGCACCGTATCTTCACTTGGGAACCAGTCCATTGCACGGGTCGATGAAAACGCTGCCGCCGCAGCATCTCCAAATGCCGGAAAAGTCTCAGGGGCAGAGGAGTCCTCAGCCGCCCCTGTACGTGGATCGACACCTTCTCTGGAGGGCCCAGCGGCCCCAGGGGATGCCCAGTGGGAGTGCGGGCAGCCAACGACAAGGATCCAGGCCTCACATTCCCACCGAGGGACAGGACGGGGCCCAGCGGTCCACCACCAGTCACGGCAGAGGCACGCTCCTCTCCGTCGATGTTGTGGCTCCTCTCCATCCGGCCATCAGCTCCTGCAGATCCGGCGGCAGGTGGGGGGCTGGGGACGCTGGCCGGTGGGAAGTGGAGTGGGGAACCTGGGGCCTGATGGCGCAAACATCAGGCGGCCCCGCATAGGCCACGGAGCCCGGTGACCTGGCTGTAGCCGCGATCTGGAGCAGGGCCGGAGCGGCCACGGGCCTTGATGGAAGTGAGAACTGCCTGTGGTGCTGCCAGCTGGGCCAGGGCAATGCTCACCTTCCCCGGCACCACGGCTCCCTTCAGGCTGCCCCGCAGTTCCTCCAGTTAGTGGTGCATCCGAGCTGCCGGCGTGTCCGAGATGTCGCTGGTCCCCGCCGCTCCTCCACTGCTTCCGGTCCTGTTGTCTGGTATCCGCTGCTGTTCTTCTTCCCGCCGTCCGGCAGGACCAGCCTCCAGGCCCGATGGTTCCGCAGGGAGGGTCGGCAACAGTTCCAGACACAGCCTGAGCTGCAGGCGAGCGCTCCTCCGGCTCCAGCTCCGCGGGTCCGGCTGTCGGGGACTCTATCTGCTGTGGATCTTCAGGAAGGGTGAGTGCTAGCTGCTCTGGCAACTGTTCCCCCCATGGAGCGGGCTCGGCATAGCTCACCTCGGCAGTCTCTTTTGGCACTGTAGTCCTCCATTTCGACAGCGGCCATTTCGCCGGTTCGCCAAAGTCACTTTCAGGGTTCCTTTTAGTCCGATCCAACAATTTCCAAGCACAGTCCCAATTTGTAATCCACTCCAGGCACAGTCTTCAACCTGCCCAGCCCAGGTCCTTTTAATCTTCTGTGAGGTCTCATCGCTGGCATTGGTGGATTAGGCAGTGATGATCCTGCCGACTACGCCAATTGTAGGTACGTGTGCCGACTGGGGGGTGGTCCCTTTTTCACCACGAACAGATTGGAGACAGTAACCGGTGTACGTTCAACAGGTCCTCTTTATTGGCCGTCCTCCCGACGACCACAGCAACACGACAGCTTCCGTACACACAGGCCTGAGTACCTTGCACCTTCTCTTTCCATGACTCTGCAGTTTATTTAGCATTAGCTGCTGTTAAGTCCTTTCCCTGCCTTCTTCTGTCTCCCTCTAGTGGCCCAAACCCAGTACTTCACCATCTTTCACTATTTCTAGCTGTCTCTCCACATGTACATACAAATTCACTCCAAGTATATTTACTGCACATCTTACATTCACTTTCCTGCTTCAGACAGGTCCATAGGTCAGTCAACATAGCAACATAGTTATTAAGACTGAAGGAAGACTTTAAGTCCATCTAGTTTAACCCATATCCTATCCTAACTTGCCCTAACATGTTGATTCAGAGGAAGGCAAAAAAAAACAATGTGGCAAACAGTAAGCTTCACATTGGGGAAAAAAATTCCTTCCAGACTCAACATACGGCAATCACACTAGCTCCCTGGATCAACGCAATATCAAGGAAACAAGTGTATATACCTTGTAATATTATATTTTCAAAAAAGGCATCCAGTCCCTTCTTAAATTTTAGTAGGGAATCACTCATTACAACATCATATGGCAGAGAGTTCCATAGTCTCACTGCTCTTACAGTAAAGAATCCACATCTGCGATTATGCTTAAACCTTCTTCCCTCCAGACATAGAGGATGGCCCTTGTCCCCGTCACAGGTCTAAGAGTAAAAAGATCATTAGAAAGGTCTTTGTACTGTTTCTGCATATACAGTATTTATACATTGTAATAAGATCACCCCTAAGCCTTCGATTTTCCAAACTAAATAACCACAGGTGTAATAACCTGTCTTGGTATTGCAAACCCCCCAGTTCCCTAATAACCTTGGTCACTCTTCTCTGCACCCTCTCCAGTTCAGCTATGTCTTTCTTATACACCGGAGACCAAAACTGTACACAGTATTCTAAGTGTGGTCGCACTAGTGACTTATATAGAGGTAAAATTATGTTCTCCTCATGAGCATCTATGCCTCTTTTAATGCATCCCATTATTTTATTTGCCTTTGCAGCAGCTGCCTGACACTGGTCACTAAATGTGAGTTTGTCGTCCACCCATACACCCAGGTCTTTTTCAGTGACAGTTTTGCCCAGTGTTTTACAATTAAGCACATAATTATACATCTTGTTTGTTCTACCCAAGTGCATGACCTTACATTTATCCCCATTAAAGCTCATTTGCCATTTATCAGCCTCTAGTTTACATAAATCCTCCTGTAGCATAAAATTGTCATCCTCTGTACTGATTACCCTGCAGAGTTTAGTGTCATCTACAAATATTGAAATTCTACTCTCTATGCCCCCTACAAGGTCATTAATAAATATATTAAAAAGAAGCGGGCCCAATACTGACCGCTGTAGTACCCCACTGCTAACCGTGACCCAGTCTGAGGGTTCTCCATTAATAACCACCCTTTGCTTCCTATCCCTGAGCCAGTCCACTTCCCTACAATTGTCAAAGGGGCAAACACAGGGCAATATTACTTTTTAGGGGACAAAATGTGGGCACTGTTTTCTAGGGCCTTGCACCCAGCATTACTATTTTCTAGAGAGTTGCTTTAGAATTTAGAGGTCACGCAGAACCACACAGTAGGTGAAGTAATAGCGAAACATACGGCAGCAGCGGCTCAGCATTGGGGTATCAGCAGGATGAGGAGTTTGTGTAGGTTGGGAATAGTCCCGTTTCAGACAGCGCTGAAAATGTGAGGTGTGAAATGTGTCTTTGCTGTATTCTCTGTAGCCTAGTCCTGGCTGAAGAAGTTGTCATGTCAGTCTGGGCCAGATGGAAAAGGCGTGAAAAGTGAACTATTCCATCAGAAAAAACGTCAGCTGTAAGTCACTATCTCCATCTGTGCTGTGATCTCTTATATGTTCTGTAGGACTGGTATCTACCACTGATCATATGGTCATCTGCTGAGGTTGTCCTCCACTATTAGGGTGCGTCATCCAGTTATAATCAAGGTTACCTGGTTAGGAGCCCACTCAGAAGTTTGCCCCCCCCCCCCAAACCAAAGCCCTAGCTACGCCTCTGATTTGACAGCCTCATATATTCCTATGATGTGACGTTCGGGTCAGGAGACTCATACCCATTCTGTGCATCTTGGTCCGTACATGGGCAATGTTGCACAGACATCTGAATGAGGCTTTTGACTGATTTTTTTTTTTGGCTTCTTTATAGCTGTAAAGTGCGCAGTAAAATAATGGCTAAATATATACTGGAAGTTTCACTTGCAAGATGATTATGCCCCCGTCATTTTCTGCAGACACTTACTTAGAATACCAATGTTATCTTCTTGAATATGTCACATAATGTTCTTGGCAGTAAAATAAAACTGTTCTTCAACCACAAGGAATTAAATGATGCACAAAACTGAAAAGTGTGTTTAATAGCTGAAAGCCATATCATTAACTTTGAATTTTTGAAGCATAATTCTAATCGTGAATGGAATCATGAATCTGATTCAACCCATTAATACCAATGTGCAGGGGCGGATTAAGCCCTGGACAGTTTAGAGAAGGCTTAGCACCCCCCACCCAACACCCGATATATCACATGACACATGTTGAATGATTCACTTGATACATCATTATTATTATTATTATTATTATTTATTTATATAGCTCCATTGATTCCTTGGTGCTGCACATGAGGGATGGGGGATATAGGACAGTAAATGATGATGAATTGAGGGTATTGGATGGGGAAGAGCAAATGCTGATGAAATTATGGTGGTGGATGGGATACAGAAAGTGCAAATAAATTGAGGGTGGGGGACAGTAAATAATGATGAATTGAGGATGGACGGTGGGGAAAAGCAAATCATGAATGAGATTGCAAATGATAAATTCAGGGTGTGGGAAAGTAAATGATGATGATGAATTGAGGGTGGGGGAGAGTAAATAATGGTACATTGAGGGTGGGGGAGAGCAAATGAAGATGAATTGAGGGTGAGGAGAGTAAATAATGGTGAATTGATGGTGGGGGAGAGTAAATGATGATGAATTGAGGGTGGGGGCAGCAGAGAACAAATGTGAATTGAGGGTCTGGGTGGGGGGAGTGCAAATGATGATGAATTGAGGTTGGAGGAGAGCAAATGATGAAGAATTGAGAGTGGGGAATGGGAGAGCAAATGGTAATGTATTGATGGTAAAGGGTGGGGGAGAATAATTGATGATGAATTGAAGGTGGAGTAGGGCAAATGATGAATTGATTGTGGGGGAGTGAGGGAGAACAATTGATAATGAATAGGTAAGAGTGGAGGTGAGAGAGAAAAAATAGAGAGGACATGACATATTGAATTGGGGTGGAAGGGCATTGAGGATGCAGAAGTGTGGCTGGTAATAAGTTGGAAGAACGAGTACGGGACCTAATTCATTTATATATTTATTGAGTGTGTTAAAAAGTGGCTATATATACTGTAGTTAGTGAGGGGGCACAGTGATGGATTTACAATTCACATTTGTAATGGTGGGTTGCATAAGTAATTATATATATTATGGTGTGTGCATCTACTGTATAATCGTCTAATTCTGTCTGTCTGTAGCGGAAATCCCGTGTTGCTGATTGGTCGCGGCCGGCCGGGTGCAACCAATCAGCGACAGGTGCTGTCCAGCCGTGAGTTGGCACGGAATTCGAATGACACATGCCACCGCTACCGTCGGGAGATCTGCGGCGCTAGCCGCTGATCTCCCGACGGTTACTGCGGGTCATCTCCTGCCGCATGGAGGTCAGCGGCAACGCAGCCCTGAGATGACCGGCGCAGCGCTCAATGTACGGACAGTACCCAGGGTCCAGAGGAGAGGAGACTCTCGTCCAGGCCCTGGGTACCATAAACCTGTAAAAAATAGAATTAAAATAAAAAATAGTGATATACTCACCTTCCGACGGCCCCCGGACTCTTTCCCTCCTCTCACCACGCGCCCGGCATCTTCCGGTCCCATTAATGCTTTTATCCTTTTTTATTTTCAGGGGCACAGTGATTACTGCAGCAAACTGCAATGACCAAGTCACAGCATTAGGACGTTGACATGAAGGTTTGAAAAGATGAATACGACCAAAAGCTTGAAATCAGACGAGACTTCAGCGGTGAGTTACTGGATGTGATTATTTATTCTGCATGAGGGCATAATTACACGGAGTGACCATTTGCGCAAAACGACAACCAATCGGTAAACCAATACTGATCGTCTGTCATTTATAGTGATCTGTTTGTTTAAACAGGCTATAAAAGGGTTGGTCCAACACTTTTATTTAATATCATAATCTAATATTTTTTGTAATGCACTTTAATACCAGTGCATGTTGGGATACTTACACAAAGTATCAGTGACCACCTGATCCTCTTCACCCTTTCTGAAATGAAGCATAATAAGTATTGTCTGTTTCAAGGGCTGAGCTGGTCTCTGCTCTACTGCGCATGTGTCGATTTTCAATTCTGATGTAAGCTCAGTACTGGGTGGGCCATTTATATGGATACATCTAAATAAAATGGGAATGGAGGGTGATATCAACTTCCTGTTTGTGGCACATTAGTATGTGGCTGTTGTGTTCCTTGGTCTTCATGATGTTCTCTGTGCATCAAACAGAACCCTGAGATTATCACAGAGCTGGTTCATTTATTCGGACACTTGATTACACACAGGTGGATTATATTTATCATCATTAGTCATTTAGGAGAACATTGGATCATTCAGAGATACACAATGAACTTCTGGAGTGAGTTTGCTGCACTGAAAGTAAAGGGGCCATATAATATTGCACGCCCCACTTTTCAGTTTTTTAATTTTCATAAAAATTTAAAATAACCAATAAATTTCGTTCAACTTCACAATTGTGTTCCACTTGTTGATTCTTCACCAAAAAATTACATTTGGTATCTTTATGTTTGAAGCATGATATGTGGGGAAAGGCTGAAAAGTTCCAGGGGGCTGAATACTTTCACAAGGCACTGTAAATCTGTCTGGAGTAACATTTTATTTTCTGGACACTTGAACAATCTCATAGTAAACAATTCGGGCAGTTCTGTTAGTTTTATTTTAAACACAGAATGTAAAATACAATGCAGAGCTGTACAAATGTGCAAATGGGCTGGGGGGACAGAAAAACACAAGGTCAAATAAAAAGTTTGCCTTTTTAGATGCATAAAATTAGGTAG
Organism: Dendrobates tinctorius; assembly: GCF_039654945.1. Classification (NCBI taxonomy): domain Eukaryota; kingdom Metazoa; phylum Chordata; class Amphibia; order Anura; family Dendrobatidae; genus Dendrobates; species Dendrobates tinctorius. The sequence goes on from NW_027361876.1 coordinate 1,979,548, forward strand.
GCAAAGTAAACATAAGTATATCATTATTAATGTTCAAAAAGACCCCAGCCTATCAAGGTCAATCTATTATACTAAGTTGTTGATCTAAAGGAAAACAAAAATCCAGATGCCTGTTTCTCCATGTTGAGGAGAAAATTTGTCCATACTCCTGCTTATGGTGTAAAACAAAAGATTTCTAATATTTGAACCTTGCAAACTTTGGTTGCCCCCTCAGAACCAAAAAGAGATCACTATCATTATATATAAACTAATTTAGTTATTTTCTTCTTAGAACTTTGTGTTGTGCCCTTAACCTACCTAAGTCATCAATAGGAGAATGTAGGTCACAGAAAGCTGAATGAAATGATGCCTTGATATTTGCGATCCAATGTCTTATTCTAGAAAAATCTATATTTTTCTTACATGTAAATAAGATGTTAAGTAGAGATGAACGAACTTGTTAGGAAAACTTCTGCCAATATCAAAATCGGCATGAACATTGCATATTCGTATTTGGAATCCCGAGCAATTTTCCTCAAAATCGGCAAAATTCAGCCAAAGCTTGGTAAATCAAGTTTCCACTAATGCTAATAATAATAGAATTGTGGTGCTGCACAATGAGCATGGGGGAAGACGTGTTTGAGGGGAGGGAGTGGGGAGATGTCAGATTAGCAGCGGACTGTATTTCTTTTTTATTAACTTAATGTGTGGAGATTCCGTCAGCCAATCAGAGCACCGAAATCATCCACAACATCAAGACACAAGGGCTTCTGTCATTAGCTGCCGAAGTCACATGTCCCTCTCCATATAAAAAACGGACATGTTGTTTTTGCTCCATTTTGACAGTGTAAGGGTGTGTGCACACGCTGCGGATTTTTTCTGCAGAAAAATCCGCATCGCTTGGCAGAAACCGCAGTGTTCCCTGCTGATTCCTACACTTTATCCAGCGGAATTGATGTAGATTTCATTGCGGTTTGGGTGTGCGGATTTTGGAGAGAGAGAGATCACATCGGGGGCTTATCTACAGCATTACAGAATGCTACAGATAAGCCCCTGATGGCTGTGGCCGCATCTTATAAGCCAAAAATGGGGTGACAGATTCCCTTTAAACTTTTCAAACTTATGCCAAATGTGCTGTGTATTCAAATTCAGGCCAAACAGGCTCTGCATATAAATTTGCATGATAAACATATATATGCTTTCCTTTGGTTGCTCCTAGCACTGTTTGCACTTTACCACATTTTTATGGATACAGATACAATCCATTACCTTTCTCTTTAGTAATCTTGTATTGCTGTTGTTCATTTAATATGTAATTTACCTGTTGTGAGCACCTTCTGTGCCACTATTTGCTCTTATATTGTTTCAATAAAGGTAATTTGATACACAACCTTTTGTCCTGCTATTTTATTATAAAGCCCAAACCGCTTCTCAGTTTTTTCTTTATTTTGGATTTTTGGTGTTCAGGGTGTATGTGGGGTAGGTGGCATTGTTACTTAAAGCTCTACTGAGAAAACAACGGCTTGTCCTATCCAAAGACAACTGACAACTTCTGATACTGGATGGGATACTCAAGTTTCTTTCTTTGGCAGCCACACAGATCAGGGCTAGAAAGACCATGTTTTCCAGTGGATGGAAAGTGCTGTATCAAGTGGAAAAAGTATAATGGGGCTCTGATAACCTTTCCACTACAAGCAACCCACCAGATGGAGACCCAACTTGGAGTCTCAACATTTCAAAAAAATGTTAGGAACATCAGCAGCAGTAGGTACAGAAGCCATGACAAAGGTGTCAGACTGCAATAATGCGATATCAACTCAGCACACTAAAAACTACACCATCGCCTAGTCTGCCCAAGTCTGCGACTGGATTGCAAAAGTCATTGGAGTGCCATGACTTTTTCATCTGGATGAAAGTTAAGCAGTCTACACTTTCAGGAGACAGCCGGATGCGCTTATCCATCAGGACACAACCAGAACCGCTGAACAGATGTTCTGAGAGAGCTCTGTTTGCTGAGCATGACAAAACCTCCAAGGAGTGACAGGCGAGCTCAGGCCATTCTGTTCTGCTGGTGCAGGGGTTGATCTAAAAAATGTGTAAAATGACTCACAGAAATTGCTTCTGCCATATACACTGCTGCTATATTGGTTTCCTCTATTGTCAATTCATCTAGCATATCCTGACCCCCTCCTACATATATTGTTTTATATTTTGTTTTTAATCATTTGTTGGATAATCATGATTTTTTTATTATAAATAAAGTTATTATATTATATTTACATTGTCTGAATACATTTTTTTGGTAGGATTGCTCCAACTCAGCCTGGAAAGCTGTACACAACTCTTGAACTATATGACTGCGATCTCCAAGGCATAATAATTTAAACACTGCCTGATTGCAGTGAGCCCTGACTGTACAGTATAGAGGTGGGAGGGATTCTCTCTGCACTGTGGGAATTCATGTCTCATTAAGGGAGATGTTGAGGGTCCAGGTGGAGGCCCTAAAGGAGGTGGAGGAGGCAGAAGCAGTGGAGGAACTGTTAGATACAGAGGTTTGTCCCGCAAGCCTTGGGGATTCCAAGACTTGGTGTCTAGTGATACCTTGGTGTCTAGTTTAGTTCTCCATTTCTTGGTGTGTAGTGGTTTAGTTCTCTAACCCTAGGTGTTTAGTAGTTTAGTTCTCCAACTCCTGTTGTCTTGTAGTTTAGTTATCCATATTCTAGTGTGTAGTGGTTTAGTTCTCCATCCCCAACACCCTGTAAGCCTTGGTGATTTCAAGACTTGTGGAGCAGACCCTTCCCCCTAGCCACCAGTCACCCAGTGCCAAGTCATCGAGATGTAACGACCCTGGCCATGTTTACTCATCCAGTAGTAAAATGCACCCTGGCTGACATAAATTGCAACATGCTGGTGTAGCACAGGCTAATCTCTCTTACAGACGTAATGGTGACTGGGGAACTGCAACGGAGATCAGCTTTCGGAAAGCGTATGAATACACCTGGTGGAAAGGCAGTTTTTCCGTGGCCAACAGATTGAAGATCATGAAGTTCAAGCTCTTAGCTTTGGCTGGTGTAGGAGGAAACAATCTTTTATGTGACCACAACTGTGAGATCGAAGTCTGGCTGTTGTGCTGAGAGAGGGTGGAGTAGGGTGAACAGAACAAACTGCTGGACTGTGAATAAGATGCAGGATGAGATGTCATGGTGGATTGCGAAAAACTTGATGTGCTCGGTGTCTGAGATCAATCAAAAACAGCAGGCATGTCCACTTCCATAACAGCTTATGTGCTCTCACATTTACTCCAACTGTAGCGGTCCATAGCAGTAAACAAGTAGAGGTTCTATGGATGGAAACCTGTGTGAGAACACTTGTCACGGTGACAGAGGAGGAAGAAGCACCAGATGCAGGTAATGGGGTGACGGTGGTTGCCAGGCCGGCTAGACTGCTTTTAAGCTCGGTGAGATCCCCAGACTAACACATGTTGATTGCGCATGTGACGGTTCATACATGTAGTAGTCAAATTATTGGAATTTTTGCCTCTTTGTTTTGCAAAGTTGGCAGATAACCTGAGTTGGGTCATCCTTTTCGGTCTTAAAAAAGGTCCAGGCTAGGCAATGATTGTCGCCCATGCGAACTTCAGATACGCGACCACTGCTGGACACAGCCAGAGTTGAGGCTGAGGATGCAGTGTTTGTCGTGGTTGCATCACTCTGTGTCTGTGTGGGAAGCCACAACATAACCTCGTCGTCTTCCTCCTACGCCACCTCCTCTGCTTAGCTACTCAGCTGAATGCCTCTGAGCTCACACCAAGTGGGATCTACAACTGCATTGTCATCCTTTCTGTTCTCCCACTCCTCGCTCTGAGAGTCACCCTCCTCCTCTTCCTGCCCTGACAGCACAGTACAGTTCTTGTATGCCTCAGGTATCTGAGTCTCATCAGAATCACATCCATCCCTGAGGGTTAACATCTGGTGGCAAAGGTCTGGATTCTACTCGGACCCTACTTAGTCTGGCCCTGGATCCAAGTGAAAAAATATTTAGCCATCGGTGCAAATGCTTTACTCCTCTTGAGTCTGTGAATTTTTGGAGCAGTCCTCTGATGCCCATGGAATAGAATGTGTGAAGAGCTCTGCAGATTCTCCCATCTGTGGTTCCCCACAGTCAATTGACTGATTACAGAGTTGTGAATTGGAGGAAACAACGGTAATTGGGGTGCCATCTCTGAGGCCTGTAATGTGTGTGATGTTAAGGTGGAGGAGAGGTCACTTGATGCAGCGCTTGCCATCCACTGGAGCATATGGTATTTCTGGCGCTACACAAGGTGTAGATGTGGGCGTCCCGCAAGCTCACTGCCTAGGGGTGACCGTTGGACTCTGATCTTTCCTCAAACACATATCCATGAAGTTTCTACTTTCTGCCAACTACAACTCAAAAATATTTTTCAGCTCTCTACATTATTGATACAAGAATCTACAAAAACCCTAGTCCATGCACTCATCATTTCCTGCCTGGACTAATGCAAGCTTCGGCTTTGTGGTCTCCACCTAACAGTCTCGCACTCCTCAAATCTATCCTAAACTCTGCTGCAGGACTACTCCACCTATCCCCTCACTATTCACTGGCCTCTTCTCTCTGTCAATACCTTCACTGGCTCCCTCTTACCCAGCGACTCCAGTTCAAAACCCTAACCATCACATAGAAAGCCATCCACAGCCTGTCTCCTCCATATATTTCTGACCATGTCTCCCGGTACTTACCTGCACACAACCTCCGATCCTGACAGATCTCCTTCTGTACTCCCCTATTTTCTTTTCTTCCCACAATCGCATACAAGATTTCTCCTGTGCATCACTTCTAATCTGGAACTCTCTATCTCAACATATCAGACTCTCGCCTACCATGGAAAACTTCAAAAGGAACCTGATGAACCACCTCTTCCTACAAGCCTACAATATACAGTAACCATCGTTTCACCATACTGCTACATGTCCATCTCTACCCACTGTATCCTCACCCATCCCTTGTAGACTTTGAGCCATTACGGGCAAGGTCAATTCTCCTCCTGCACCAATCGGTGACTTATATTGTTTAAGATTATTGTACTTGTTTATATTATGTAAAGTCCTTTTCACATGTAAAGCACCATGGAATAAATGGGCGCTATAACAATAAATAATAATAACAATATTACTGCTGCATGGCTGCCAAAGAAAGGGAGTTGAGTAGGCCATCCAGTAACACAAGTTGTCAAAATGCTGCGTAATTATACTATTTCTACTCTGAGGAAATTGATGCCTCTTTAGTGGTGTGTGGCAATAATTTTTTAAATGTGGAGACTCCAAGACGGTTCTCCATCTGGTGGGTTGCCTGTAGTGGAAGGGATGTCCCTCTAATTTTTGAAAATGTTTGTACTCAAGTTGGGTCTCCTTCATGTGTGTTGCCTGTAGCAGTAGGGCTCCCTGACCAGCAGGCCTGCACTTATTTTCAGTCAACCACCAATAGTAGTCTATGAAACTGATGTGTGTAACACCTGAGTGTGGTGGGAAAAAAACAGTTTGAGCTGCTGCATGAGGTGTTCTGGCTCCCAGCAAAGAAGGCATACACTGCCCCTCACCCATGTCATCTTAATTGAAACTTCAATTTAAAGCTCTAAATGCTGGCCCAGACCCTGATACCTCATACATGACCCATACCTGACTGCTTATGTGCCATTATAAATGTTCTACTGTGGGTCAATTGTTCATTCAACTACCTGTTACTGTCCTTACATTTTTCTAACATTAGTGCTCTACCAAGCTGATATTTGTGCTTCCTGATTGTAGCTGGGATAAAAAACTGTTTGAACTGTTGCATGAGGTATCAGGGCTCCAAGCAAGCTCTAAATGCTGGCCCAGAACCTGATACCTCATACATGGCCCTTGGCTGACTGCTTCTGTGTCATTTTCAAATTTCTACTGTGGTTGAATTGATCAGTTAACTACCTGTGTTGCTATCCTTAAATATTTCTACCTATATTAGTCTACAAAACTGATGCTTGTGTGACATCTGAGTGTGGCTGAGCATAAAAGCAGTTTGAGCTGTTGCATGAGATATCAGGGCTCCCAGCACAGCAGGCCTACACCAATCTTTCAACCACCTCTTAATTTGAACTTATATTCAAGGCTGTAAATGCTGGCCCAGATCCTGGCTCATAAATGGCCTATGACTGACTGCTGTTGTGCAATTATAAAATTTCTACTGTGGGTCAATTGATTACACTTTTCCTGGTGTCTGCGCCTAATTTTTGGAAATGTTTGGACTCCAAGTTGGGTCTCGTTCATGTGTGTTGCCTGAATTTTGCAGGGCTCTCAGAGATCCAGGCCTATACCTGTCACTCATCCACCTGTTACTGATCAATGTTTAAGCTAGAAATGTTGGTCCATGTCTTGTCCCAGGCCCTGTCCATGCTGCCCAGGAGTATGGTCGCCACAGTGGCATTGCCTTCCTCCAGGGAGGGTGATGTCAGGCTTGGAGGCAATGAAGGGTCTCTCTAGCAGTTAACCATGTCATGCAACACAGTTCCCACTCCAGGCCAGCAGAGGGAGCTCTGAACCAGAATTGGGGGAGGAGTGCTCTCTGAGGGCCAGGAAGGAAAAGGAGGAGTTAGTGTGAGGAGGGCAAAGAGTGTAGACGTGTGGAGAGAAGCTGGAGGTTGAGCTGAGGATAGAGAGCTCCCTCCCAGTGATAGCGCATGATCTGGAGCCTGGTCTCCACGGTTGTATGGATACTGAGGGTCCTGCAACAGAAACCAGAGGAATAGGAAGCTGTAAATGCTCTATTCCCCACTAAGACTCGGAGGCACAACAGCGAAGGGTGAGCCAAGAGAGATAGAAGGCTACAGCTGTCTGCCATACGAGGTAGCGCTAAGAGAAGATAAGAAGGAGGAACTTCAGTGTAACACAGTACTGGATGTACCTCAAGCCAGCTCTAGGAAGGAGACTACACAACCCATCTGATAGAGAGATCCCTGAGTTGCTTCCAGGCTAGCCTGCTCCTGTGCCATCTGGACCCTGGACTGCGTTTGCCAAGTAAAGGTAAAGAAACTGCACCCTTTTGTGTCCTTGCCTCCTTTCTGCAACATCCTCAGCACTGCTACATCTCTGTGCCAAACACTGCACCCTCTTCCTAAACATTCCACTACACTGCCCTGGGACCAACAGCCCTACCTGTGGAGGGCTACAACATCATTGATGCACTACACCATCTGTCCCAGAGGATCTGTCTGCAGCGTCGGCTTAACACATCCCTTGCCGAACACCACAGGTGGCGTCACGAATCACTTATAAACTTTATTCCCAACTCAACCTCTTTTACATGGGCGCCCAGGGCCATGGACCGGGTCACCGCTGCTGTGACAATCCCCTCTGAGAGACTGTCCCGGTACCGAGTACCCCACAGCCCTGGGAGGGCGACCCATATATGCCTTTGGTTTTGCCTCCCATTGAAGTCAATGGGGTTCAGATATGTTCAACTAAATGTTTGGAAACATCGGGACATTCGCCAATCCAAGCTGAATCGGACCTTCAAAGGTTTGCTCATCTATACTGTTCAGTACTAGGGGCCAATCACTGATCTGCATAAGAAACTGCTTTCAGAGATTATTTTAAAAGGGGGTGTTACCAGTTTGAACCAAGTAATGACTGATCCTCTTGTCTGATAATCACATACATCTCTGCACAAAGATCAGAATTAACATAGCACAGAGAGCTAAGGCTAGTTTCACATTAGCGTTACCAAGCGCAGCGCCGCGCCGCCAAGCTCCGCCCAGGCCGTGCCCCCTCCGGTCAGCTCCTGCTCTGGGCGCATGACGCTGCATGTGACCAGCGTACCCTATATTTAGCATTGGGTACGGTGGCCGTGTGCTGGCATGGTTTTGCCGGCGCATGCGCCCTTTTTGCTCTGTGTCGACGTGCGCCAAACGCACTCTGCTGCATTTTTGTGCGCAGATTCTTGGCGAGATCAGTGTCCTGACCTTAGATCATATCAGCTCATTTACATATAAGAAAAAAACAAGGATTTCTCTGGAACAAGACGTCGGATTGAACATATCAAGGTAATAAATAAATAATAATTTTTATTTATATAGCGCCAACATATTCCGCAGCACTTTACAATTAAGCGGGGACATGTACAGACAATAAATTCAATACAAGTTAAGACAATTCAAACAATGACATTAGGAGTGAGGTCCCTGCTCGCAAGCTTACAATCTACAAGGAAATGGGGGGACACAGTAGGTGAGAAATGCTTGTTAATTCAGGTCTGGCAATTATAATAGGGATTTTCATATAAAGCTGCATGATCCGGTCATCAGCCCGTGTGTTTAAGCGCAATAGACAAGTATCAAGTGCAGTTATCATGTGCATGAAGGGTGTGGAGACAGATGAATAGTAGGGTGCAGATTCAGAATAATATTTGGAAGGAGGGAACAGGGCAAAGTTAGCTTGCTGAGTAGTTGATGTGATAGGCTTCTTTGAAGAGATGGGTTTTCAAAGCGCGCTTGAATAGGTCAGGGCTAGGTATCAGTCTGATCGTCTGGGGAAGTGCATTCCAGAGAGCTGGAGCAGCACGAGAGAAGTCTTGGAGACGGAGGTGCGAGGTTCGGATTACGGGGGATGTTAGTCTTAGGTCATTTGTAGAACGGAGGGCACGTGTAGGGCGATAGACAGAGATGAGAGAGGAGATATAAGGCGGTGCAGAACAGTGGAGAGCTTTGTGGGTGAGAGAGATGAGTTTATACTGGACCCTGTAGCGAATAGGTAGCCAGTGTAATGACTGGCACAAGATATCAATAAGGTATCAATATAATCAACATTCTATGAACTACATACCGATATAGATGTCTAAGGAGGGTTGATTCTACTTTCAGATTCCCTTTAAGAATTATGATTAAATCGACAACGGTGTATTACTAGTTAGGTGTGTGTCCCTCCACTATTTGATACTGTCCTCATTGGGCTGGCTGCACCAAACTTTGTAGGGACACACCCCTTTGATATGAAGAGTTTTAACGTCAAATTGTCAATGTATATTTTTTCTTATAACCTTACTAAAGAAATATCAGAGTCTTATGAACATTAAAGAATATTAGTTAAATAAATGTCTTATGTAATTCTTTTCTTGAAATGTTGACTGGTATGTCTAGCTAATTGGAGTTCACTAAAGTATAATTGGCGCTAAAACGTAAAGGGGCTTTTGCAATCTGTTCCAGGAATGATTTCTGTGTGTTTAACTTACAAAATAATAGACCTTTGACCCATGCCTGATTTCAGGTTACTAACATGTATAAAGGAGTGACAATTTGCCTCCAATGCCTGTGATTCTTCATGTGTCAATAAGCCTGCACCTACTGTGACTGTAGATGTGCAATACATAAAAACAAGGATGTTATCTGGAACGATTAGTCTATCCATGTAAAAGTCTTGACGACACATTTATGTCATGTTGCTCTAGCCAACCTGATAACAATGTAATTCTCCATTTGTTTTTGCTACTTATTTTTTACACAAACAAAATATGTTTGATTATTTACTTTACAAATCCTCTGATCTGCAAATGGTTCATGAAAATTCATTGAATTTCCACCTGGAGGTTTAACTTGGGGGGTCTATTAAATTATGACATTAATTTTGCATTCAGATATAATAAATAATTAGAAAATAAATGTAAAAATACTCTAGATGGCAAATTCCTCTTGGGCTCTTTCAAGGAATAAGTTGGGAGCCGATGGAACAAGCCAGCAGAGGAGAGTCAGAGAGGGTAAATACTTTACTAAGTCAGAAACCAGGAGCATGGTCAGCGTGATCAGATATAGCCAAAGTGAAAGTCAGAATCACTGGCAAACAGAGTGTTAAGTCGGTCCAAAATAAGCAATCCCAATGGAAATCAGAAAGCAGAGTATCAGCCGAACAGACCAGAATACACCGATATATGCCAATTTACATTAAAGTACTGGAGTTTAAATAAGGGTGGCCCAAAGCTCACAGCAGAGAACTAATCACAGCTGATCAGTACTCAGCAGGAACGCAGATTTCTTGGCTGGGAAGCACAATAAAGCCCCCGTTACACACTGCGATATCGCTAGCAATATTGCTGTAAAGTCACCGATTTTGTGACGTTGCAGCGATATTGCTAGCAATATCGCTGTGTGTAATACTTGCCTCCGACCGCTCCCCCGCTGGTTATCGCTGATCGCGCGAGAAGCTCCTGGATCATTTCTCGTCGGCCACTTCCTGCGGCGCTTCCTGTGGCGACGACGAGCGACGAGTGGAGCCGGGCGGGAGGACGCAGGATCGCCGCGTCTGACAGGTAAGTAGCGATTCCCGTCCCCTGCGATGTCACTGGTGAGATCTGCCTGTGTGGCAGCTCACTAGCGACCACGTAGCGATGCACCAGCCATCCTGACCACGTCATATCGCTGGTCGGGATCGCTGGTGCATCGCTAGGTGTAACGGTACCCTAAGGGTACTTCGTGGCTTACATCCAAACCCCCCACAAAATGGGATTCGGACGTATACACCGATGGAGCCATAGATTATTATGGTGCCGGTAGAGCCAGCGTGCGCTCTGACGTGCATAATTTTATGAGGTGTATGCCTACTGGTGGCGGCCACTCAGACGTACTATGGCTTGCCAAAGTAATGTCAGTACTTTGTGGAGCCTCTTTTTGAGACAATTACAGCTGCAAGTCAATTTGGATAAGTCTTTATGAGCTTTCCACATCTTGCCACTGGGATTTTTGCCCTTTCCTCAAGGAAAATTTGCTCCAGCTCCTTGTAACAATTATGAAGATACTATGGAAACTGCATAGGATAAGAACGAATCTGAGACCGAAGTTGTGACAAAATAAACTGTATTAAGAAGCAAGGTGTACATCATAAACTAACAGAGATTATCCTGAATTTACAGCGAAGTGCAAACAGCACAAAACGAAAATGTCCAGCAACAGCGTTAAATGAAGCTGAGTGCGATTGGCACTTATACGTATTGAAAATGTCCAGCGACTATGTTATATGAAGCAGAGTGTGATCGGCACTTATACGTAACTAAAATGTCCAGCAATTTTCATGGCAGTCCAGAAATATGCAGGTGATGTTCAGCTATGAGGAGGATTTGCAGTGTACTACTTTAGGGCTCTAAAGTCTCGCAAAGTCCAGCACCGCAGCCCGCACAGACACGGTTCAAGAATTAGTACACTGATAATAATGTCAAAGGTTCTTATGCACACAGCAGTTCCAGAAAAGTTTAACTCCTCACTTAGACATCCAAACAAAGGAAACGACAGCAAGGATCAGGAAGCAGCACAGATGACTGAAGGCAGCTGGAAGTGATGAGGCAGAGCACCAAGTAATGAGCAGCAGCAGGAACTACAGAAGCAAGCCAGGAGGTAGCTCAGGAGCCAGCAGCACACAAAATACTCAGGCAAGGAGAGTTTCCCAACCTGGACTTAAATAACAGGACAGACAGGAAGTTCAAGGGCAAAACGAAGTACCAGACTCCATCTTGGACAAGGGCAAAACAGGCTCCATGGAACATCTGGAATCCTTACACTCCTTCAATTAGATGGTTTCCTCTGGTGAACAGCAATATTCAAGTTTGATCACAGATTCTCATTTGGCTTAAAGTCTGGGCTTTGACTAGGCTACTCCAAAACATTTACACATTTACCCTTAAATAACTAGAGTGTTGCTTTAGCAGTATGATTTGAGTTATTGTCTTGTTGGAAGATGAATCTCAATCCCAGTCCAGGCTGAATTAGGTTTTGCTCAAGAATATGCCTGTATTTCGCACCTTCCATCTTACCCTTGGCACGGACCATTTTCCCTGTCCTGCTACCGAAAATCAACCTCATAGCATGATGCTACCACCACCATATTTCACTGTGTGGAGTGTGTTCTTGGGGTTTCGAACTGTGTTGGTTTAGCAACACACATAAGGTTTATCTTGGTTCCCAAAAAGTTCAATTTTGGTCTCATATGATCACAGCAAAATAAGCTTCACAATGTGTGTGTGTAAATAAAGGCTTTTTTATGCCCACTTTTCCATAAAGCCCACCTCATGGCTTATTGTGGTTGTATGATCTGGTCAGATACTCCAGTCTATGCTTGGGAACTCTGCAGCTCCTTCAGAGTTACCTTTGGTCTCTGATTAATGCCCTCCTTGCTGGAGCTGAGAGTTTAGATGGGCAGCCCTCTATTGGCAGATTTCTTGTGGTACCATGTTCTTTCCATTTGGTGATAATGGATTTGATGGTGCTTCGGGGGATCATCAGAGATTGAGATATATTTTATAAAAATACAAACAAAAACAAAGTTGTTGAGACGTACAAGTCAGGGTTGGTTTATAAAATATAAACACACCCTGACTTGTAGTTCTCAACAACTTTGTCTCTGACTTGTTTGGAGAACTCCTTGTCTGTATGGTATACCATATAGAGAAAAATACACAACTAAAACCAAATTGTAATCATAAAAAATCCATATTTATTAGCAATGATTAAAAATGTAATATACAAAGTACAGACCAGAGAGAGGGTAAACAGACAATGAACTTCTCCAAATGAGTGGAACCGCAGGTCAGAGGCATATAGAGTAAGCCAAAAAAGGCCTATGGTAATAAATAGGAGTTCACATGTGTGCCTATAGGCACCAGTGAATAAAAGAAAAGTTACAATGCAAAGAGCATAGATGTATAGTTATTAAGAAAAACAATAAAAATACACATATTTGGTATTGCAGCATTCTATCAAAATATAGAATAAATTAATATGATCGGTAAATGGCTTAACGAGAAAAAATCAAAATGCCAGAATTATATTTTCTTGTCTGTTGAAACATTACAATAAACTGCAATAAGAGGCCATTAAAACATTGTATCTACCCCAAAGTGGTATCAGTAAAACCATCAGCTCAGGACACAAAACAAGATCTTAATACCTTAGTGACGGAGCCAATTTGCAACTTAATGACCTGGACAATTTTTACAATTCTGACCACTGTCACTTTATGAGGTTATAACGCTGGAACGCTTTAACGGATCCCGCTGATTCAGAGAATGTTTTTTCGAGACATATTTTACTTCATGTTAGTGGTAAAATTTCTTCGATATGACTTGCGTTTATTTAAGAAAAAAATGGAAATATATGCAATTTTGAAACTTTTAATTTTTATGCCCTTAAATCAGAGAGATGTGTCACAAAAAATACTTAATAAATAACATTTCCCACATGTCTGCTTTACATCAGCACAATTTTGGAACCAAATTTTCTCCTTCGTCTCATTGGGGGACACAGAGACTGTGGGTGTGTGCTTCTGCCGTCTGGAGGCCGACACTAAGTGTACAAAAAAAGAGTTAGCTCCTCCTCCGCCGCATACACCCTCGCCCCTAGGCCGGGCGTAACTCAGTTTTTTGCTTAGTGTCTGATGGAGGCACACGCAGTCTGGAGTTCCAGACTAGATTTTTGTTTTTTTGTTTTTTTTTTTTCTTCCTTTTTTCTATGAAGATAAGATAGGGGCGACGGATCCTATAGAGAGGATCCGATCTCCCCAAATCACCAACGGGCGACCACGTGTGAGTAACCCTCCACGTGTCCTCTCCCGCACCGAGGGACACATCTGGGACTTTTTTCCAGACATCTATTTTTTTATCGAAAGAGGGGCAACGCGTCCTGATTAGAGGACTCGGTTTCCCCACATCTTCATCAGGCTCGTGTGAGCAGAACCAGTGGTCAGCCTCCACGTTGTTCCTCTCCTACTACAGCAGTATGGAGGCCCCGTCCACCCCTTGATGTGAGTCCAGGGGGCTGAATCGGAGGCGCAGGTGAGAGCGGGAGCGGGGGCGGCGATAGAAGGGGGGAAGAGGCCGTAGGTAAGACCGACAGAGCACCCCCCCCCCCCTCGGCGGTCCTGCTCACCTTTTTTTATATGGGGCGATCCGTCCCTGCAGCACACCGCAAGCTGGCGCTGGTGACCCGGGCTCCGCACGCCGCGTGTATCCAGACGGCAGAGGCACGGAGCGCGGCCGGAGGCCGCAGCCGGCAGTCGCGCGTGGCCGCGCGCCGACTTCCGGTGGTTGCCGGAAGTCCCGCCCGGCTGACTTCCGGTGGTAGCCGGAAGTCCCGCCCGCTGACGTCCGGTGGTAGCCGGAAGTCCCGCCCGCTGACGCGGCGGGGGCAGGCGGCAAATGCGGAGACATGCGATATAGGCGCCGGAGAGACTTCCCCCTAACGCCTCGCATCCACGCAGGGGACTGCGGACAGGAGCCGGTGGGTGAGTGTAACTCCGTTTTGGAGAACCACGCTGCCTGTCAGGGAAGAGGTTACCCTCCTCCTCCTTCTACTCTGCCTTCAGCCTGTGCAAGTATGTCTGCCAAAGGGAAAGCTCACTCTTTCTTTTACGCGGTTTGCGTGTCCTGTGGGGTCAGGCTGCCAAAGGCACAGGCGGGTAAATATTGTGAAGCCTGTGAGTCGGAGCGCGCCCAGGAGCCCCCCACTGTTTCTGAACCCAGGGGTCAGGACCCCCCGGAATGGGCAGTGTCCTTATCGCAATCTATGCTGTCCCTTACAAGGGCAATTGAATCCCTTCAGGGCCCGGGCAGGAACAGAGAGGGGGGTCTGCCAGCGGAAGAGAGCTCGTCCTCGTCTCAGGACCCTCCAACCATTAGAGGTCGCTCCAGTACCAGGCAAGCTCATATCAAGAGGGTTCGTTCCCCGTCGGCCGGACCCTCCGGGGCTTCGGCGGCGGGTATTAGGCCATCCCGTTCCCCGTCTCTGAGCTCTGGAAGCGATCAGGATGAAGGAGAGGAGGAAGAGGCCTGGAATCTAGAAAGTCTGGGGTTCCAGGATTCGGTGGACAGTCTCATTGAGGCAGTCAACCAGACATTAGAGATCGAGGACGATGTGCCCACAGTCTCAGGTCACAAGGTCTCTTTTAAGAAATCCAGGAGACCACATAGAAGATTTGCCACGCATCCGGAGTTTGAGGAGCTAGTCCAGAAACATAGAGATCACCCGGATAAGCGTTTTGCTATGCAAAAAGCGCTGCAGGCAAAGTATCCGTTTCCCCCTGAGCTCCATAAGGCTTGGGTAGAGTCGCCAGTAGTGGACCCTCCGGTATCACGTTTAGCATCAAGATCGCTATTGTCGATACCCAGTGTTTCCTCTATAAAGGACCCAACTGATCGCCTCATGGACGGGCTTGCCCGCTCGGTATATGAGGCAGCAGGGTCGGCTCTGGCCCCCTCCTTTGCGGCGACTTGGGTGGCTAAGGCCATGGTTTCGTGGGGGGACACTCTGTTTAAGGCCCTCCAGGACAGGGATCTCCCCGCAGAGGTCTTAGAGGTGGCAAATCAGATGTCAGGAGCAAGTGATTATCTTGTCAGCGCCTCACTGGACGCGGCCGAGTGCTCGGCGGTGGCGGCGGCGAATGCGATCGCCATTAGGCGTGCATTATGGCTGAGACTGTGGAAGGCGGATTCTATCTCTAAAAAATCCTTAACCTCATTGCCTTTTCAGGGCAATCGACTGTTCGGTGAGAAGCTGGATAGGCTTATCTCAGAAGCCACAGGGGGGAAAAGTAGTTTCCTTCCGCAGCAGAGAAGTCGCCCGGCATTCAGGCAAACGCAAAGGCGTTTTCGCCCCTTTCGTAGCCCCTGGGGGGGGTCTTCGGCCAGGGCGTACTCCTCCGCAAACGATGGCCAGAGTAGGGAAAAACAAGTCTCCTACAGGGCCAATCCGCTGGGTAGAGGCCGAGGCCATTTACCCAGAGCGAAGGGGGCCAGGCCCCAAAAGCCTCCAGCTAAATGACTGGAGGCACTCCGTACCTACGGACGACAGAGTGGGCGGACGCCTACTAGGGTTCAGCCACGTTTGGGTCGCAGTGACTCGCGACACTTGGGTGGCAGAACTTGTATCGTCCGGGTACAAGATAGAGTTTGTCGGACGGCCACCTCAGCGATTCTTCCGGTCGCGACTTTCCAAAACAGATGCGCAGGCAGAGAGTTTGTTACAGGCTGTAACATCGCTACAGCACAAAGGGGTCATCGCCCCAGTGCCGCAGGGCGAAGAGTCGCAGGGGTTTTACTCCAATCTTTTTTCGGTCCCCAAAAAAGACGGGACTGTGAGGCCGGTTCTGGATCTAAAGATCCTAAACAGATTCATCAGGGTCAGGCGATTCCGGATGGAATCCCTCCGCTCGGTCATTGCAGCCATGGATCCAGGGGAATTTCTGGCCTCAATCGATGTGCAGGATGCATATCTGCATATTCCGATATTCCCCCCACACCAGAGGTTCCTGCGATTTGCGATCGGAGGACGTCACTTCCAATTCGTGGCTCTGCCCTTCGGTCTGGCCACTGCCCCCAGAGTCTTTACAAAGATAATGGCGGTGGTTATGGCCATCCTGCATGCACGGGGCATAACGGTGTTACCTTACCTGGACGACCTTTTGGTAAAGGGGCCGTCGTTTCAGGAGTGCCAGGACAATGTCAGTATTACTCTGGATACCCTGGCCCGTCTGGGCTGGCTGATCAATTGGAACAAGTCGTCTTTAGTTCCAGCCCAAAAGATCGTGTTCCTGGGCACGATTTTCGACACCTCCCGGGGGCTGGTGATCCTCCCTCAGGACAAGGCGCAAAAAATCAAGCAAGGGATACGGAACCTTCTACAGCCGGGCTCCAGATCCATCCGGTATGGCATGAGTGTTTTGGGCAGAATGGTGGCGGCGATAGAAGCAATCCCGTTTGCCCAGTTCCATCTCCGTCCGCTTCAGCATGCGCTCTTGACAGCATGGGACCGGAGGCTGCTGTCTCTCAGTCATCGGTGCAAGTTGTCTCCGCTGGTACGGGGTTCGCTCCGGTGGTGGACTCGCGACTCGTCTCTGGTCCAGGGGAAACCCTTTCCCCCGGAACAATGGTTGGTGGTGACAACCGATGCAAGCCTGCAAGGTTGGGGGGCAGTTTTCCAGAGTCACATAGCCCAGGGGCGGTGGTCCGTCCAGGAGATAGTTCTCCCGATCAACATTCTGGAGATACGGGCAATACGATTGGCCCTACAACATTTCCAGTGTTTCCTGAGACACCGGCCGGTGCGCATCCAGACGGACAATGCGACGGCAGTAGCATATGTCAACCATCAAGGGGGCACGCGCAGCCAGGCAGCCATGCGCGAGGTCGGACTGGTACTACGTTGGGCGGAGAAGAACCGCGTGGTAATTTCAGCGGTGCACATTCCAGGAGTCGAAAACTGGGCGGCAGATTTTCTCAGCCGACAGGGGGTCGCGGCAGGGGAATGGTCCCTGCACCCCGAGATCTTTCAGCAGATCTGCCAACGGTGGGGGACTCCAGACGTGGACCTTATGGCATCCAGAGAGAATGCCAAAGTACTAAGGTTTGTCGCTCGATCCCTCGATCCGCAGGCAATCGCAGCAGACGCGCTGGTGCTCCCGTGGAGCCAGTTTCGTCTCCCGTACTTGTTCCCCCCGCTGCCGCTGCTTCCAAAAGTTATCAGGAAAATAAGGAGAGAGAAGGTTCCAGCAATTCTGCTGGCCCCAGACTGGCCCCGGCGGGCCTGGTACGCAGATCTGGTCCAACTAGTGGTGGACGTACCCTGGCGTCTTCCAGATCGGCCGGACTTACTGTCCCAAGGGCCGATCTGCCATCCGAACTTAGGGGCCCTGTGTTTGACGGCGTGGCCATTGAATCTTGGCTGTTAACACAGGCAGGATTCAGACGCGATGTGGCGGCCACGATGGTGAGTGCCCGAAAGCCTTCCTCAGCGAGGGTGTATCATCGGACTTGGGAAGTTTTCTTCCGTTGGTGTAGGGATCGTGAAGTGGCTCCTCTGGTTTTTTCGATCCCCAACGTACTGGCTTTTCTACAGGCAGGGCTGGACGCAGGGTTGGCCCCGAGTTCCCTCAGAACGCAAATCTCGGCCCTGTCGGTACTTTTCCAACGAAAAGTCGCTTCCGTCTGGCAGGTTAGGACGTTTATGCAGGGGGTCGCACATTTAGTACCCCCCTATAAGGCGCCGATGGAATCATGGGACCTGAATTTGGTGCTCAGAGCCCTTCAGGAGGCCCCTTTCGAACCATTGCAAGAGGTCTCTTTACCTTACCTGTCCAGAAAGGTCGTTTTTCTAGTAGCCATAACGTCTATTAGGCGGGTTTCGGAATTGGCGGCCTTATCTTGTAAACCACCGTTCCTAACCTTTTATAAGGATAAGGTAGTTTTAAGGCCAGCTCCCCCCTTCTTGCCGAAGGTTGTGTCTGCGTTTCATATCAACGAAGACATCGTCTTGCCCTCGTTTTGCCCGGCACCGGTGCACAGGGTAGAGAAAGCTTTGCACACCCTGGATCTGGTAAGAGCTCTTAGGAGGTATGTGACAAGGACGGCGCCATTCCGCCAGACAGACGCTCTATTCGTGGTTCCAGAGGGTCGGAGGAAGGGGCTCGCTGCGTCCAGAGCGACTTTGGCCAGATGGGTTCGCCTGACGGTCCAAGAAGCTTATCAAATCAGTGGCACGCCGGTTCCGGCAGGGATCAAGGCTCACTCGGCACGGGCAGTGGGTGCCTCATGGGCACTGCGACACCAGGCTTCAGCGGAGCAGGTATGCAAAGCAGCTACCTGGTCCAGTTTACATACGTTTGCCAAACATTATAACGTACATACCCAGGCATCCTCGGATGCAAGCCTGGGAAGAAAGATTCTCCAGGCAGCAGTTGCGCACCTCTAATCAGGGGCGCAAATTAGCAGGGATTGGGTGAGCTAAGATCCCGCCCAGAGGACTGCTTTAGGACGTCCCACAGTCTCTGTGTCCCCCAATGAGACGAAGGAGAAACATGGATTTTTGTGAGTACTCACCGTAAAATCCTTTTCTCCGAGACGCTCATTGGGGGACACAGCACCCACCCTATCAGCCAGTTGGCATTTACTTATTTTGAGTTTTTACAAATCCTTGTACAGGGTTTAGGGTGGCCCCTTTTTCAGACATATAGTTTCTTGCCTGAGTTTAAGGCGCGTTCTCCTACTGCTTATGCACTAAACTGAGTTACGCCCGGCCTAGGGGCGAGGGTGTATGCGGCGGAGGAGGAGCTAACTCTTTTTTTGTACACTTAGTGTCGGCCTCCAGACGGCAGAAGCACACACCCACAGTCTCTGTGTCCCCCAATGAGCGTCTCGGAGAAAAGGATTTTACGGTGAGTACTCACAAAAATCCATGTTTTTTTGTTAGGAAGTTACAAAGGTTAAAAGTTGACCAGCGATTTCTCATTTTTACAACAAAATTTACAAAACCATTAACATTTAACTTTTTTTTACAAACATTTTACTTCAGAACCAATTTTTTTTATTTTCACAAGTGTAAAAAGAGAAAATGAACCACAAAGTTTGTTGTGCAATTTCTCCTGAATACGCCAATACCCCATATGTGGGGGTAAACCTGGGCTTGGAACGGAAGGAGCGCCGTTTGACTTTTTCAATGCAGAATTGGCTGGAATTGAGATTGGATGCCATGTCACGTTTGGAGAGCCCCTGATGTGCCTAACCAGTGGAAACCCCCAACAAGTGACACCATTTTGGAAACTAGACCCTTTATGGAACTTATCTAGACTTGTGGTAAGCACTTTGAACCTCCAAGTGCTTCACAGAAGTTTATAACGAAGAACCGTGAAAATAAAAAATCATATTTTTTCTACAAAAATGATCTTTTCACCCACAAATCTTTATTTTTACAAGGATAACAGGAGAAATTTGACCACCACAGTTGTTGTGTAATTTGTCCTGAGTACACCCATACCCCATATGTGGGAGTAAGCCACTGTTTGTGCGCACGTCAGAGCTAAGAAGGGAAGGAGCACTGTTTGAAGAATTGGATGGAATTGAGATTGGATGCCATGTCGTGTTTGGAGAGCCCCTGATGTACCTAAACAGTGAAAAACCCCCACAAGTGACACCATGTTGGAAACTAGACCCCTTAGGCTAGTTTCACAGTAGCGTATCTACACGCAGCGCACGGCTCCGCTAAGCCCCGCCCCTGCCACGCCCCTTCCGGTCATTTCCTCCCTACTATCGCACAGCGCTGCATGAGATCTGTGCATCCTATCTTTAACATAGGGTGCGCAGACCGTGCGCTAGTAGGATTTTGCGTGCGCTGTGCACTTTTGAAGGTGCGCCGAGCGCACCAAAATGCAACATGATGCGTTCGACGCACATCGGCGCACCTTCAAAAGTGCGCAGCGCACGCAAAAATCCTACTAGCGCACGGTCAGTGCATGGTCTGCGCACCCTATGCTAAAGATAGGGTGCGCAGATCGCATGCAGTGCTGTACGATAGTAGGGAGGAGATGACCGGAGGGGGAGCGCAGGGGGCGGGGCTTAGCAGCGCCGTGTGCTGCGTGTAGATACGCTAGTGTGAAACTAGCCTTAAGGAACTTATCTAGATTTGTGGTGAGCACTTTGAACCCCCAAGTGCTTCACAGAAGTTTATAACGCAGAGCAGTGAAAATAAAAAATATTTTTTTCCTCAAAAATGATTTTTTAGCCCACTATCTCCTATTTTTACAAGGATAACAGGAGAAATTGGACCACAAGAGATGTTGTGCAATTTGTCCTGAGTACACTGATACCCCATATGTGGGGGGACCACTGTTTGTGTGCATGGGAGAGCTCAGAAGAGAAGCAGCACCATTTTTGAATTCAGACTTTGATGGAATATTCTACAGGTGTCATGTTGCATTCGCAAAGCCCCTGATGTGCCTAAACAGTGGAAACCCCCCACAAGTGAACCCATTTTGGAAACTAGACCCCCCCAAGGAGCTTATCTAGATGTGTGGTGGGCACTTTGAAGCCCCAAGTGCTTCACAGAAGTTTATAACACAGAGCCATGAAAATAAAAAAAAATCATTTTTTTCCTCAAAAAATGATTTTTTTAGCCCCCTATTTTTTATTTTCCCAAGGGTAACAGGAGATATTGGACCACAAAAATTGTTGTGCAATTTGTCCTGAGTACGCTGATACTCCATATGTGGGGAGGAACCACTGTTTGGGCACATGGGAGAGCTCGGAAGGGAGGGAGCACTGTTTGACTTTTTGGACGCAAAATTGGCTGGAATCAATGGTGGTGCCATGTTGCGTTTGGAGACCCCCTGGTGTGCCTAAATAGTGGAAAGCCTCTCAATTCTAACTCAACCCTAACCCCAACACACCCCAAACCCTAATCCCAACCCTAACCCCAACACACCCCTAATCCAAACCATAACCCTAACCACAAGCCTAACCCTAATCCCAACCCCAACACACCCCTAACCCTAATCTTAACCCTAATTCCAACCCTAACCCTAATTCTGCATTGAAAAAGTCAAACGGCGCTCTTTCACTTCCGAGCTCTACCGTGCACCCAAACAAAGGTTATCCCCCACATATGGGGTTTCAGCCTACTCAGGACAAATTGCACAACAACTTTTGGGGTTCAATTCCTTTTCCTACCCTTGGTAAAATAAAAAATTGGGGGCAAAAAATATCATTTTTGTGAAAAAAAAAAAGATTTTTTATTTTTACGGCTCTGTTATAAACTTCTGTGAAGCACTTGGGGGTTCAAAGTGCTCACCACACATCTAGATAAGCTCCTTGGGGGGGTCTAGTTTCCAAAATGGGGTCACTTGTGGAGGGTTTCTACTGTTTAGGCACATCAGGGGCTCTGCAAACATAACATGACGCCCGCAGACCATTCCATCAAGTCGGCATTTCAAAATGTCACTGCTTCCCTTCCGAGCCCCGACGTGTGCCCAAACAGTGGTTCCCCCTAAATATGGGGTACCAGCGTACTCGGGACAAACTGGACAACAACTTTTGGAGTCCAATTTCTCCTGTTACATTTGTAAAAATAAAAAATTGCGGGCTAAAAAATCATTTTTTGAGGAAAAAAAATGATTTTTTATTTTCACGGCTCTGTGTTATAAACTTCTGTGAAGCCCTTGGGGGTTCAAAGTGATCACCACACATCACATCTAGATAAGTTCCTTGGAGGGTCTAATTTCCAAAATGGGGTCAATTGTGGGGGTACTCCAATGTTTAGGCACACAGGGGCTCTCCAAACACGACATGGTGTCCGCTAACGATTGGAGCTAATTTTCCATTCAAAAGTCAAATGGCGCTCCATCCCTTCTTGTCCCTACCATGCATTCAAACAGTGGTTTATGACCACATATGAGGTATCTGTGTACTCAGAAGAAATTGCCCAACAAATTTTAGGAACCATTTTATCCTGTTACCCATGTGAAAATGAAAAAATGATGCTAAAAGAAAATTTTTGTGAAAGAAGAGTACTTTTATTTTTACGGATCAATTTGTGAAGCATCTGAGGGTTCAAAGTGCTCACTATGAATCTAGATAAGTTCCTTGGAGGGTCTAGTTTCCAAAATGGGGTCACTTGTGTGGGTGCTCCAATGTTTAGGCTCACAGGGGCTCTCCAAATGCGACATGGCAACCGCTAACGATTGGAGCTAATTTTCCATTCAAAGTGTCAAATGGTGGTCCTTCCCCTCCACGCCCTGCCGTGCACCCAAACAGTGGTTTATGACCACATATGAGGTATCAGTGTACTCAGGAGAAATTGACCAACAAATTTTAGGATCCATTTTATCCTGTTGCCCATGTTAAAATGAAAAAATTGATGCTAAAAAAAAATTTTTGTTGGAAAATTAAAATGTCCATTTTTTCATTCCACGTTGCTTTAGCTCCTGTGAAGCACCTGAAGGGTTAATAATCTTCTTGAATATAGTTTTGAGTAGCTTGAGGGGTGCAGTTTTTAGAATGGTGTCACTTTTGGGTATTTTCTGCCATATAGACCCCTCAAAGTGACTTCAAATGTGAGGTGGTCCCTAAAAAAATGGTTTTGTAAATTTTGTTGTAAAAATGAGAAATCGCTGGTCAACTTTTAACCCTTATCACTTCCTGACAAAAAAAATGTTTCCAAAATTGTGCTTATGTAAAGTAGACATATGGGAAATGTTATTTATTAACTATTTTATGTCACATATCTCTCTGGTTTAACAGAATAAAAATTCAAAATTTGAAAATTGCAAAAATTTTTAAATTTTCACCAAATTTCCATTTTTTTCACAAATAAACACAAAAATTATCGACCTAAATTTACCACTATCATGAAGCTCAATATGTCATGAAAAAACATTCTCAGAATTGCTATGATCCATTGAAGTGTTCTAGAGTTATTACCTCATAAAGGGACACTGGTCAGAATTGCAAAAAATGGCCTGGTCATTAAGGTCAAAATAGGCTTGGTCATGAAGGGGTTAAGTACCCTTAACTACTGCTGTTAAAAGGCGTATCGGTGGTTTTTATGTATAGCAGTCTGTAGTAAATTAATTTCTTAAGGGCGTGACTTTCACTTCCGGTTCAGGAGTCACCTTTCCTCCTAGCAGCCATTTCATTTTATAGTTTCACTTGCTGTGAGAGAGACACCCTTGAACCAAGCTGAGGAAGGCATGAGTTTTCGACCACACGCTACACCTTGCTGCTCTTTGCTTACACCTGCATTCCTGGAGAAGTTATTGTATTACTGATCATACACTGTATGTCCAGATTTCCAAATAAACAAGTCTGAATTGCACAATCCCTGGTATGCATCATCTCTCCAGACGCTGAACAGCATCGGTCCTGTCTGCTCTGCATTGAGGAAATGGAGATAGGATCTCTCACAGCCCCTATTAATCAACCACATCTCCATTCACCTCATGCGGGGACAGAACAAGCTCAGAAGTGGCAAACGCCACAGAGCAGCAGAAAATAATTCCCCAAAAGTACCAAACCCCACGGTGCAGCAATAAGTACTTCCTCAGCAGCATCAAAGATATAGAACAGAGCAGCACTAAATGCCACTCCAGCAACACCCAAAAAATACCTTAGTGCAACGCTAAAAACCTTCCCACCAAGCAAATTACTTGTGCTAATGCAAATTACCTGCTTTGACTACTATTAATAAAACATCTACTACTTTCATTACAAATATTTTTACACCTGCTGGACATGTGATAATCCTACCTCTATCCACCATCATTAACTCTTCCCAACCCTCCCTCAATGTCTGCAACATTGTGATTCTTCCAAACCCTCCCTCAATGTCTGCAGCATTGTGATTCCCTTCCCACAGGATCACTGTCGGAATTATTGTGCAATCCTTCTACCCCCACTTTCATCAGGATTGTGCCCACACCTCCCCAATGTCGGCAGCAGTATCTCCACTCATCCCCTACTGTCAGCAGCAGTTTGTCCCCCCTCTCCTGCACTGTCAACAGCATTGTTCTCCCTTCCCCACTGTCATTAGAATTTTGCCCGTTATATGACCCTCATCCCCAATGTCAAAAGCGATATTCCCCCATCATCCCACTCCTCCCTGGCAGAAGATAGTGGGAATTGGACAAGGAGCTTCAGGAGAGTTCACCACTTTTTTCTCCTTCACTGCAAAGTCCAGACTCCTACGCAGTAAAGGACTTATGTTAATATGACTATGATGTTACCACCAGACCACTTCCCTTCCAACCTCAGATGTATTAATGTTTTTGCTACTACTTTGTCTAGGATAGTGGTGCTGTTTGATGAGAGGGGAAATGAGGGATGTGGTTGATGAGGGCAGGGGGTGTGGAGAAATTAGAGGAGCGTTGCATTCTTTCCCCCCCCTTAACTCCTTTGTTTTGGTGACTTTATTTTTCGCTCCCCTACTTCCCAGAGCCATAACTTTTTTTTATTTTTCAGTAAATATGGCCATGTGAGGGCTTGTGTTTTGCAGGACGAGTTGTACTTTTGAATGACACCATTGGTTTTAAGATATCATGTACTGGAAAATGGGAAAAAAATTCCATGTGCGGTGAAATTGCAAAAAAAAAAGTGCAATTCCACTATTGTTTTTTGTTTTGCTTTTTTATTATGTTCACTAAATGCTAAAACTGACCTGTCATCATGATTCTCCAGGTCATTACGAGTTCATAGACACCAAAAATGTCTAGGTTCTTTTTTATTTAAGTGGTAAAAAAAAATCCAAAGTTTGTTAAAAAAAAATAAATTGCGCCATTTTCCGATACCCGTAGCGTTTCCATTTTTTGTGATCTCGGGTTGAGTTAGGGCTCATTTTTTGCATGCGAGCTGACATTTTAAATGATAGCATTTTGGTGCAGATATGATCTTTTGACCGCCCGTTATTGCATTTTAATGCAGTGTTGCGGCAACAAAAAAAATGAAATTCGGGTGTTTTGACTTTTTTTTCTCGTTACATCGTTGGGCAATTGGGTTAATTCTTTTTATATTGATAGATCGGGTGATTCTGAATGCGGCAATACCAAATATGTGTATGTTTGTTTTTTTTTATTGTTTTATTTTTAATGGGGCGAAAGGGGGGTGATTTGAACTTTCATTTTTTTATATTTTTAATTTTTTTTAAAAAAAAATTTAGCTTTGGCATGCTTCAATTGTCTTTATTGGAGACTTGAAGCTACCATAACCCGATCGCCTCTGCTAAATACAGGTGATGATCAGATCGCCTGCATGTAGCAGAATTGCTGACTTGCTATGAGTGCCGTCCACCAGGCAGCGCTCATAGCAATCTGGCAGTGACTACCATAGAGGTCTGCAATTCTACCCGCGGCTGTTCTGGGCACATGTCAGCTGTTCAAACCAGCTGACATGTGCCGGGAAAGATGTGGACCTACCGCCAGAGCCCACATCAAAGGGAGGGAGTCTGACATCAACGTATTATTACGCCCAATGTCGAAAAGGGGTTAACTTTATGTGTGTTTATCAACCATCAAATAGAGGAAATCCAGTAGATTGTAGAAATTGGTTCCAATATCAGTACTTTATTTATGGCACATACATTCGACCTGAAGAAGAGGTCACTGAATGGACCTTGAAACGCGTTGTCTCTGTATGTACCATAAATAAAGTACTGATATTGGAACCAATTTCTACAATTTACTGGATTTCCTCTATTTGATGGTTGAAATATAGTAGCGCGGGAATCTGGTGTTTTTTCCCTCTTGGGATCTCCTCTTTGAACAAAATACATCTGCACCGATGCTCAAATTCTTTGCATGTTGGATCTGGGGCCGGACGAAGTAAGGTCTGAGCAGAATCCAGACCCTCGTCACCAGATGTTAACCTCAGGGGTTAAAGTGATCCCGATGAGACTCAGATACCAGAGGCGCACATGGACTGCGTTAGGCATCAGGTTCCTGCAGCTGCACAGTAGGAATCCAGAGCCTTGCATACTGCGGTCTCTCATTCTTCTCCGACCGCTCAGGAGCCTGCACAGCAATCTCGGCATCGCAGGCGCTCTGCTCACATCAGCTCTGTAGGACTGGTTGTTGCTGCCAACTCTGGGTCAGCAATAGCAGCGCAGGCTGCCCTGCAGCAAGCCACTCCAGTGGCTAAGTCCTCTCATCACGCTACTGGGCATGCTAACGAGATGATCTCCCATTGGAGATCGGGAGTCACGTGCTCAGGTCCTTCCCCTGATCTGATTGGTCCATCCCAGAGATCTGGAAGGTCCCGCACGGCTATAAAAGGTCGCTCGGCCATGCGCTAGTATAGACTTTACTTGCTAGATGTGTGAATGGTGATGGATGTATGATTCTGGTGCCTGACTTATTAAGATTCCCCTTCCTCTGATATTACGCATGTGGATAGGGAACTAGAAGAAGAGTCAGCGCCAGTCAGTGGCTAGTCATTGGCAACTGTGCACACCGCACCTCGGTCCTAGCAACCGACAGTGCGCCTGCTACCGGGCACTGTCGATCAGCGGCAGAGTCTGTTGGCACGCTGCATTCAGCAGCACTTACCGGCATCCGCAGTAGCGACGCCGCACGTACGGTAGGTCTAGACGGACACTGACCCCTGTCTTGGACCCATGTCCTGTGACCAGATACCGTGCGTGCGATTTCGCTGAGACCTGTGAATCTAACAGGCTCAGTGTTTATGTTTGTGTTACAGCACCTCTGTGAGTTAACAGAGTCTGCTCTGTGCACATCGGGTGACATTGAACCCGTGCGCATTATACCACCATATAGCGTGTCTGCCTTTGTCTTGCAGCGGTTTTAACACCTACTGCACGGTGGACCCCGGGCGGCGAACGCACTTTCTATTATTTAATATTTGGTGCATTCCCTAACAGACTGTACTGTGGTGTCAGGGTTGGAAGAGGGTGACTCTCAGAGTGAAGAATGTGACAACAGACAGGATGACAATAAGGTAAAATAAACAAAAAGATAGCCTCACCGTGTCCTATATTATGATTCAGTTCATCTTGCAATCTAGTGGGTCTCCAGCCAATAGTTGTGACTTGCGGCTTATCATAGGAAATACATTTTGGCGAGTCCCAAAAATAGATAAAATCCTCAAATTTATTTCAAATATTTTAAAAGATCATACAGGTTGGGGATACATTTCAATGCATCTTCTGGCAAAAGCCTTTATTCACTGAAATAAATTTGAGGATTTTATCTATTTTTGGGACTCGCCAAAAATCTCTTTCCTAGGATGACAATGAGGTTGTAGATTCCACTTGGTGTGAACCCAGAGGTACGCAGCTGAGTAGCTCAGCAGACGAGGTGGAGGAGTACGAAGGCAAGGAGGTTCCGTTGAAGCTTCCCACATAGACACGAAGTGATGCAACCATATCAAGCACTGCTTCCTGAGTTCCAACTCTGGCTGTGTCCAGCACCAGTTGCGAGTGTGCAGTTCACAGGGGTGGCAAGGGTTGCCTAGCCTGAGACTTTTTTTTTTGAGACAGCAAAGGATTACCCAACTCACGTTTTCTGCCAAATTTGTAAAATAAAAAAACTCAGAAGAAGCAAAAATTGCAATAATTTGACAACTACATGCATGAACCGGCACATGCATAATCAACATGCCTTAGTGTGGGAATCTCACTGGGCTACAATGCGGTCAAGTGGGCCTTGCCAGCCACCAGCCTTCGACAACCACGTTTCTTCCTCCTCTGTCACCATGCCAAGTCGTCTCACACAGGTCTCCAGCTGCAGCCACTCCACTTGTTTACCCCCTACTGTCAAGGTGAGTGATAGCCCATCAGCTGTTACAAAAGTGGACATGTCTGCTGTTTTTGTGTCACCTAGCACAGCACATCTTTCTCAATACACCATAACATCTCTACCTGCACCTCACTTACAGTCCAGCAGCTTGTCCTGTTTTCCGTACTCCACACTCTCTCAGCACAGCAGCCAGGCCTTGGTCTCGCAGTTGTGGTCACGGAAAAGAATGTTTCCTCTTACACATGCCAAAGCTAAGAGCTTGAACTGCATCTCCAATCTGTTGGCCATGGAAATGCTGTCTTTCCACCTGGTGGATACAGAAGGTTTCAGAAATTTGATGGCCTTCACAGTCTCCCAGTACCAGTGGCCCAGTCACCATTACTTCTCTAAGAAAGCTGTGTCTGCACTACACCATCATGTCACAGACATCGTCACCCGTTCCTTGAAAAAAATCTATGTCTGCCAGGGTGCATTTCATCACTGACTCCTGGACAAGCAAGCCTGGGTAGAGGCATTACATCTCACTGACTGGCCACTGGGTAACTCTGGTGGCTGTGGGGGCAGGTGGTCAAGGCCCTGCTCCACAAGTCTTGGAATCCCCAAAGATTGTAGGACAAACCCATAACACTTCCTTGACTGTTTGTGGTGCCTCCACTTCCTCTAGGGCCTCCACCTGCACCCTCAACCTCTTTCTTAAACAGACATGTGTTCCAACAGTGCAGAGAAACCCTCCCTTCATCTCTGTACAGTGCAGCCATTGCTCACCGCAATCAGGCAGTGTTCAAACTAATATGCCTTTGGAGATTGCAGCCGCACAGCTGCAAGAGTCATTACACAGCTATCCAGACTGAGTTAGAGCAATTATATTACAAAGATCATGTCACTATTCAGTGGCACATAGATCAAGAGTGAAGACAGTTTTTCTAAAAAACTTCAATTTTTACTAAACAATAAACAAACACATATATACTTTTGGTTTGAGGCAACAGGTATATATGTGTTTGTTTATTGTTTTTTAGAAAAACTGTCTTCACTCTTGTTCTATGTGCCACTGAATAGTGACATGATATTTGTAATATAATAGTTTTTTGGAGTGTAGCCTGTCACCTTTTGGGAGAATGGGCTTGGGTATTGTGCTTATGAGTTAGAGCAATGGCTGTCTGTACTGAACCTGGAGCCATGGAAGGCCGTGTGAGATAATGGTGCAAGCCTGGTGGCGGCTCTATGCAGGTGCAGCTTCACATGTGCTTTAAATGGCTCATGTCCTCAATCTGGTGGTGCTGCAGAAAGCAAGGTCGCTGTGTATACACTTCTAATGATTGCACCCCTCAGGTCATCGACTTGCATCACCCCAGATGTCTTTCGAATGTTTTATTTGCGATGTTCTGACACAATGAAATTCCACTCTGCACATATTGCAGCAGCTGTTGCAGCAATGTTGAGCCCTAGTGCAGTATTTCCTTTTGCATAGCCTGGGCCAATGCAGTCCGGACATGGTGCAAATCATGCTTGCAGAGTGGGCACAGGTGAAGGACCTCTGCACCTTTCTGCATGGTTTTGAAATGGCTACTAAGATGGTGAGCGCTGATGATTCCGTCATCAGCATCACTATTCCAATCATCTACATACTGGAGCACTCTGAATAGTATGCATGAGGAGGTGGTGGCCGCAGAGGAAGAGGTGGAAGCAAAGGAGGATGCAGAAGGGATAACAATATCTCATTTTTCTGGACTGTCATCACACAGGCGGGTCTTATGGGAGGGTGACTTACAGCGATCGAGGGGGGCTTATGGTACCAGACAAACTATCAGAGAAGATGCATGAATAGAGGGAAAATGGAGGAGGGCGTGGTGATGGATGTGCAACAGCCTGGAAATGAAGAGGATAATGACCCTCTCTTTGTTGTCCATGGTTGGTCGGAGGGGATGGACAAAGCATCCTTGAGTGTTACCCCACCACCAACACATCATGGACTTGGACCACATGAAAGCAACCAACACATGAGCACCTTCTTGCTGAACTATCTTCAACATGATACCAATATTATTAGGGTTAGAAATAGTGCTGACTACGGAGTTAGATCCACGGTACAATACTAAATTTCATCAAATGCTTCCCCCCGGAACGGAACGTGCGCATACTGCAGTATCAAAAGACGCTTGTAGATAATCTTAAGAGTACTTTTCGCCAAGGCAGCAGTGAGGCACACAGTGTGCATCCCAATTGTAGACATCCAACCCAGGGAATATCAAGGCATCCTCACAAAAACATTAGCAGGAGCAGTAGCAGAGTAAGTGGCATAAGCAATTTCTGTGATTGGTTTCACACATTTTTTAGAACAGCCTGTGCACCAGCAGAACAGAGTACAAGTCTGACACGTTGTGAACCACTGGAGAGCATAGTGCAGGAGTATTTGGAGCTCAAAATCAATGCCATCAGGGGCGGTTTGGACCCTTTTGCATTTTGGTCTTCAAAAATGGAAAAGTGCCCGTAGCTCGCGTGTCACGCCTTGGAGGTTTTGTCATGCCCGACAGCCAGTGTTCTCTCAAAATGTGTTTTCAGTGCTGCTAGTGGTGTCCTGATGGATAAGAGCATCCGGCTGTCCCCTGAAGTGTAGCCCACCTAACTTTCACCAGAATGAACAACTCATGGATCTCCAATGACTTTTGCACACCAGTCGCAGATTGGGCAGACTAGGTGATGGTGTTGTTTTTAGTGTCATTTATTGATCTTGCGTTATTGCAGTCTGTACCCCCTTTGTGGTGACTTCTGTGCCTGCTGTTGCTACTGCTGCTTATGTTACAAACATTTTTTTTAAATGTGGAGACTCCAAGTGGGTTCTCCATCTGGTAGGCTGCCTGTAGTGGAAAGTGTTTCAGAGGCCTATTATAATGTTTCTAATCTGTGGAAATTGATGCCACTTTAATGTTGCGTGACAATAATTTCTTGAAATGTGGAGACTCCAAGTTGGGTCTCCATATGGTGGGTTGCCTGTGTAAGTAGGGTTCTCAATCAGGCATGCCTGCGCTTACTTTCAGTCAACCACCTGTGTTACTTTCCTTACATTTTTCTACCAATAGTACTGTATGAAACTGATGTTTGCGCCATCTGAGTGTGGCTGGAAAAAACAGAAATTGGAGGTGTTGCATGAGATATCATGGCTCCCAGCTAAGAAGGCTTACACGGCTCCCTTAACTATTAGGTCGTCATTGAACTAGGATTAGGGTTAGAATTAGGATTAGGATTGGGATTAAGGTTAGGGTTGGGATTAGGGTTAGGGGTGTGTTGGGGTTAGGGTTGGAGCTAGAATTGAGGGGTTTCCACTATTTACCAACTTTGGGGGTCAAAAAATTGGGTCTAAAAAATCACTTTTGTGGAAATAGAAAAGACTTTTTATTTTCACGGCTCTGCGTTTATAAACTTGTGATGCGCTTGGGGGTTCAAAGTGCTCACCACACATCTAGATAAGTTCCTTAGGGGGTCTAATTTCCAAAATGGGGTCACTTGTGGGGGGTTTCCACTGTTTAGGCCCATCAGGGGCTCTGCAAACGCAACATGACGCCTGCAGACCATTCCATCAAAGTCTGCATTCCAAAATGGCACTCCTTCCCTTCCAAGCTTTCCCATGCGCCCAAACAGTGGTTCCCCCCACATATGGGGTATCAGCGTACTCAGGACAAATCGCACAACAACTGTGGGGGTATGATTTCTCATGTTACCCTTGTAAAAATAAAATTTTGGGGGCGAAAAGATCATTTTTGTAGAAAAAAATGGATTTCTTATTTTCACGGCTCTACGTTATAAACTTCTGTGAAGCACTTGAAGGTTCAAAGTGCTCACCACACATCTAGATAAGTTCCTTAAGGGGTCTAGTTTCCAAAATGGGGTCACTTGTTGGAGATTACCACAGTTTAGGCACATTAAGGGCTCTCCGAACGCAACATGGCATCCAATCTCAATTCCAGCCAATTCTGCGTTGAAAAAGTCAAAAGGCGCTCCATCCCTTGTGAGCTCTGCCGTGTGCTGAAAAAGTGGTTTACCCCCACATATGGGGTATCGGCGTATTCAGGAGAAATTGTACAACAAATTTTGTGGTTGATTTTCTTTTTTAACACTTGTGAAAATAAAAAAAATTGGTTCTGAATTTAATTTTTTGCAAAAGCTAAATGTTAATTTTTTCCTTCCACATTGCTTTAGTTCCTGTGAAGCACTTAAAAGGTTAATAACCTTCTTGAATGTGGTTTTGAGCACCTTGAGGGGTCTAGTTTTTAGAATGGTGCCACTTTTGGGTATTTTCTGTCATGTACACCCCTCAAAATGACTTTAAATATGATATGATTATGATAAGACTTATCGAAGAAATTTTACCACTAACATGAAGTACAGTATGTCAAGAAAAAACAATCTCAGAATCAGCGGGATCCATTAAAACGTTCCAGAGTTATAACCTGGTCAGAATTGTAAAAATTGGCCTGGTCATTAAGCTGCAAACTGGCTCTGTCGCTAAGGGGTTAAGGTGTTGTGTATACATTTGGTTTGGCCTCCCATTGAATTTAATGGGGTTTGAATACGTTTGTCGAACTGTTCGGCGAACATGTTCGGCAAACGTCTAAACGTTCAGTGAATAGAACCGAGCCGAACCTTTAATACTAAGACATCAGAAACTGCCACAGGTTCTTTCAACTTTGTGTCACTAAGGAAAACATGAAAGCTTGATGTATTGGGGGTTGTGTAGACAGCGTTTGGAAAACACTGATTTAGTGGGTGGTAAGTGTCTTATAATATCTAAACGTTAATATTAATTAGAATTCAGAAAGCAGAGATAGGCACTTTGTGGACTTAAACGACATTTTTGTAATTTGCCAATCATTTATGTTTTTCGCAATAACTAGATGGTAAGACAGTGGTTACTTTGGATCACTCTTTATGTGCTTTGGCTGCCTATTTGTACAAACTTGGTTGAAATAGAATAAATTATCTTGCCTGGATTCTATCCATGGAATATTTTAAAATTGGAATACCTATTTTTGCTACTAAGCAAACAATATACTGTACATTTTACT
The DNA here is from genome assembly GCF_039654945.1 of Dendrobates tinctorius. NCBI lineage: Eukaryota > Metazoa > Chordata > Amphibia > Anura > Dendrobatidae > Dendrobates > Dendrobates tinctorius. The sequence continues at coordinate 2,012,678 of NW_027361876.1, forward strand.
TCTCACCATTGAAATTGCAACACCAAGAAGGAAAAGTAATGGAAGTCACAGAATCGATAGACATTACAAATGATATGCAAATGATGAGAAATTGAAACAAAATATTCAAAACATTTTCATGCATTCAGTATCCAGTCTGAGTGCCATACACAGAAATACACATACTTAATCAACTTACCATGCTATCAATGAGGTTAGTAATGGTTGTCTGAGCAATGATCTATCTTGTTGAATGCACTTTGGCTCTCAAATCATAAAAATTCATTGTTGGCTAGTGATGAGCGAGCACTAAAATACTTAAGTGCTTGTTACTCGAATTGAACAGGTCAGCCCTCAGTCATGTTCAATTCTAGTAACGAGTATAATGGAAATTTTTGGGAAACTCGAGCATATCGCAGATATGGATGGATGCAGCGCTCAAATGGAATGGGGACAACATGGTGAAGATGCCTGGAGGCATCCCTGACTCCCAAGTCGCTGCTTGGAACAAGGTTGTCAGAGTATTGTGCCTCTTTTCAGAATGACAATAAAACATCCAAAACAAAACATAAAATGGATTTTGCAGGAAAAATGTTAGGAAACATTCTTTCTTGTATAATGACTTTTATATAAAGTAAATTAAAAAGTAAAAAAAAAACACCTCCTCCACCCCTTAGACTATGTTCACACGTATCATTTTTAGCAGCATTTCTGCACTTTCTCATTGCTTTCAGTGATGAAAAAAAGCAATTTTAACATTTTACTACCTTATTTGTATATGTAATGCGTTTAACATGATCATTCACATCATGTTTAATTTATGAAGGAGGGACTCTTAAACTCACAAGGGTATGCGGACAATGCAGAAACTGCCAAAAATGAGAAGTAAGGCTAAGGGCCGAAACATGTGTTGGGGAGGGCGGCTGTCCAGACCAGATGCAGTGTAGCTTGTAAGTTATACCTTATACTTACCATACTCTTTGAGGTCTAACGCTGTTTTCAGAAATTTCCCTGGTCCATGACATAAACTATGCGTATACTGACACCTATTGGTGCTATTTCGTATTATTCCCATTACTCATGTGGTATATCTATGCAGTGACACATATGGTGTTAACTATTTTTTTTTTCTTTTTTTGCACTAATATTGCACTTTAATACCTATATATTTTGCACTTTATATATGTTTTCTTACTTGTATAATTATGATGTACACCCATAGGGAATTGACATACAATTTTCACTAATTTGTATGCACTTTACTTATGAATATATATTTTATTTTCGTTTTTAAATTTTCTTCACTGTATATTTATATATATATATATATATATATATATATATATATATTTGTTAGCACCATTTACTGCAATAATATGCCCTTATGAAATGGATAGTACTGCCCTCTTATGTATATTTTTATATTATAAAACACTGATGCTTTGCTACTTTTAAAATACCTCAAGTACTTTCATTTATAAAATAATAAAGTATATATATTTTTACATTCAGGACTCATGGTCAATGTTTCTTGTGTGTTGTGCCTTGCTCATTTTGATAAGAGTCAGACTGTGAGTATTTTCAGTTGACAGACTGTAGCGCCAGTGCCCAGTGCCACTCCGCTCCTCGCTACCTGGCCTCCGTCCCTGGGTGCACGGACTTCCCTCCTGCTGCTGCTTTCTGGCGCACGGTCGGCAGGTCTCAGGGCATGGCTTTGAGAGCAAAACCATTCAAAAGGAAGAAAAAACAGTCATAAAGTCCAATGTGATTGAAACATGTATCAAAAAATCTTTATTTGGTAACAGATCAGACAAAAGACACGACAGAGATAAAATACAGCAGCAAAATACAGCATTTATGAGCAGGGCTGGTGTGACCACATAGAAGCTCAGAGGTACAAAAATGTAGATATATTAGCACAGCCACTCTGCAAGAGGGGATTTCACTAGGATATTGGGTATCACAGCAGGTGGATACAGTGATGGTAGTAAATAGGCAGGACTGTCTTATATAAATTCCAATTATATCAGCAGTGCTAGTATAGTGGGAAAAGTCCCTACAACCTTGAATTATAATCATATTGGTAGACATATATGTAAACATACCATTACAGGATGGTTATCAAAGCTCCACGTGGTCCCCAGCCCACCCTGATGCGTGTTTCGGAAAACTCCTACCTCAGGGGGAGTGCCATAGTAAAAGCGCAACTGCATTTTATAATGCCGGCGGCCGGAAATAGTATATCGTCGCCTTGGACACCGCCAAGCCAGCCGAGCTGCATCCAGCCAGTCAGCCAATGCTGAAACATGTGAGGCCCCACGTCATCAAATGCCGGGTGCATTGTGGGCACAAGCATCGGCAGAAGCGGCAGTGACAGGGCGGCGCATGTGCAAATAAAACATAGCAGCCATTTTAGATATTGGCCAACAGTATGGGCATATGAATATATAATATAATATAAGGATACTTGCTGGTACTAAGGCACAAGGAAAAATTAGGGGGAAGCCTACAGAACTTCATAGTACTTTAGGTAAAAATATATATCATTATACATAAGATATCCAGTAGCTACGCCCATTATGCATAGTAAAGCACCAAAACATTTTAAAAAGTATTACATAGATATGTGGCGTTTAGTATAACCGTGCAATGTTATATAATACACTGGTCAAAAAAATAAAGGGAACACTTAAACAACAGAATATAACTCCAAGTGAATCAAACTTCTGTGAAATCAAATTGTCCACTTAGGAAGCAACACTGATTGACAATCAATTTCACATGCTGTTGTGCAAATGGAATAGACAACAGATGGAAATTATTGGCCATTATCAAGACACCCTCAATAAAAAGGAGTGGTTCTGCAGGTGGGGACCACAGACCACATCTCAGTACCAATGCTCTCTGGCTGATGTTTTGGTCACTTTTGAATGTTGGTTGTGCTTTCATACTCGTGGTAGCATGAGACAGACTCTACAACCCACACAAGTGGCTCAGGCAGTGCAGCTCATCCAGGATGGCACATCAATGCGAGCTGTGACAAGAAGGTTTGCTGTGTCTGTCAGCGTAGTGTCAAGAGGCTGGAGGCGCTACCAGGAGACAGGCCAGTACACCAGGAGATGTGGAGGGAGCCAAAGGAGGGCAACAACCCAGCAGCAGGACCACTACCTCTGCCTTTGTGCAAGGAGGAACAGGAGGAGCACTGCCAGAGCCCTGCAAAATGACCTCCAGCAGACCAATGCACAAATGTGCATGTGTCTGCACAAAGAGTTAGAAACTGACTCCATGAGGATGGTCTGAGTGCTCGACATCCACAGATGGGGGTTGTGCTCACAGCCCAACACCGTGTAGGACGCTTGGCATTTTCCCTTTGCTCTGTCCTATGATTAGGTCGGTTGCGACTGTTTACTCTATTTAACCTATTTGATCTTTAATATGAGAGCATTGGGTTATCCTATTTAGATATAGCCAAATCTGACCTTGCTTTGCACTTCTTTAGATATTGTATATGGCCATCCTTTTTGCTCCTTAGCACTTTGCACTTTTATTGTGGGCTTTTTAAAGAGAGGTAATTTATTATGATTAAAGGTATTGTCTAGCACTGTTGCACTTTAATATGTTTGTTTAACCCCTTAACCCCCAAGGGTGGTTTGTACGTTATTGACCGGGCCAATTTTTACAATTCTGACCACTGTCCTTTTATGAGGTAATAACTCTGGAACGCTTCCATGAATCCCGGTGATTCTGGCAATGTTTTCTCGTGACATATTGTGCTTCATGATAGTGGTAAAATTTCATTCATATAACTTGCGTTTGTTTGTGGAAAAAAAATGGAAATTTGGCTAAAATTTTGAAAATTTTGCAATTTTCCATTTTCCAACTTTGAATTTTTATGCCCTTAAATCACAGACATATGGCACACAAAAAACTTAATAAATAATATTTCCCACATGTTTACTTTACATCAGCACAATTTGGGAACCAACATTTTTTTTTGTTACAAAGTTATAAGGGTTAAAAGTTGACCATCGATTTCTCCTTTTTACAACACTATTTTAGTTTTAGGGACCACATCACATTTGAAGTCACTTTGAGGGGTCTATATGATAGAAAATACCCAAAAGTGACACCAAAAGTGACACCATTCTAAAAACTGCACCCCTCAAGGTGCTCAAAACCACATTCAAGAAGTTTATTAATCCTTCAGGTGCTTCACTGGAATTTTTTGAATGTTTAAAAAAATGAACATTTAACTTTTTTTCACAAAAAAATTACTTCAGGTCCAATTTTTTTATTTTACCAAAGGTAACAGGAGAAATTGGACTGCAAAAGTTATTGTACAATTTGTCCTGAGTACGATGATACCTGATATGTGGGGGGAAACGACTGCTTCAGCGCATGGTAGAGCTCAGAAGGGAAGGAGCGCCGTTTTCAATGCAAAATTGGCTGGAATTCAGATCGAACGACATGTCATGTTTGGAGAGCCCCTGATGTGCCTAAACAGTGGAAACCCCCCAAAAGTGACCCCGTTTTGGAAACTAGACCCCCCCAAAGAACTTATCTAGATATGTGGTGAGAACCTTGAACTCCAAAGGGCTTCACAGAAGTTTATAACGTACAGCTGTACAATTAAAAAATCATATTTTTTTGACAAAAATGATCTTTTCACCCCCAATTTTTATTTTCTCAAGGGTAACAGGAACCCAAGAGTTATTGTCCAATTTGTCCTGAGTACGCTGATACCCCACATGTCGGGGTAAACGACTATTTGGGCACATGGCAGAGCTCGGAAGGGAAGCAGCGCCATTTGACTTTTTTGGCTGGAATTGAGATTTGATGCCATGTCGCGTTTGGAAAGCCCCTGATGTGCCAAAACAGTGGAAACCCCCCACAAATGACACCATTTTGGAAACTAGACCCCCCCAAGGAACTTATCTAGATGTGTGGTGAGAACTTTGAACCCCCTATGGCTTCACAGAAGTTTATAACGTACAGTTGTACAATTGAAAAATCATATTTTTTCCAAAACAATGATCTTTTCATCCCTAATTTTTATTTTTCCAAGGGTAACAGGACCCCAAAAGTAATTGTGCAATTTGTCCTGAGTATGCTGATACCCCATATGTGGGGGTAAACGACTATTTGGGCGCATGGCAAAGCTCGGAAGGGAAGCAGCGCCAATTGACTTTTTTGGCTGGAATTGAGATCGGACGCCATGTCGCGTTTGAAAAGCCCCTGATGTGCCAAAACAATGGAAACCCCCCCACAAATGACCCCATTTTGGAAACTAGACCCCCCAAGGAACTTATCTAGATGTGTTGTGAGCAATTTAAATCCCCAAGTGCTTCACAGAAGTTTATATTGCCCAGGCGTGAAAATAAAAAAATCATATTTTTTCCACAAACATGATCTTTTAGTCCCTAATTTTTTTAGTTTACCAAGGGTAACAGGAGCAATTGGACTCCAAAAGTTGTTGTCCAATTTGTCCTGAGTTCGATAATATCCCATATGTGGGAGAAAATTACTGTATGGGCACACGTCGGGGCTCGGAAGGGAAGTAGTGACGTTTTGAAATGCAGACTTTGATGGAATGGTCTGCGGGTGTCATGTTGCCTTTGGAGAGCCCCTGATGTGCCTAAACTGTGGAAACCCCCACATGTGACCCCATTTTGAAAACTAGACCCCCCAAGGAACTTATCTAGATGTGTGGTGAGCACTTTGAACCCCCAAGTGCTTCACTGTTTGGGTGCATGGCAGAGCTTGGAAGGGAAGGAGCACCATTTGACCTTTTGAACGCAGAATTGGCTGGAATTGAGATGAGACACCATGTTGCATTTGGAGAGCCCCTGATGTGCCCAAACAGTGGAAACCCCCCAATTCTAACTCCAACCCTAACCCCAACACACCCCTAACCCTAATCTCAGCCCTAACTCTAGCCCTAACTCTAAGAGTGTATGCACACGTTGCGGATTCTGCTGCGGGTCCACTGTGGATTTGGCCCTGCGGATCCGCAGCAGTTTCTGCTGTGTTGTACATTATCTTTATATTCAATGTCAAACGAAAAATGCAGTGCACATGCTGCGGATTTTTCTGTGTGGATTTGCTGCGGTTTTAAATCCACAGCACGTCACTTCTTTGTGCAGAATCTGCAGCGGTTTGACACCTGCTCCATTACCAGGTGTCAAAACGCAGGGGAAAACCGCAGGCTAATCAGCACTAAATCCACAGGTAAAACACAGGTCATTTGACCTGCGGTTTTAGCCAAATCTGAGCGGAAAAATCTGCAGCAGAATCTGTATCGTGTGCACACAGCCTTACCCTAGCCCTAACCCTAACCCTAAGCCTAATGGGAAAATGGAAATAAATACTTTTTTTAACTTTATTATTTTTCCCTAACTAAGGGGGTAATAAAGGGGGGTTTGATTTACTATTTGTGGCGGGTTTTTATGTTTGGCAGCTGTCACACGCTATAAGACGCTTTTTATTGTCAAAAAAGCTTTTGCATCACCATATTTTGAGAGCTATAATTTTTCCATATTTTGACCCACAGAGTCATGTGAGGTCTTATTTTTTGTGGGACAAGTTGACATTTTTATTAGTGCCATTTTTGGGCACATGCCATTTTTTGATCGCTTTTTATTCCAACTTTTGGGATGCAGAATGAACAAAAACCAGCATTTCATGAAATTCTTTTGGGGGGTGCGTTTACACCATTCCGCGTGTGGTAAAATTGATAAAGCGGTTTTATTCTTCGGGTCAGTAGGATTATAGCGATACCTCATTTATGTTGTTTTTTATATTTTGGCGCTTTTGTGCAATGAAAACAATTTTAGATAAAAAAAAATAATTATTTTTGCATCACTTTATTCTGCGAGCTATAACTTTTTTATTTTTTCGCTGATGATGCTGTTTGGCAGCTCGTTTTTTTGCGGGACAAGATGACGTTTTCAGTGGTACCATGTTTATTTATATTCATCTTTTTGATCATGCATTATTGCACTTTTTGTTCGGTGGAATGATGATAAAGCATTGTTTTTTGCTTTGTTTTTTTTTTAAAGGGTTAACTAAAGGGGTTAACTAGCGGGACAGTTTTTTAGGGCGGGTCGTTACAGACGCGGCGATACTAAGTATGTGCATTTTTATTGTTTTTTTTATTTACAAAAAATGAATTTATTGGGGAATTGTTTTTAATTTCTTTATTTGGGGATTTTTTATAAATTATTTTTACACTTGTTTTTTTTTTTCTTACTTTATTATATTGTCCCAGGGGAGACATCACTATAAGGTATCAGATCGCTGATCTGACAGTTTGGACAGCACTCTGTCAGATCAGTGATCTGACAGGCGCTGCTGCAGGCTTCCTAGTGCTCGCTCTCAGCAGGCACTGTGGAAGCCGCCTCTCTGCAGAGAGGAGACCCTCGGAGCGAAGCAGCACATCGCATCGCTCCGAGGGTTGCAGGGAAGCACGGAGGGAGCCCCCTCCCTGCGCGCTTCTCTCCTATGCCCCCGGTACACTGCGATCACCCCGGGGGTGCCGCTGATCGCTATGACGTACTAAGCCGTCCTTGGGACTATGGAAAGGGGTTAAATGGCAGGAACGGGTTAAAATTATATGAACCCATTCTTTTGGCTGTATTTATATGCAATTTTGCACTTTATGATGGTGACCTGTCCCTTTTGCTGGCATACAGCAGTTTGTGTTTGTATGTAACATCTAATAAAATTATTTTAGTACTATAGTCTAGGGTGGTTGTTCATTCCTTTCCATCGTTCTTTTATGTTCAACCCTAACTTTAGCCCAACCCTAACCCTAGCCCCAACCCTAACCCTAGCCCAACCCTAACTTAAGCCCAACCCTAACCCTAACTTTAGCCCAACTCAGTTTAGCCCAACTCTAACCCTAATGGGTAAATGGAAATAAATACTTTTTTTTATTTTATTATTTTTACCTAACTAAGGTGGTGATAAAAGGGGGTGTAATTTATTATTTTTTTTATTTTGATCACTGTGATAGGGTCTATCAAAATGCTAGACAGTGATCAAAATGAACCAATAGGAAAAATTTCCTATTGTTGCCTGCCAGGTGCCGGCTGGCAGATCTGGCCGGGCGCACTGCGCATGCGCCCGCCATTTTCACATGATGCTATTTGGATGTTTTCTCAATTTGCAGAAATTTTGTATGTTTTTAATCATGTTTTACATAGATTTTGCTTGGTAATTGTCTGTATATGTTTTGCTACTATATGATTGGTGTTTGCTAATTAAGGAGTGATGTTTACACTAGTTCATGTGGGGTTGAGATACTTTGTACTGTGCTTGATAAAGATCTCCGGATTGAAACGTCGCTTCAGAAGGCAGAATAAAATGTGAATTTTTTTCACCAACTTATGAAGCGCTGTTCCCTTATGTATTTTGGATCTTGTTTCGTTTACCAAGAGAGACTCCTTGGATAGGACGTGCGCCCTTCTCTGGGTTGAAGAGGACCCTGTTGGTAAAGTTGACCCTACATCCCATTGAGGTGCTGTGTGTCGCCATTGAATTTTTTGAACTGGGAGGCATCGGCTGTCTCAGGTGTTCACTATCCTGGGTAATTGCAATGCCTACTTAACTGAGCAGCTTCTCCCAGACCACTGCCAGACGTACATTCATCTTGTGAGGTTTGTGCACTGTGCTCTCCTGTGCCTTGTGTTCTGTTTGCTTGATCTGTTTCATGACTTTTGACCTCGTTCGGACCATCTGCCTATTTAACCCCTTCAGTTCTGATCCGTTAACCTCCCGGTACTCTGACCTCGGAACGTTACCCGATTATGCTTTTGTCTCTTCCTTCTGTTTATGACGTACCCTCCTGGCTTCTGACCTTGGACTCCTTCACCACTCCGACTCACGGCTTGACTGTGAGAAGTGACGCATCACATCGGCCTTCTCAACATCCTTTCTTACCATTTCATCATTTTCATCCTGTAAAAATCCTATAGCATCTTTGACTTTTCATTTACTTTTGACATATCCACAAAATCCTTTTTTATTGCTTTTGACGTCTCTTGCAAGCCTTAATTCATTCTCAGCTTTAGTTAACCTGATTCATGCCCTGCAGGTTCTGCAGACAGCATTATAATCTTCTTTAGATATGCCTCCCTCTTTCCACTTGATAAACATTGCTTTCTTTCTTTTTTAGCTTGTGTTTAATTTCTGTGTTCATCCATCCTGGTTTCCTTAAATGCTTCCTATTCTTCACTCTTTTTGGAATTGTTAACGATTGTGCTTTGAGAATTTCATTTTTCAAAATGTCCCATCCTTCCTGGACATTTTTGTCCTTAAAGATATCCAACCATTGGATCCCTCCGATTCTCTTTCTGAGTCCCTTAAAATATGCCTTTCTGAAGTCTAACCTTGAAGTCTGAGTCTTCACAGGTCTTCCTCTTCTAGTTATCCAAAATTCTAAAATGGCATGGTAGCTTCCTCCTAGAGTCCCAGGCACTCTTACCGCATGAACCATTTCCTCCCTGTTTATAAGGATTAGATCCAAGGTAGCAGATACCCTTGTTTTCTCCCCTACCTTTTGGAAGATAAAGTTGTCAGCAAGAGAGGATAAGAATTTGCTTGACCTGTTAGTTTTGCCAGAAAGAGATTCCCAACAAATGTCTGGATAGTTGAAATCTCCCATGACCACTATGCCATATTTTTTGGAGAACTTGGCCATTTGATGCATAAAGAGTTCATCCATATCTTCAGCTTGCACAGGCGGCCTGTAGTAAATGCCTATAATGGTGTCATTTCTGTTTTTCTCTCCTTGTATTCTTACCCAAACAGTTTCCACAGAACTGCCAGTCTGTGAAGCTTCAATATCTGTGTAGGTATGCGCTTTTCTAACATACAATGCGACACCTCCTCCTCGTTTATCAATTGTTTCTTGCAAATAAGTTGTATCCTTCTAGCCTTGTATTCCAATCATGTGTATCGTCCCACCAAGTTTCAGTGATTCCAATGACATCATATTTCTATATTTCTTTTCCTGTGTTAGTAGTTCCAGTTCTCCTTGTTTGTTGCCCATGCTCTGTGCATTTGCATTGTAACGTTTTAGTTTGTGATTGGTTTCTCTTCCTCCAATATTTTTATTATTTAGATTGTTTTGTCTTTGTTCTTCCTTTCCACTTCTAATAGCAGAGTTCTCAATAGTATTTGTCACGTGTATGGCTTTTTTTGGCCTTTTGCTTCCCTTCCCACATTGTTCTAGTTTAAAGCTCTCCTGATGAGTGTAGCAAGGCAACTTCCAAATACATGTTTTCCAGTCTTCATAAGGTGCACCCCATCTCTAGCAAGTAGTCCATCGTATAAGTACATAGGGTACAAAAAGTATTCAGACCCCTTTAAATTTTTCATTCTTTGTTTCATTGCAGCCATTTGGTAAATTCAAAAAAGTTCATTTTTTTCTTATTAACTGCTTCCCGACCGCTGACTGTAAATAAACGTCAGCACTTGCTGGGTGGTTTTGTGCCTCCCGGGACCCCCATGTACCTTACAATGCGGGGATCTCGGTGCACAATGCTTGCTGTGATCCCCGACCTCATTGACACCTGATTGATTCAGGTCCTGATGACATCAGCATAACAGGCAATGAGAGAGATCACTGGGAAAGCTTGTAGCAACGAGCTTTCTCGGCAATCTGCCTCACAGAAACGCTGTTTCTCCTCTGAGGAGAAACAGTGTGACAAGCGCTGCTGGCAACAGCTATGCCAGGCAGAGATCTTGTCACACAATGAAAATAGCAGGTACGCAGGTTAGGGCTAGTTATATAGTTAGGGTTAGGGTTACCGTTAGGGTTAGGATTACGGTTAGGGTTAGTGCTATAGTTAGGGTTAGTGCTATAATTAGGGTTACTGTTAGGGTTACTGTTAGGCTAAAGTTAGGGTTACTGATAGTTAGGGTTAGTTTTACTGCTAGGGTTAGGGTTACTGTTAGGCTAAAGTTAGGGTTACTGATAGGGTTAGTTTTACGGTTAGGGTTATGGTTTGGGTTACTGTTAGGGTTACTGTTAGGCTAAAGTTAAGGTTACAGTTAGGCTAAAGTTAGGGTTATTGTTAGGCTAAAGTTAGGATTAGGTTAAAGTTATGGTTAGGCTAAAGTTAGGGTTAGGCTAAAGTTAGAGTTGGGGCTAGGGTTAGGGTTGAGTTTAGGGTTAGGGGTGTGTTGGTGCTAGGTTTGTGGTTAGGGTTTATGTGCTAAGAACCTTCAGTTTTGTAATTACAGTTTTTATAGCAATAATTCAGTTCAGATCACATGTATTTAGTGTTTGTATTTTGGCCCTTACAAAGTGCTACTGTGCTTATGGTGGTGCTGGTCTTTTTTTGTTTGTGTAGTTTGCCATTGTGGGTTGTGACTGCCTCTTTTCTGACTCTGCACTCCTCCCATCAGCCCAAAAGTGCTTGCCGTGGTTGATGGGCACACATGAAATGGCCAATTTGTGCGCTAAGAACCTTTTATTTTCATAAGTTCATTTTTATACCAATAATCCAGTTCAGATCTCATGTATTCAGTGTGTATATTTTGGCCTTTACAGAGTGCTGCTGTGTTCTTTTTTTTGTACATTGGCAGATGGCCTTTTCTGATAAAATACTACATTTCTGAAGGCTCCCAATTGTATTAAATACAAAACAAAGGGCCTGTCACACTAAGCGATATCGCTAGCAATATCGCTATAACTTGTGACGTTATAGCGATATTGCTAGCGATATCGCTATGTCTGATACCTACCTCCAACCGCTCCCCCGCTGGTTATCGCTGATCGCGCGAGAACGTTCAGGACCGCTTCTCGTCGTCAGCTTCCTGCGGCGCTTCCTGTGGAGAGACGAGCGTGGACGCGGGCGGGAGGACGCAGGATCGCCTGGTATGACAGGTAAGTAGCGACCCCCGACCCCTGCTATGTCGCTGGTGAGATCTGCCTGTGTGGCAGCTCACTAGCGACCACTTAGCGATGCACCAGCGATCCTGACCGCGTCATATCGCTGGTCGGGATCGCTGGTACATCGCTAAGTGTGACAGTACCTTTAGTAATACTGCAGTTTTCACTGTGGCAACTTGTGTTCTTAAATTCATACCCCCTGTCCTTTTCAATGGAGTTTTCAAAAATATACTTTATCATCACAGGTTTACAAAGATGGGTGACGCCAGATAACACAGGATCCACCATTCACAATAGGTGATATCACATCTCCCCCTGTTCTAACTTCCTTCACATTGACCTTATCATTTACTCATTAGATGCTTTAATACCTTTAATACAAAACATAGGGTCAGAGTCTCTTTATTGTGGCTAGTGTACATGTGGATTTCCTGAAACAAAGGGAAAAGTGTGAAAATTGCAGGATCCTATTGTTATTTTTAATGAAAAAGAAAACCTTATTAACCTTTTGCCATGTTAAAAAAAAAAAAAAAAACATTTTCACAAACATCTGATTTTAAAAAGTAGTTAATTTCCTGACGACATACCATATTCCTTTTAATGAGTACTTTGTCTTTTAAGACAATGATCGTGGTCTTAAAGATTGTGGACGAAATCTAATGGTGAAAGCTAGAAGAAACATTGTTGCCTAATGATGACACATAAAGTGTTTGCTAGGACTGGATATATGTAAGTGTCGCTAAGAGTGGCATTTACATTTATCAACTTTGTTGTCACTATTGATATAAAGTCATGATGGATGGATGGATGTAGTGTTCTTGTTCATTTACCTGGACAAATATATGGTGATAATGATCCCTCAGAAACTGTCAGTTTTGTAAATTTCCTATTTGTGAAGGCCAGAGATAAGACATTGTAAATATCACTGATAAATCAGAGACAGAGTAGAGAAAATGCTTCCACTATGTTCTTTAATGCTAATTAAATAATCAGTAAAATCCTTTGAGTCTATTTGTGCACTGTCAGCAAGGTGATGAGATTATTATACATTATCTCGCTTCTGGTCTATGGGTTTTGTGTGCTAATTTTCCCTAAATAAAAATCAATATGAGGACAGATAAGACTTAATTATTATGCAATGTAAAAGAATACATGTACTATGTACTTTAAGAACTATTGTTTAGCAAAAAGTATGAGGCTGAACTTTTGGAGACGATTTCCAGATAGCACATACTACATTTGAATGTCTACAGATAAGAAAATCATCATTTACCATGGGTGAACCTTGTGTCAAAGTGTCAAAGGGCATAATGACTCCTTACCGATGCGTGCGTATGTCAGAAAAAGACAATTGGCAAAAAACGTTTGCTTTTTCCTGATTTTATATTTTGCATGCATTTTCTTTCCATTTTTCTTTAGGATGTTCAGTTTTCCTTTCAAGCATGCATCTTGAGAAAGTTCCAGTGCACAATATTGTTATCAGACAAGAGGTATACTTAGTTAAGGGTTTTAAATGGGTTTATTTTGGTGATGTGACTGTGACGGAACCCCCCCAGACTACAAAAAAAGATATAGAATGGTATTCCCTTTACATATACTATGTAGTGGCCCTGATGGGTAGAGCAGATGAGAGAGGGATGTCAGTGTACATAGTAGTCAATTGAAGAGTGTTCCTCACATGTAAGAAACTTAGTACATAGCTAGCTTGATGGCTTCAGTAGATTTTCTTGAGGTAACAATTTAGCTTGAACTGAGGTAGTGGACCAACATTTGGTTTACAGTCGTGATGATTTCCTGTTACCTGCGACAGTATATTTGCATTTCCATCTGTAACCTGGACTTCTACTAACAGGAAAATTCCAGCATTTATGCTCTGAGATGCTACAGGGGATGTAATATTACCTTCTGGCCTTTCATCAACTTATGACATAGCCATTTTCCCTGCCAACTGAGTGCGTAATATCTTTTAAAGACGCATTGCAAAATCATCAGCAATCTGGTGGTAGCTCTGACTTCCTATCTGACAACCAAAGACACCATTGGTAGAGTTGAGAGACTACAATCGCAAATAGGATCTTATCGGGTAAATTATTATTGTAGGATATCAGAGATCTGCTCACCTTCTGGGGTTCTGACATCCACAACTAAAGTAACAAGGCAAATTCAGCTTCTGTAGCATCCCCAGGACAGAGGAAACTGTCATAGATATAGAGGATGGGAGTGGTAATCTACGCTTACTGAGAGAATTCCAATAGGACCCAACAAATGTGGACATTTAAAACTGTTCTGGATTCACGTCTGTTGGATCCTACTAGAAATCTCCCAGCAAGCACAGATCACCACTCCGAGCCTCTTAACCTCAACCAAAGACACCCTGACAGTAGCATATTTTTGACCTTAGAGAGTATTTCCCTGTTAACACCAGTCATTATGCTATCACAATCTCACATCTCTCATGTGGACTTAAGGCCCTTTTAGGCCCTTTTATATTTAGCAATGCACCAGCGATCCGACCCGGTCAGAATTGCTGGTGCATCGCTAAATGATCGCTAGTGAGCTGTCACACAGGCAGATCTCACAGCGATGCAGCAGCGACGCAGCGCACGATACTCACCTTTCACACAAAGCGATCCTGACGTCCTCCCGCCCGCCTCCACACGTCGCTCGTCGTCACAGCAGGAAGCTGACGACGAGAAATGGAGACGGACATTCTCGCGCGATCAGCGATGGACAGCGGGGGAGCCGGTCGGAGGTAAGCATCACACATATCGATATTGCTAGCAATATCTCTATAACAGCACAAAATCGGTGACGTTATAGCGATATCACTATGTGTAAAACCCCCTTTACTTGCATCAGTTGTAAATCTGTTTTGCCAAAAACATTAAAAAGTTTTTTCATTACTATCAGTAAAGCGTTACCGATTAATAAATTGCTACTATTCATCTTATTCAGACACAGACGCTGCATTACTGTAATATGCATTACCATACCAGCATAATGCTGCTTAGCAGCATTACATTACTAGCAGTACCCAGCAGCATATGGCATGACATACCATTAGAAGATTTTGAATCACAATGACCCCTGCATACAAATAATGTTTGTATATTAAATAAATAGATGTTCCTTTGGGCAATATCTATGCTTTACCTCATTTTCTCCAGACTATATTAAAGAAAAAAATATATATTTAGAATCAAAGTGAATTGAAAAACCTACAAAGTGATTCACATTCATTGCCGCTATTACACATGAAATAACTGGATACATGACTACAAATTTCATGTTAGAAATTTGAAGAGACTTTGACAACTGCAGTCTTTATTCTGTCTGGATATTTTATCAGTTCTGTACATTTCTGTTACAGGAAAAGTATATCTGTCAGCCAGTAGATAGAAAAATAATCAAAATTGAGAATCCTCAGTAGCTGATACCTTTTAATGGCTAACCAAAAAGAAGATAACATATCACAAGCTTTCAAGATTAATCAAGTGTCTTCAACAGGAATATATTGCTTAATGAAGAGACCTGAGTAGTTTAGAAAGCTTGTTATTTGTTATCATCTTTTTAGTTAGCCATTAAGCGGTATCAACCATTGAATTTTGCACATTTTTAACAATTCATTGTTAACCCCTTTACCCTAAAGGCCCCGTCACACATAGCATCTCGCTGCTGAGTCACAACTTTTGTGACACAACAGTGATCTCACCAGCGAGATCGCTGTGTGTGACAACGATCAGCGGCCCCCCTGCCGGTATCGCTGATCGCTGCAAGAAACCTCTGGACATTTTTTTCGTCGCTGATCTCCCGCTGGCCAGCACGCATCGCTGCGTGTGACAGGCGGGAGACCAGCGATCAGCTGTAAACTAATAAAAAAAATAAAAAATATTGTTATTCTCACCTTCCGGCGTCCCGCGCAGTCTTCCCGCCTCTCTCCACGCTCCCGGTCCCAGTAATCCTTTACGAGAATTACCGCGAGACTTCGCGATCCCGCGAGAACGGACATCATCGCGGTCATTCTCGCAAAGGCTTACTGGGGCCGGGAGCGTGGAGAGAGGCGGGATGGCTGCGCGGGACGTCAGAAGGTGTGATTAACAATATTTTTTATTTTAATTCTATTTTTTACATGGATCCATGGCATCAGCGCTTCCGAACACAGTGATGCCGCGCGCTTGGCATCGTTGTGCTGATCGCTGGTGAAGCTGTCTGTTTGACAGCTCACTAGCGATCACATAGCGACTTACCAGCGATCCTGACACGTTGATATCATTGTCGGTATTGCTGGTAAGTTGCTATGTGTGACTCCAGCTTAAGCCTGTTTCTACATTCCTGACCAGGCCAATTTAATGAATTCTAACCACTGTCACTTTGAGGTCATTACTCTGGAATGCTGCAATGGATCTCACCGATTCTGAGAATGTTTTTTTTGTGACATATTGTACTTCATGATAGTGGTAAAATTTCTTTGATATGACTTACGTTTATTTGTGAAAAAATTGGAAATTGGCACAAATTTAGCAATTTTCAAACGTTTAATTTTTATGCCCTTAAATTAAAGAGTCATTTCACATAAAATAGTTAATAAATACCTTTCCCACATGTCTACTTTACATCATCACAACCTTTCAAATATAATTTTTTTTAAAGAAGTTATAAGAGTAAAATGCTGACCACATTCAAAAAGTTTACTAACCCTTCATGTGCTTCACAGGAACTAATGGAATGTGGAAGGAAAAAATAAACATTTGGCGTTTTCCCACAAAAATGTTCATTTAGATCCAATTTTTTTACTTTCTCAAGGGTAAAGGGAAAAAATGGACCATGCAATTTGTTGTGCAATTTCCCCTGAGCATGCTGATATCTCACATGTGAGGAGAATTCCATGTCTTGGCGCATGCAGGGCTAGTAACGAATGAAGTTACATTTGACTTTTTAAACATAAAATTTGCTGGCATAATTAGCGGATGCCATGTCGTGTTTGGAGAGCCCCTGATGTACCTAAACAGTGGAAACCCCAAATAAGTGATACCATTTTGGAAACTAGACCCCTCAGGGAACTTTTCTACATGTGTATTGAGCAAATTGAAACCCCAGGTGCTTAACAGAAGTTTACAAGCCATGAAAATATAAAAATCCAATTTTTTTCCCACAAAAATGTTTTTAGCTCCAAATTTTGCATTTTCACAAAGGTAATAGGAGAAATTGCACTATACAATTTGTTGTGCAATTTCTCCTGAGTACACTGGTACCCAATATGTGGAGAAAAACTATTGTTTTGGTGCACGGCAAGGATTGGAAAGCAAGGAGCGCCATTTGACTTTCTGAATGCATAATTTGCTGGAATACCGTATATACTCGAATATAAGCCGAGATTTTCAGCCCATTTTTTTGGGCTGAAAGTCCCCCTCTCGGCTTATATTCGAGTCATATACACCGGGGGGTCGGAGGTGTCAGGTCATACTTACCCGTCCTGATGCTGTCTCTTGAGCCCCCAGCTTCTCCACGCTCTCTCTTCCTGCCTTCAGCGGTCACGTGGTACCGCTCATTAAAACTCATGAATGTGCGCATATTCATGAGTTTTAATGAGCGGTATCACATGACCGCTGAATGCAGGAAGAGAGAGTGCGGAGAAGCTGGGGGCTCAAGAGACAGCGTCAGGACGGGTAAGTATAGCGATACTCACCTGTCCTACGTCCATGGCTGCTTGCTGCTGTCTGTCATCAGTCAGTGACTTCAGACAGCAGAGGGCGTGGTGACATGATTAGTGCGCGCCGCGCCCACTGCAGTCTGAACGTCACTGACCGATGACGTGGCAGATAGTGGTGAGCAGCCATGGACGCAGGATAGGTGAGTATCTGACACCCAGCGACAGAGATGTGAGTATGTCATTTTTTTTATTTTTACATGCAGCAGCAGCGGCAGCACATGGGGGAATAATCTAAGGAGCTTCTTATGGGGTCAGCATATGGGAGAATAATCTAAGGAGCTTCTTATGGGGTCAGCATATAGGGGAATAGTCTATGGAGCTTCTTCTGGGGACACCATATGGGGGAATAATCTATGCAGCATTTCCCACCCTAGGCTTATACTCAAGTCAATAAGTTTTCCCAGTTTTTTGTGGCAAAATTAGGGGGGTCGGCTTATACTCGGGTCGGCTAATACTCGAGTATATACGGTAATTAGCGAACGCCATGTTGCGTTTGGAGAGTCGCTGATGTACCTAAACAATGAAACTTCCCCACAAGTGACACCATTCCCTCAAGGAACTTATCTAGATGTGTGGTGAGCACCTTGAAACGCTAGGTGCTTCACATACATTTACAACCTCTGGCAAAAATTATGGAATCACCAGCTTTGGATTGGAGGATGTTCATTCAGTTGTTTATTTTTGTAGAAAAAAAGCAGATCACAGACATGGCACAAAACTAAAGTCAAATCAAATGGCAACTTTCTGGCTTTAAGAAACACTAAAAGAAATCAAGAACAAAAAATGTGGTAGTCAGTAATAGTTACTTTATTAACCCCTCCACCCCCAAGGGTGGTTTGCACGTTCATGACCGAGCCAATTTTTACAATTCTGACCACTGTACCTTTATGAGGTCATAACTCTGGAACGCTTCCATGGATCCCGGTGATTCTGACATTGTTTTCTCGTGACATATTGTACTTCATGTTAGTGGTAAAATTTCATTCAAATAACTTGCGTTTATTTGTGAGAAAAACGGAAATTTGGCGAAAATTTTGAAAATTTCGCAATTTTCCAACTTTGAATTTTTTTGCCCTTAAATCACAGAGATACGGCACACAAAAAACTTGATAACTAACATTTCCCACATGTTTACTTTACATCAGCACAATTTTGGAACCAAAATTTTTTTTTGTTAGGAAGTTATAAGGGTTAAAAGTTGACCAGCGATTTCTCATTTTTACAACACCATTTTATTTTTAGGACCACATCACATTTGAAGCCACTTTGAGGGGTCTATATGATAGAAAATACCCAAAAGTGACACCATTCTAAAAACTGCACCCCTTAAGGTGCTCAAAACCACATTCAAGAAGTTTATTAACCCTTTAGGTGCGTCACAGGAATTTTTTTGAATATTTAAAAATGAACATCTAACTTTTTTTCATAAAAAAAATACTTCAGGTTCAATTTTTTTTATTTTACCAAGGGTAACAGGAGAAATTGAACTGCAAAAGTTATTGTGCAATTTGTCCTGAGTACGCAGATACCTGATATGTGGGGGGGAACGACTGTTTCGGCGCATGGCAGAGAATGGAAGGAGCGCCGTTTGACTTTTTCAATGCAAAATTGGCTGGAATTCAGATTGGACGCCATGTCACGTTTGGAGAGTCCCTGATGTACCTAAACAGTGGAAACCCCCTACAAGTGACCCCATTTTGGAAACTAGACCCCCCAAGGAACTTATCTAGATATGTGGTGAGAACTTTGAACCCACAAGGGCTTTACAGAAGTTTATAACGTACAGCGGTACAATTGCTGTATTAACAGAAGCATACAGTCTAGATCACGTGAAGTAATTATTTCCCTCTACTCCTCTTTGGTCAGACCTCATCTGGAATATTGTGTCCAATTTTGGGCACCACATTTTAAAAAAGACATCAACAAACTGGAGCAAGTTCAGAAAAGAGCGACCAGAATGGTGACCGGTCTGCAAACCCTGTCTTATGAGGAAAGGTTGCAGGATTTGGGAATGTTTAGTTTGCAAAAGAGAAGACTGAGAGGAGACTTAATAGCTGTCTACAAATATCTAAAGGGCTGTCACATTGTAGAAGGATCAACTTTATTCTCATTTGCACAAGGAAAGACTAGAAGCAATGGGATGAAGCTGAATGGGAGGAGACACAGATTAGATATTAGAAAAAACTTTTTGACAGTTAGAGTGATCAATGAGTGGAACAGGCTGCCACGAGAAGTGGTGAGTTCTCCTTCAATGGAAGTCTTCAAACAGAGGCTGGACAGACATCTAACTGGGATGATTTAACGAATCCTGCTTTGAGCAGGGGGTTGGACCAGATGGCCCAGGAGGTCCCTTCCAACTCTACGATTCTAATTAAAAAATCATATTTTTTCCACAAAAATGATCTTTTCACCCT
The DNA here is from genome assembly GCF_039654945.1 of Dendrobates tinctorius. Lineage (NCBI taxonomy): Eukaryota > Metazoa > Chordata > Amphibia > Anura > Dendrobatidae > Dendrobates > Dendrobates tinctorius. The sequence continues at coordinate 2,032,680 of NW_027361876.1, forward strand.
CAATTCTTATTTTTCCAAGGGTAACAGGACCCTAAAAGTTATTGTGCAATTTGTCCTGAGTACGCTGATACCCCACATGTGGGGGTAAACCACTATTTGGGCGCATGGCAGAGCTCGGAAGGGAAGCAGCGACATTTGACGTTTTTGGCTGGAATTGAGATCGGACACCATGTCGCGTTTGGAAAACTCCTGATGTACCAAAACAGTGGAACCCCCCACAAATGACACCATTTTGGAAACTAGACCCCCTAAGGAACTTATCTAGATGTGTGGTGAGCACTTTGACCCCCCAGTGCTTCACAGAAGTTTACAACACCCGGGCGTGAAAATAAAAAATTCGTATTTTTTCCACAAACATGATCTTTTAGTCACCATTTTTTTATTTTCCCAAGGGTACCAGGAGAAATTGGACCCCAAAAGTTGTTGTCCAATTTGTCCTGAGTATGCTGATTCCCCATACGTGGGAGAAAACTACTGTATGTGCACACGTCGGGGCTCGGAAGGGAAGTAGTGACGTTTTGGAATGCAGACTTTGATGGAATGGTCTGCGGGTGTCATGTTGCCTTTGGAGAGCCCCTAATGTACCTAAACTATTGAAACTCCCCACAAGTGACCCCATTTTGGACACTAGACCCCCCACGGAACTTATCTAGATGTGTGGTGAGCACTTTGAACCCCCAAGTGCTTCACAGAAGTTTATAACACTCGGACGTGAAAATAAAAAAATCATTTTTTTCCACAAAAATGATATTTTTGCCCCCAATTTTTTATTTTCCTAAGGGTAACAGGAGAAATTGGACCCCAAACATTGTTTTGCAATTTGTCCTGAGTAGGCTGATACCCTACATGTGGGGGTAAAACACTGTTTGGGCGCATAGCAGAGCTTGGAAGGGAAGGAGCACCATTTGACTTTTTCAACTCAGAATTGGCTGGAATTGAGATCAGACGCCATGTTGCATTTGGAGAGCCCCTGATGTGCCCAAACAGTGGAAACCCCCAATTCTAACTCCAACCCAAACCCCAACACGCCCCTAACCCTAGCCCTAACCCTAACCCTAGCCCTAGCCCTAACCCTACCCCAACACACCCCTAGCCCTAACCCTAACCCTAATGGAAAAATGGAAATAAATACATTTTTTTTATTTTATTATTTTTCCCTAACTAAGGGGGTGATAACGGGGGGTTTGATTTACTATTTATGGCGGTTTTTATGTTTGGCGGCTGTCGCACGCTAAAAGACGCTTTTTATTGTAAAAATAGTTTTTGCATCACCACATATTGAGAGCTATAATTTTTCCATATTTTGACCCACCGAGTCATGTGAGGGCTTATTTTTTGCGGGACGAGTTGACGTTATTGGTACCATTTTCGGGCACGTGGAATTTTTTGATCGCTTTTTATTCCGATTTTTGGGACGCAGAATGAGCAAAAACCAGCGTTTCATGAATTTCTTTTGGGGGGGTGCGTTTACACCGTTCCGCGTGCGGTAAAATTGATAAAGAGGTTTTATTCTTCACGTCAGTACGGTTACAGCGATACCTCATTTAGGTCGTTTTTTTATGTTTTTGTCGGTTTTATGCAATGAAAACTATTTTATATAAAAAATAATTATTTTTGCATCGCTTTATTCAGCGAGCTATAACTTTTTTTATTTTTTCGCTGATGATGCTGTGTGGTGGCTCGTTTTTTGCTGGACAAGATGACGTTTTCAGCGGTACCATGGATATTTACACTCACTGGCCACTTTATTAGGTACACCATGCTAGTAACGGGTTGGACCCCCTTTTGCCTTCAGAACTGCCTCAATTCTTCGTGGCAGAGATTCAACAAGGTGCTGGAAGCATTCCTCAGAGATTTTGGACCATATTGACATGATGGCATCACACAGTTGGCGCAGATTTGTCGGCTGCACATCCCTGATGCGAATCTCCCGTTCCACCACATCCCAAAGATGCTCTATTGGATTGAGATCTGGTGACTGAGGAGGCCATTTGAGTACAGTGAACTCATTGTCATGTTCAAGAAACCAATCTGAGATGATTCGAGCTTTATGACATGGCGCATTATCCTGCTGAAAGTAGCCATCAGATGCCTGTTCTTAGCTGAGAGGAGTGGTACCCAGTGTGGTCTTCTGCTGATGTAGCCCATCTGCCTCAAAGTTCGACGCACTGTGCGTTCAGAGATGCTCTTCTGCCTACCTTGGTTGTAACGGGTGGCAATTTGAGTCACTGTTGCCTTTCTATCAGCTCGAACCAGTATGCCCATTCTCCTCTGACCTCTGGCATCAACAAGGCATTTCCGGCCACAGAACTGCCGCTCACTGGATTTTTTTTCGTTTTCGGACCATTCTCTGTAAACCCTAGAGATGGTTGTGCGTGAAAATCCCAGTAGATCAGCAGTTTCTGAAATACTCAGACCAGCCCTTCTGGCACCAACAATCATGCCACGTTCAAAGGCACTCAAATCACCTTTCTTCCCCATACTGATGCTCGGTTTGAACTGCAGGAGATTGTCTTGACCATGTCTACATGCCTAAATGCACTGAGTTGCCGCCATGTGATTGGCTGATTAGAAATTAAGTCTTAACACACAGTTGGACAGGTGTACCTAATAAAGTGGCCAGTGAGTGTATATGCGTCTTTTTGATCGCGCGTTATTACACTTTTTGTTTGGCGGTATGATAATAAATCATTATTTTTTGCTTCGTTTTTTATTTTTATTTTTTAAGGGGTTCGCTAAAGGGGTTAACTAATGGGTCAGTTTTATAGGGCGGGTCGTTACGGACGCGGCGATACCTAATATGTGTACTTTTATTGTTTTTTTTTTATTATTTCCAAAAAATGGATATATTGGGGGAATATTTTTTTTTTTTTCTAATATATTTGGCGATTTTTTTTTTTTAATTATTTTTACACTTTTTTTATTTATTTTTTTTTACTTTATTAAATAGTCCCAGGTCGGACATCACTGTCCTGTGACAGATCGCTGATCTGTCACATCACAGATCACTGTGACAGATCAGCGATCTGACACAGGCACTGCAGAAGGCTTCCTCATGCCTGCGCTTTGCAGGCACTGAGGAAGCCAGCTTCCTCAGGCCCCCGAAGGCCCCCGTCGCCATCTTGGATTCGGGGGCCTGGAGGAAAGGAGCCCCCCGCAGCAGCGCTGCACATTGCGCTGCCGTGGGTGGCTCAGGGAAGCACGGAGGGAGCCCCCTCCCTGCCAATGCTTCCCTTTAACCCCCGGTTCACCGCGATCGTGTTTGATCGCGGTGTGCAAGGGGTTAACATGTCGGGGGCGGTCCGTGACCGCCCCTGACACATTGTGCCGGGTGTCAGCTGTGATAATCAGCTGACACCCGGCCGCGATCAGCGGCGCTCACCACGTGGGCGCCGCTGATCGCGGTAGACGTACTATCCCGTCCACGGTCATACGGGCCCGGGTACCGTGGACGGGATAGTACGTCGGATGTCAGGAAGGGGTTAAACCAAGCATAGGGAAAAAATTATGGAATTACTCAATTCTGAGGAAAAAAATATGGAATCATGAAAATAAAACCAACAAAAAAACACTCCAACACATCACATCAAAATCACTATTTTGTTGCACCACCTCTGGCTTTTATAACAGCTTGCAGTCTCTAAGGCATGGACTTAATGAGCGTCAAACAGTACTCTTCATCAATCTGGCTCCAACTTTCTCTAATTGCTGTTTCCAGATCAGCTTTGCAGGTTGGTGCCTTGTCATGGACCATTTTCTTCAACTTTCACCAAAGATTTTCAATTGGATTGAGATCCGGACTAATTGCAGGCCATGACATCGACCTTATGTGTCGTTTTTCAAGGAAAGTTTTCACAGTTTTTGCTCTATGGCAGGATGCATTATTATCTTGAAAAATGATTTCATCATCCCCAAACATCCTTTCAATTGATGGGATAAGAAAAGTGTCCAAAATATCAGCATAAACTTGTGCATTTATTGAAGATGTAATGACAGCCATCTCCCCAGTGCCTTTACCTAACATGCAGCCCCATACCATCAATGACTGTGGAACTTTGCATGTTCTCTTCAGGCAGTCATCTTTATAAATCTCTTTGGAACAGCACCAAACAAAAGTTCCAGCATCATCACCTTGCCCAATGCAGATTTGCGATTCATCACTGAATATGAGTTTCATCCAGTCATCCACAGTCCACAATTGCTTCTCCTTAGCCCATTGTAATCTTGTTTTTTTCTGTTTAGGTGTTAATGATCGCTTTCATTTAGCTTTTCTATATGTAATTCCCATTTCCTTTAGGCGGTTTCTTACAGTTCAGTCGCAGACGTTGAATCCAGTTTCCTCCCATTCGTTCCTCATTTGTTTTGTTGTGCATTTCCTGTTTTGGAGACATATTGCTTTAAGATACCGGTCTTGACGCTTTGATGTCTTCTTTGGTCTACCTGTATGCTTGCCTTTAACAACCTTCCCATGTTGTTTGTATTTGGTCTAGATTTTAGACACAGCTGACTGTGAACAACCAACATCTTTTGCAACATTGCTCTTTTAAGAGTTTGATAATCCTCTCCTTTGTTTCAATTGACATCTCTCATGTTGGAGCCATGATTCATGTCAGTTCACTTGGTGCAACAGCTCTTCAAGGTGTGCTCACTCCTTTTTAGATGCAGACTGACGTGCAGATCTAATTTGATGCAGGTGTTAGTTTTGGGAATGAAAATTTACAGGGTGATTCCTTAATTTTTTCCTCAGAATTGAGTGATTCCATATTTATTTCCCTATGCTTGGTTTAATAAAGTAACCATTACTGACTACCACATTTTGTGTTCTTGATTTCTTTTAGTGTTTCTTAAAGTCAGAAAGTTGCCATTTGAATTGACTTTAGTTTTGTGCAATGTCTGTGATCTGCTTTTTTTCTACAAAATTAAACAACTGAATGGACATCCTCCAAGGCCGGTAATTCCATAATTTTTGCCAGGGGTTGTATAACGTTGAGCCAAGAAAATAGAAACTATCGCATTTTTCCCACAAAAATGTTTTTTAGCCCCAAATTTTGCATTTTCACAAGGGTAACATGAGAAAATGGACCCCAAAATTTATTGTGCAATTTCTCCTAAGTACACCGATACCCCATATGTAGTTGAAAACTACTTTTGAGGCACAGTGCAAAGCTCAGAAAGGCAAGAGCGCCATATTGCAGTGCAGATTTTGCTGCATTGGTTAAAAGGTGCCATGTCACATTGGCAGATCCCCTGAGATGCCAAAACAGCAGAACCCCCCCATAAGTGACCCCATTTTGCAAACCACACCTCTCATTGAATTCAACTGGGGGTGCAGTGATCATATTAAAACTAAAGGTGTGTCACAGAAGTTTATACTATTGGGCAGTGAAGAAAAAATAATTTACATTTTTACCACCAAGATTTTGTTAGACCCAAATTTTACATTTTCAAACTGGGAAATGGGTAAAAATGGCACCAAAATTTGTCTGACAATTTCTGTTGACTGTAGAAATATACTATACTAGCTGAAGAGCCCTGCGTTGCCTGGGCACAGTAACCAACTGTGGTTAGTTGTAACAAATTATAATGATTATTTTGCACATAAAAACCGTGCATCTAATCCTATCCTGTGTGATACTGACTGCTGAGCTGTGTATCTAATCCTATTCTGTGTGATACTGTCTACTGAGCCATGTATCTAATACTATTCTGTGTGATAGTGTGTGCTGAGCTGCATATCTAATCCTATCCTGTGTGATACTGTCTACTGAGCCATGTATCAATTCCTATACTGTGTGATACTGACTGCTGAGCTGTGTATCTAATCCTATCCTGCGTGATACTGACTGCTGAGCTGTGTATCTAATCCTATCCTGTGTGATACTGCCTGCTGAGCCATGTGTCTAATCCTCTCCTGTGTGATACTGACTGCTGAGCTGTGTATCTAATCCTATCCTGTGTGATACTGACTGCTGAGCCGTGTATCTAATCCTATCCTGTGTGATACTGGGCACCCCCTGCAGTCTGTGTCAGAGGGTGGTCTGTGTTGGCACGGTAATAAATTGTGTTATTTCCAGCTTTACAGAAGGACGATAACACCATAGAAATGATAAGAATAATAGGCCTCAGTTACCACAACTGTCTACAAAGAAAACTGTTGCTGATAGCAACCAATCACAGCTCATTTTTCATCTTGTAAACAGCTCTGGGACAGCGTGGCAAGTTTTGAGCGGCGACTTTTGTGTTTCAACTTTTATGTGGCGAGGTTGGTGCATGTGTGGTGAAATGTGTGCTGAGGGTGGTATATGTGTTGAAGCACGTGGTAGTGTGTGGCGCATTTTGTGTGTGTGTTCATATCCCCGTGTGTGGTGAGTATCCCATGTCAGGGCCCCACCTTAGCAACTGTACGGTATATACTCTTTGACGCCATCGCTCTCATTCTTTAAGTCCCCCTCGTTCACATCTGGCAGCTGTCGATTTGCCACCAACACTTTTCCTTTCACTTTTTCCTCATTATGTAGATAGGGGCAAAATTGTTGGGTGAACTGGAACACGCGGAGTTAAAATTTTGCCTCACAACATAGCCTATGACTCTCTCGGGGTCAAGACGTGAGACTGCAAAATTTTGTGGCTGTAGCTACGACGGTGCAGATGCCAATACATACACTTTTTCCCCATTATATAGATAGGGACAAAATTGTTTGGTGAATTGGAACGCACAGGGTTAAAATCTTGCCTCACAACATAGCCTATGACGCTCTCGGGGTCCAGATGTGTGACTGTGCAAAATTTTGTGGCTGTAGCTGCGACGGTGCGGATGCCAATCCCGGACATACATACACACCCACATTGAGCTTTATATATTAGAAATGGCTGTACAGTATTGCTTAGACACACAGAGTGCTATTTTCCTACAATATCTTGTGGACTCCATATACAGAGCCCCTAAGTGCTAGAAAAGCAGAATCCCCTCTAAAGTGGCCTCATTTTGGAAATTTTACCCCTTTGGGATTTTATCTACAGGTGTAATGATGACTTTGACTCCACTGCTGAGTTAAAATTGCAAACTGTCATTGTAGTGACCATTATGTTGTAGTTACCGCTACGTTGTAGTGACCAGTACATTATCACCAGCCCATACTTCTGGAGACATGCACCTGTAAATTAGACAGGCTCTCATCACTACAGAAATTACAAACTTGTGGTTTAATGTGAAGCAACAAAAAAAGCGTTCTATAGGAGCGCTAAAGGAGAGGCAGAAAACAGAAAAAGGGTAAAAACTCAGCTTTTATCCTTCCTCCAATACCCACAACACGTTTCTACGGTCACAGCCGTCTTCCTCAGGTGGCATTTTTTTGAGAGGTAGAATGAACAAAAACTAACAATTCAGGAATTGTCTTTTTTATGCCGTTCTGCGTGTGGTAAAATTACTAAAACAGCTTTATTCTTTGGGTCAGTATGATTCAGGGGCGGACACTGACAGCTTGGGGCCCCTGTGCAAGAAATGTGTCTGGGCCCCCTCCTTTTATGGCTTCAAAGCTACATGTGTGTGTATATATTGTAGGGATTCTACTCGCTTAGGTGCGACGGGAGACAGTCAGGAGGCAGGTTCCCTTAAAGTTCATGCGGTTTATTACGTCATAAACCAAACAGCACGTCACCAAAATAAACAGCCTTCAGTTCAGGAGACAAAGTAACATCGAATGTCCTTTCCTTCAGGCTCAGTCCGTGAGCCTCAGCGCACACAGGAGGTGTATACCCCCCTCACATACAGCTGCCTGGTTCAAGAGCAGGCCACATTATAATAGTGTAGCCACACCCACGAACCCAGCAGCTGACTGGTCACATGACTGTGACCTCACCACAGGTCCTTCAAAACAATAATAATACAGCAATATTTGTTATGCCTTACATTATGGAGACAAGCCATTTATGAGACAGATATCTCCCATCGATCACACGACCCTTGGCCCTGCCACTATATACATATATATATATATTTTATAGCCACACACACATACATGTATATATATATTACATAGTCTCCTTTATTATGTATATTGCTGTCCCTTACACAGTGCACTCTCTTGTTATGTACAGTACCATCCCTTACATATTGAATTATATAGAGCCCTGTCTTTTATTACATACCCTTCTGTCTTGTTAACTGTATAATGCAATGATGGCTGCTGGAGCAAGGGAATGCTTCCTTTCTAATGGAGGAGCTAATGGACTGGTAGTTTGGTCACTGGCTCCTCGATCAGCAGTCATTTTATATCTAAAAAGAGAGGGGACTATGTAGTAAAAGAGGGCACTGTAAATAACAAAATTAGCAAGAATACACTATGTAAGAGACAGCACTATACATAACAGCAGAGGAAGCTATATAATAAGGGATGGCACCATATATACAGTAACTAGAGAGGATGGTATGTAATAAGGGATGTGTTATACATAATAAAAGAGGAAACTATGCAACTAAGGATGGTGTTATACAGATTTAGTGAGTACACTAAATACTCATAGAATCATAGAATCGTAGGGTTGGAAGGGACCTCCTGGGCCATCTCGTCCAACCCCCTGCTCAAAGCAAGATTCGCTAAATCATCCCAGACAGATATCTGTCCAGCCTCTGTTTCAAGACTTCTATTGAAGGAGAACTCGCCACCTCTCGTGGCAGCCTGTTCCACTCTAACTGTCAAAAAGTTTTTTCTAATATCTAATCTGTGTCTACTCTCATTCAGTTTCATCCCATTGCTTCTAGTCTTTCCTTGTGCAAATGAGAATAAAGATGATCCTTCTGCAATGTGACAGCCCTTGAGATATTTGTAGACAGCTATTAAGTCTCCTCTCAGTCTTCTCTTTTGCAAGCTAAACATTCCCAAATCCTGCAACCTTTCCTCATAAGACAGGGTTTGCAGACCGGTCACCATTCTGGTCGCTCTTTTCTGAACTTGCTCCAGTTTGTTAATATCTTTTTTAAAATGTGGCGCCCAAAACTGGACACAGTATTCCAGATGAGGTCTGACCAAAGAGGAGTAGAGGGCAATAATGACTTCACGTGATCTAGACTGTATGCTTCTGTTAGAATCATAGAATCGTAGAGATGGATGGGACCTCCTGGGCCATCTGGTCCATCCCCCTGCTCAAAGCAGGATTCGCTAAATCATCCCAGACAGATGTCTGTCCAGCCTTTGTTTGAAGACTTCCATTGAAGGAGAACTCACCACTTCTCATGGCAGCCTGTTCCACTCATTGATCACTCTAATTGTCAAAAAGCATTTTCTAATATCTAATCTGTGTCTCCTCCCATTCAGTTTCATCCCATTGCTTCTTGTCTTTCCTTGTGCAAATGAGAATAAAGATGATAATTCTACAATGTGAAAGCCCTTGAGATATTTGTAGACAGCTATTAAGTCTCCTCTCAGTCTTCTCCTTTGCATGCTAAACATCCCCAAATCATACAACCTTTCCTCATAAGACAGGGTTAATACATCCTAGAATTGAATTTGCCTTTTTTGCTGCTGCATCACACTGTTGACTCATATTCAGTCTGTGATCTATTAGTATACCCAAGTCTTTTTCACATGTGCTGTTGCTTAGCCCTATTCTTCCCATTCTGTATATCCTTTTTTAATTTTTATTGCTCAGATGTAGTACTTTGCATTTTTCCCTGTTAAAAACCATTCTGTTAGTTGCTGCCCACTGCTCCAGTTTATTTATATCTTTTTGAATCTTCTCTCTCTCCTCTAGAATTAGCTATCCCTCCTAGCTTTGTGTCATCAGCAAATTTAATAAGTTTACCCTCAATTCCTTCATCTAAATCGTTGATAAAGATGTTGAACAATACAATGCCCAGGACAGAGCCCTGTGGTACCCTACTTGAGACATTCTTCCAACTGGATGTGCAGCCATTTACGACCACTCTTTGGGTCCGATCACTAAGCCAGTTATGAATCCACCTAACAGTTGCCTTGCCCATTCCATACTTAGTCATTTTTTCAATAATGATTGTGTGAGATACTTTGTCAAATGCTTTGCTGAAGTCAAGATATACTATAGCATTTCCCTGATTCACCCAGTCAGTGATTCTGTCATAGAAGGAAATTAAGTTAGTCTGACATAACTTATTAGTTACAAACCCATGCTGACTCAGTTTAATCACTTATAATAATAATAATCTTTATTTTTATATAGCGCTAACATATTCCGCAACGCTTTACAGTTTTTGCACACTTTATCATCACTGTCCCTGATGGGGCTCACAATCTAAATTCCCTATCAGTATGTCTTTGAAATATGGGCGAAAACCGGAGTACCCGGAGGAAACCCACGCAAACACGGGGAGAACATACAAATGCAGATGTTGTCCTTGGTGGGATTCGAACCCAGGACTCCAGCGCTGCAAGGCTGCAGTGCTAACCACTTGTTGTTGAAGTCAAGATATACTATATCTACAGCATTTCCCTGATCCACCCAATCAGTGATTCTGTCATAGAAGGAAATTAAGTTAGTCTGACATGACTTATTAGTTACAAACCCATGCTGACTCTGTTTAATCACTTCATTTTTATCCAGGTGCTGACATTCATGTTGTTTAATAATTTGTTCAAAGATCTTTCCTGGTATGGAAGTCAGACTCACCAGCCTATAGTTGCCTGGGTCCACCTTCTTCCCCTTTTTGAAGATAGGAACAACATTTGCTCTTCTCCAGTCTTCTGGGACTTCTCCTGTTCTCCACGAATTTTCAAAGATTATGGAGAGTGGTTCAAAAATTTCTTTTGCTATCTCCTTCAGTACTCTGGGGTGTAATTCATCTGGACCTGGAGACTTGAATTCATTTAGGTTAGCTAAGTGTTTCCTCACTATATTTCTGTTTATAGATATCCTGGATTCTTCTATTCCCTTAATAGGACAATGAAGAATAGTTGATGCTACATTTCCTTTCTGAGAGAAAACAGATGCAAAATAGGAATTTAAAAGTTCGGCCTTCTCAACATCCTGTCTTACCATTTCATCATTTTCATCCTGTAAAAATCCTATAGCATCTTTGACTTTTCTTTTACTTTTGACATATCCCCAAAATACTTTATTATTGCTTTTGACATCTCTTGCAAGCCTAAATTCAATGTCAGCTTTAGTAATCTGATTCATGCCCTGCAGGTTCTACATACAGCATGATATTCTTCTTTAGATATGCCTCCCTCTTTCCATTTTATAAACATTTCTTTCTTCCTTTTTAGCATGTGCTTAAGTTCTGTATTCATCCATCCTGGATTCCTTAAATGCTTCCTATTCTTCCCTCTTTTCAGAATTGATAACAATTGTGCTTTGAGAATTTCATTTTTCAAGATTTCCCATCCTTCCTGGACATTTTTGTCCTTAACCCCTTAACGACCAGGGGTATTTTTGGTTTAGCATTTTCATTTCTCCCTCCCCTTCTTTCCAGAGCCATAACTTTTTTATTTTTCCGTTTATATGGCCATGTGAGGGCTTATTTTTTGCGGGACGAGTTGTACTTTTAAATGACACCATTGGTTTTAGCATGTCGTATACTCGAAAACGGGAAAAAAATTCCAAGTGCGGTGAAATTGCCAAAAAAGTGCAATCCCACACTTGTTTTTTGCTTGGCTTTTTTGTTAGGTTCACTAGATGCTAAATCTGACCTGCCATTATGATTCTCCAGGTTATTACGAGTTCATAGACACCAAACATGTCTATGTCCTCTTTTATCTAAGTGGTGAAAAAAAATTCCAAAGTTTGCTAAAAAAAAAAAAAATTTGCGCAATTTTCCGAGACCTGTAGCGTCTCCATTTTTCATGATCTGGGGTCGGGTGAGGGCTTATTTTTTCCGTGCTGGACTGGCGTTTTTAATGATACCACTTTTGTGGAGATATGTTCTTTTGATCGCCCGTTATTGCATTTTAATGCAATGTCTTGGTGACCAAAAAAACGTAATTCTGGCGTTTTGAATTTTTTTCTCGCTACGCCGTTTAGCGATCGGGTTAATGCTTTTTTTATTGATAGATCGGGCGATTCTGAATGCGGCGATACCTAATATGTGTATGTGGGATTTTTTTTTTACTGTTTTATTTTGATTGGGGCGAAAGGGGGGTGATTTGAACTTTTATGTTTTTTTAATTTTTTTTTATTTTTAAACATTTTTTTTTTTACATTTGGCATGCTTCAATAGCCTCCATAGGAGGCTAGAAGCTTGCGCAACCCGATCGGCTCTGCTACATATGGGCGATGAGCAGATCGCCCATATGTAGCAGATTTACTGCTGTGCTTTCAGCGCCGACCACCGGGTGGCGCTGAAAGCCTTATGCCTGGAACAACCATAGAGGTCTCATAGAGACCTCTGGTTGTCCAGGCAACATGACGCCGACCCCCGATCACGTGACGGGGGTCGGCGATGACGTCATTTCCGGCCCGGCGGCCGGAAATGCTATTTAAATGCCCGCTGTCAGCTTTGACAGCGGCATTTAACTAGTTAATAGGCGCGGGCGGACGGCGATTCCGCTCGCGCCTATTGCGGGCACATGTCAGCTGTTCATAACAGCTGACATGTCCCAGCTTTGATGCGGGCTCAGCGCCGGAGCCCTCATCAAAGCAGGGGAGATGTCCGATGACGGACTGTGTCCGTCATTGGACATTAAGGGGTTAAGGATATCCAGCCATTGGATCCTTCCAATTCTCTTTCTGAATCCCTTAAAATCTGCCTTTCTGAAATCTAACCTTGACGTCTGAGTCTTCACAGGTCTTCATCCTCTAGTTATCCAAAATTCTAAAATAGCATGGTCGCTACATCCTAGTGTCCCAGCCACTTTTACCTCCTCAACCAGTTCCTCCCTGTTTATAAGGATTAGATCAAAGGTAGCAGTTCCCCTTGTTTTCTCCCCTACCTTTTGGAAGATAAAGTTGTCAGCAAGAGAGGATAAGAATTTCCTTGACCTGTTAGTTTTGCCTGAGAGAGATTCCCAACAAATGTCAAGATAGTTTAAATCTTCCATGACAACTATGTCATATTTTTTGGAGAACTCGGCCATTTGATGCATAAAGAGTTCATCCATATCTTCAGCTTGCACAGGCAGCCTGTAGTAAATGCCTACAATGGTGTCCTTTCCATTGTTCTGTCCTTGTATTCTTACCCAGTTTCCAAAGAACTCCCAGTCTCTGAAGCTTCAATCTCTGTGCAGATATACGTGTTTCTAACATACAATGCGACACCTCCTCCTCGTTTATCAAGTCTGTTTCTTGCAAATAAGTTGTATCCTTCTAGTCTTGTATTCCAATCATGTGTATCGTCCCACCAAGTTTCTGTGATTCCAATGACATCATATTTCTTTTCCTGCGTTAGTAGTTCCAATTCTCCTTGTTTGTTGCCCATGCTTTGTGCATTAGTATAGAAACATTTTAGTTTGTGATAGGTTTCTCTATCTCCAATATTTTTATTATTTAGATTTTTTTGTCTTTGTTCTTTCCTCCCATTTCTAATAGCAGAGTTCTCAATAGCATTTGTCAGGTATATGGCTTTTTCTGGCCTTTTGCTTCCCTTCCCGCATTGTTCTAGTTTAAAGCTCTCCTTATAAGTGTAGCAAGGCGACTTCCAAATACATGTTTTCCAGTCTTCGTAAGGTGCACCCCATCTCTAGCAAGTAGTCCATCGTATAGTTAATTCACTCCGTGATCCAGAAATCCAAATCCTTGCTGACGGCACCATCGACGTAGCCGGTCGTTCACCTGCAGAATCTTATTCCATGTCCTTGTTCCATGGCCATCCACTGGGAGGATGGAAGAGAAGACCACTTGCGTTCTCAGTTCTTTCACTTTCTTACCTAAGTTTTCAAAGTCACTGCAGATGGTTTCCAGGTCGTTTCTTGCTGTGTCATTTGTCCCCACATGTAGTAGCAAGAATGGGTAGTCATCAGTAGGTCTGAAGAGTCCTGATATCCTATTAGACACATCTTTAATTTTTGCACCTGGAATACAGCACATTTCTCTTGAGGTTATATCAGGTCTGCAGATAGCGGCCTCTGTTCCTCTCAACAGGGAATCCCCTATGACCACCACTCTCTGTTTCTTCTTCACAACATTTTTCTTTCTCCATCCAGGACGACTCTGAAGGCGTACAAGGTTGCTGTTTATGGACAAAGTCTCATCCTGATGTATTTCTTTATAGTTCTCCTGTGTAAGAGCCTGGTACTGGTCCCTGAGCAGTATAGGTGCTGACTGCCTCCTGATCTGCCTGCTTCTCTGGGTCACATGTTTCCATTCCTCTGTTTCTTCAGGTGCACTTCGAATTTCTTCTCTTTCTGTAACATGAAGAGATAATTCTGCTCTGTCCAAGAACTCTTCACCTTCCTTAATGATTTTCAATGTAGCTAACCTCTCTTTGAGATTTTGCAACTTTTCCTCCAACAGGGACACAAGCTTGCATTTGTGGCATGTGAAGTTTGGCTTTTCCACTGGTAAGTCTGTGAACATGTAGCAAGAAGTGCAGCTCACCAAATGGCTCCTGGCCTCTTCCATATTGTTGTTATTCAAGAGATTTCAAAGCAATGAAAAATGAGTCAAAATTCTCAGGACTCTTCCCCTGGTTTACCGATTTCCTCTTTTCAGCTGTAACGGCCAAAATCCAGTGCTCGTTGAGCTCGCGGAAACTCTTCACTTATCCCAGAAGGCACTGGGAATATGCAAACTATCTCCTCAGGACTCTTCCCCTGGTTTTTAAGGGACTGTGTTAGACATAGTGAGTACACTATACTGTATACTAAGGGACTGTGTTAGACATAATAAGCGATAATAATGTCTTCTTCCACCTCCCCCTGTTCCTAAGGCCATTATAAGTCCCCCTTCCTCCCATCCTAATCCCCCACACCCCTCATTGTCCTCTTCCGCTCGCATCCCATTATTGTCCTCTCCCCCACCCCATCATTGCCCTCTTCACCACCTCCATCATTTCCTCCTCCTCCACCACCCCCATTATTGTCCTTTCCACCACCACCATCTTTGCATTTTCCTCCACCACCCCATGATCATTTCTTTTTTCCCCACCACCCCATCATTGCCCTCTTCATCACCCCCATCATTGCCTTCTCCCCATCACCCCCATCATTGCCTTCTCCCCATCACTCCCATCATTGCCTTCTCCCCATCACCCCATCACTGCCTTCTCCCCATCACTCCCATCATTGCCTTCTCCATCACCCCATCACTGCCTTCTCCCCATCACTCCCATCATTGCCTGCTCCATCACCCCATTACTCCCATCATTGCCTTCTCCCCATCACTCCCATCATTGCCTGCTCCATCACCCCATCACTCCCATCATTGCCTTCTCCCCATCACTTCCTTCTCTCCATCATTGCTTTCTCCATGACCCCATCACCAGGACTCTTCCCCTGGTTTTTAAGGAACTGTGTTAAACATAGTGAGTACACTATACTGTATAATAAGGGACTGTGTTAGACATAATAAGCGATAATAATGTCTTCTTCCACCTCCCCCTGTTCCTAAGGCCATTATAAGTCCCCCTTCCTCCCATCCTAATCCCCCACACCCCACATTGTCCTCTTCCGCTCGCATCCCATTATTGTCCTCTCCCCCACCCCATCATTGCCCTCTTCACCACCTCCATCATTTTCTTCTCCTCCACCACTCCCATCATTGCCCATTCCACCACCTTCATCATTTCCTCCTCCTCCACCACCCCCATTATTGTCCTTTCCACCACCACCATCTTTGCATTTTCCTCCACCACCCTATGATCATTTCTTTTTTCCCCACCACCCCATCATTGCCCTCTTCATCACCCCCATCATTGCCTTCTCCCCATCACTCCCATCATTGCCTTCTCCATCACCCCATCACTGCCTTCTCCCCATCACTCCCATCATTGCCTGCTCCATCACCCCATTACTCCCATCATTGCCTTCTCCCCATCACTCCCATCATTGCCTGCTCCATCACCCCATCACTGCCATCATTGCCTGCTCCATCACCCCATCACTCCCATCATTGCCTTCTCCCCATCACTCCCTTCTCTCCATCATTGCTTTCTCCATGACCCCATCACTGCCTTCTCTCCATCACTCCCATCATTGCTTTCTCACCATCACTTCCATGATCCCATCAATGCCTTCTCTCCATCATCTCCATCATGGCCTTTTCCCATTACCCCCTCATGACCTTCTCCCATTACCCCAGGAATCATGGCCTTCTCTCCCCATCTCGGCCTTCTCCTCATGTCCCCATCTCCTCCAGGGCCAGGCTCCACCTACACACACACACACACACACAGACATACACTCATACATACTGTACATACACACACACACACAGACGTACACACATACATACACACACACACACACTGACACACACACACTCACACCACTTCTCTCCTCTCACCTGTTTGCAGCATTGCCCGCACTTCCTCGCACTGACACAGCAGCGGACGCTGAATGATGACGTCATTCAGTGGCGCTCCTCTGTGTCAGAGAAAGGAAGTGCGGGTGGCTGGCAGGGAGCAATGGATCCTTGCAGCTCCGCTCCTGCAATTTTCTCTTGCAGGCAGCGGAGCTGCTTGGATCACTCCCTGCCCGCTGCTGCACATGAGGGCAATCTGGCCAGGGGCCACCGGAGCCTCAGGCCTGGAGAAACCAGCCAGATTTCCCTCATCATTAGCCACCATGCAGGGCCCCCTGGAGGCTCTGGGCCCCGGTGCAGTCGCACCGCTTGAACCAGCGGTATGTCCGCCCATGGTATGATTACAGTGATACCCCATTTATATATTTTTTTGGCGCTTTTGTTATAGAAAAAATAATTATTTTTGCATTGCTTTATTCTGAGAGCTATAACTTTTTTATTTTTCCGCTGTCAGAACGTAATGGCAGCTTGTTTTTGCAGGACAAGCTTATGTTTTCAGCGGTACCATTTTTAGTTACATTCGTCTTTTTCATCACGTTTTATTTGAACCTTTTGCTTGGCAGCACAGTTTTTGCCTAGTTTTTTTTGCGATGTTCACTGAAGGGGTTACCTAGCAGGCAGCTTTAAAGGTCAGGTCGTTCCAGAGGCAGCGATATCAAAGATGTGTACTTTTTTAAACTGAAATAAATGTATTTATTGGATTAATATTTTTTCATTTTTTTTGTTCTTTATTTGGGGATTTTTTAAAATATTTTTACACTTCTGAATAACTTTTTTTTTACTTTTTTACATTTTCCCAGCATGGGACATCACTGCATAGTGTCAGATCTCTGATCTGATACTGTGCAATGCTTCTGCACTGCAGGGCATCAGAGCAGCGTCTGAAAGGCAGGGGAGGAGGCGTGTCGGCTCCTGCTCTGAGCAGGTGCTCACAGGCCACCTTCCCTGCAGGACCTTGTTGTGCCGATGGAAGCAAAGAGGGCGCTCTCTCCCTCTCTGATGCTCCTGGATGTCACTGTCACTATTGACAATGGCATCACAGAGGTTAAATGTCCACCATTGGTGTTATCATATAGAGCTGACACCCACACCCGATCGTGGCGACGGTCAGCATGAGCCCACACAATTGCAGCACCGTACCTACACAGCAGTTTGCAGGAACGCAGCTCCCGCGGCGCCGTGTATGTACGGCGTATGACAGGGTTAAACTTCAAACTCTGTCAGGTTGTTTGGGGACAGCACGTGAACAGCTATTTTCAATCTTTAGCATCAATAGGATTATGATCTGTACTTGACTTGACAGCTCGATAGCCAAATAATTTTGTGAATTTAATGTACAGTATGTTTCTTGTGGTGATGTGTGAGATTGTCCTATGCTAGATTTTAATGGCCAATTTGCTGTGTGAGGCCATTGTTACTTGTTATTCTGTAAATCATGAAGTGCTTATATAGGGGAAGTGGGCTGACGTATGGACCTATCTGCAGTGGAAGGGTTAATGTACAGGGTGCTGGACAGGGACTGCTGTAGGTGAAGGTGGGAGACAGCTAGAAAGAGGAGAAGTATGTTGGAGGAAATACATGCAGCCGCGCACTCCGGTCCCGAGTGCCGGCCGCAGTGCCGGGTATTGATGCGAACGACTCGTGCAAGTTTCTCACATCACACTCGCAAGTGTGACCCCGGCCTAATTAGGAATCTCGTTCTCACAGTTAGGCTGGAGTCATACTTAATGTATAAAAATACGGACCGTATTGTAAGGTTGTAACACGCAGAAATAGTCCCTGAATAAGGATCTGTATGTCATCCATTGTCAAGGTGTGGCCGCGTATTTTGCACATGTAAGCATCTGTAAGTAATGAGTATTTGATCTGTATAGCGCATTTTTCTTGCAACTTTGCAAAATGGACATTTAACAGTTTTGAGGCCTGCACGTAATTTAAATCATCATCAGCACCAACCCTATTTATTGCCTCTACATCAGGTGGCAGCCTCCAATCTGCCCATTTTGGTGCTGTGCTTGTGTTGGTGTTTTGGTAGTTGTTTGCAGACATGTCAGACACACTTCAGTTCACCCCAACTGACCATGTTCTGTACAACTGGGTTTTGTCCCTCCGCTTTGGCCAGCCATACCCAGTGATTGTGGATCCGAGGAGGAGGAGACGAATGTGGGTGCATCCGCATTTAATAATAATAATAATAATACATTTTATTTCTATAGTGCCGACATATTCCGCAGCACTTTACATTTCAGAGGGGACTTGTACAGACAATAGACATTACAGCATAACAATAATCACATAGATCATAACAGATACCAAGAGGAATGAGGGCCCTGCTCGGAAGCTTACAATCTATGAGGAAAAAAGGGAGACATGAAAGGTGGGCATTTGAGACAACATCTCAATAAAGGCCATTTTTACAGGCTTTATGCAGCTCTGAGGACACATCCCAGCAAGTTTTTCCTCTATTGTTGGATGACCATTTCTACCTTTGATGTTTTGTTGGAGACAGTGCGCCCAGGGATCATGTTCCAGGACACCAGGATGCGCAAATGTATCTCTGCTGAGGAGCGCCTTCTCCTTACGTTACAGTATGTATTCCTCAGCTCCAGAATGTATGTAGATGCTTCGTTTTCTAAATAATTATCTTACTCAGTGACCCCTTTTTTGCTGAGTGACCTCCTTAATATATCCCAAATCTATTGTCTAAGTAAGAATACTATGATATTTTAGTACACATTACATAGCCGTGTTACGTGTGTATATGTAGTGAAAGGCTAGTTTCTTAGTTACACACTGTTCTGGTGATCTATATGTAATGTGTGCATCCTTTTGCTTGTAGTAATGTATATTTTTTATACATTTGTTTAATTGTAGGTTCCTCACAACTGGGCTTTCTTATGCTGCACTCCATCTGGAGTTTTTGATTGGGAGATCGACAATATCTCGTATAGTCCAGGCTACTTCTTCGCAAATCTGGACCAGACTTCATCAAGTGGTCATGCTTGAGCCCAAGATGGGAGACTGGTTGAGGATTGCGAGGGCATTTGAGGCGCACTGCCAATTTCCCAATTGTATTGGAGCCCTGGATGGGAAGCACATCCGTGTGTGTAAGCCACTGAACTCAGGGTCCCAATTCTATAATTATAAACAATATTTTTCTGTAGTTTTGTTGGCTCTGGTTGACAGTAACTGAAGGATTATAATTGTAGACATTGGGGCTTATGGAAGAACTGGAGACTCTAGAGTCTTCAACTCTTCCATTATGGGTCGGTGGCTGCGCAAAAACCAGATGGACCTACCTCCACCAAATCAGCTTCCAGCATTCCAGGCTCAAATCAAGAAGTGGTGCCTTATGTCCTAGTGGGGGATGAAGCCTTTCAATTGAACAGGCATGTAATGAGGCCATACCCAGGCAGAAACCTTGACCACTGGCGCAGCATATTTAACTTGCGTCTATCTCGTGCCCGAAGACTGGTGTAGTGTGCCTTCGGTATTCTTTGTGCCAAATGGAGTGTCCTCCAGTCTGCCATTCAGCTGAGTGAAGCCAACGTCAATAAGGTAATCAAAGCTTATTTGGTCCTCCATAACTTCACTAGACTGCATGATTGCTCCTCATCTGATGTGGCTGAAGGTGTGGTGGACAATGGGGATAGGCCTAGGTCACATGTGCTCCCTTTACCGCGCCCTCTCTCAGGACTCAAAGTCCGTGATGTGTTCACCCAGTATTTTATTTCACCTCAGGGTGCTACTACCTGGCAAGATCAGTCTGTATCTATGTTGTGATGTTCTCATGTATGTATATATAAAAAAAACATT
Source organism: Dendrobates tinctorius (assembly GCF_039654945.1). Taxonomy (NCBI): domain Eukaryota; kingdom Metazoa; phylum Chordata; class Amphibia; order Anura; family Dendrobatidae; genus Dendrobates; species Dendrobates tinctorius. Next base: position 2,052,924 of record NW_027361876.1, read on the forward strand.
TTGCCCTTTAATATGTTGTGTGTGTTCTTTTCATTTTACTTAAAGATGTTTTAATAGTTCTATTTTTGAAAATAAGGAAACAAGAGTCGAAACGTTGCATTTTCAACTTTTTTATAAATGCAAAAGGTAACTTGGGATAGTGGTTACCATATTTTTGTCATATGGCATATATTGCCCTTAAAATGTGGGCATTTATGTTTTATACATAATTTGTACAACCAAATATATATAAAAAAACATAATTTGCTAACGCAAAACAAACCAGAATATTTTTGCATTATAATTGCTGGCATGTTGGTGGAGGTGAGGGCGGGAGGCCTTCATCCCTTTGTTGGTGGGTGGGATTCCCAGCTTGACCATCTCCCTTTTGGGGTGGATATTCTTGGCCCTGTGGTAATATGCGGCCAGGGTCATGTAGCTGTGCGCTGAAGTGGCCAAACTAGAAAAATTTGGGAAGGGAAGCAAAAGGCCAGAAAAAGCCAAACACCTGATAAATGTGGGTCGCCCCGTCTCACCCAGGGCAGCGGGGTACTCGGTACCCGGCCGGTGTCAGGGGGATGCGTGTCACAGCAGCGGTGACCCGGTCCTTGGCCCCGGGCGCCCAATATCTATTTATATGGATAGTTCGTGATGCCACCCGTGGTGTTTGGCAAGTAAGATGTTGAGCCAACGCTGCGGGCAGATCCGCTGGGACTGATGGTGTGGTGCAGCAAAGATGGTGTAGCTCCCCACAGGTGGAGCTGTAGTCCCAGGGCAGTGTAGGTGCAATGGATGAGGAGAGGCGCAGAATAGTATAGATGTTGTTACTCAGGTGTAGCGGTGCTGGAATAACTGGAGTACACCAGGGTGTGCGGTTCCAAGGCTTTAATCACTGTTTGCAGTTCACACACACGCCTGCCTCCGTACTGTGTTCTCCAGGCCAGGGCCCCAGCCAACCTCCAGGCAAGATAGGATTCTTCCCATCCCCAATATGTACATTCACTGAACGACTCCTCCAATGCGCCTTTAGGTGCGAAGCACTCCAGTACTTAGTTACCCTGGAATGCCCCCACTGAACTATCCTGTGTGTGGAATGCAGGTGTGGAGCGTGGTCAGGAGTTCCCACCTTACCTGGATGGGGGGCACTACACCTTAGGAGAAGGTGCAGTACCTCTGTGGTGACTGAAGCTTCAGGGGCGCCACATATGCGATTGAGAATTCTGCTATTAGAAGTGGGAGGAAAGAACAAAGACAAAAAAATCTAAATAATAAAAATATTGGCGAAAGAGAAGCCAATCACAAACTAAAATGTTTCTACACTAATGCACAAAGCATAGGCAACAAACAAAGAGAATTGGAACTACTAACGCAGGAAAAGAAATATGATGTCATTGGAATCACTGAAACTTGGTGGGATAATACACATGATTGGAATGCAAGGATAGAAGGATACAACTTATTTGCAAGAAACAGACTTGACAAACGAGGAGGAGGTGTCGCATTGTATGTTAGAAACGCCTATATCTGCACAGAGATTGAAGCTTCAGAGACTGGGAGTTCTGTGAAAACTCTGTGGGTAAGAATACAAGGAGAGAACAATGGAAAGGACACCATTGTAGGCATCTCTTGCTGACAACTTTATCTTCCAAAAGGTAGGGGAGAAAACAAGGGGATCTGCTCTAATCCTCGTAAACAGGGAGGAAATGGTTGGGGAGGTAAGAGTGGCTGGAACCCTAGGAGGTAGCGACCATGCTATTTTAGAATTTTGGATAACTAGAGGAGGAAGACCTGTGAAGACTTAGACGTCAAGGTTAGATTTCAGAAAGGCAGATTTTAAGGGATTCAGAAAGAGAATTGGAGGGATCCAATCGCTGGATATCCTTAAGGACAAAAATATCCAGGAAGGATGGGAAATCTTGAAAAATGAAAGTCTCAAAGCAAAATTGTTAACAATTCCGAAAAGAGGGAAGAATAGGAAGCATTTAAGGAAATCAGGATGGATGAACACAGAACTTAAGCACATGCTAAAAAGGAAGAAAGAAATGTTTATAAAATGGAAAGAGGGAGACATATCTAAAGAACAATATAATTCTGTCTGCAGAACCTGCAGGGCACAAATCAGATTACTAAAGCTGACAATGAATTGAGGCTTGCAAGAGACCTCAAAAGCAATAAAAAAGGATTTTGGGGATATGTCAAAAGTAAAAGAAAAGTCAAAGATGCTATATGATTTTTACAGGTTGAAAATGATGAAATGGTAAGACAGGTTATTGAGAAGGCCGAACTTTTAAATTCCTATTTTGCATCTGTTTTCTCTCAGAAAGGAAATGTAACATCAACTGTTCTTCACTGTCCTGTTAAGGGAATAGAAGAATCCAGGATATCTATAAACAGAAAGATAGTGAGGAAACACTTAGCTAACCTAAGTGAATTCAAGTCTCCGGATCCAGATGAATTACACCCCAGAGTGGAGTTGAGCGAAACAGGTCGGTCAGATTCAAAAGTCGCCGACTTTCGCCAAAGTCGGGTTTCATGAAACGAAACCCCACCACGGTGTGAAGTCGGCCATGCGGTCGGCGACCCAAGCGCCAAAGTCGGGTTTCGCTGAATGCTTCCAATGAGAGAAGCGGAGCGTAGCATAGCGGGAGCGTAGCTGGAGTGGGAGTGGGAGAGAGAGAGGAAGGGAGAAGAGAGAGAGATTTTGCCGCCTCTAGGGTTAAAATTCATGCCAGGTGTGTTTACAGTCCTCCACTCACTGACGACTTTTCTCCCCATTGACTTGCATTGGGTTTCATGTTTCACGACTTTTCCCTATAGTCGGCCGATTTCGTTCGACTCAACTTTTGAGAAAGTCGGGTTTCATGAAACCCGACTCGACCCTAAAAAAGGCAAAGTCGCTCATCTCTACCCCAGAGTACTGAAGGAGATAGCAGAAGACATTTTTGAACCACTCTCCATAATCCTTGAAAATTCTTGGAGAACAGGAGAAGTCCCAGAAGACTGGAGAAGAGCAAATGTTGTTCCTATCTTCAAAAAGGGGAAAAAGGTGGACCCAGGCAACTATAGGCCGGTGAGTCTGACTTCCATACCAGGAAAGATCTTTGAACAAATTATTAAACAACATGTATGTAAGTACCTGGATAAGAATGAGCAGCACGGTGGCTCAGTGGTTAGCACTGCAGCCTTGCAGCGCTGGAGTCCTGGGTTTGAATCCCACCAAGGACAACATCTGCATTTGTATGCTCTCCCCGTGTTTGCGTGGGTTTCCTCTGGGTACTGTGGTTTCTTCCCATATTCCAAAGACATACTGATAGGGAATTTAGATTGTGAGCCCCATCTGGGACAGTGATGATAATGTGTGCAAAAACTGTAAAGCACAGCGGAATATGTTAGCGCTATATAAAAATAAAGATTATTACTATTATAAGTGATTAGTTTAGTCAGCATGGGTTTGTAACTAATAAGTTATGTCAGACTAACTTAATTTCCTTCTATGACAGAATCACTGACTGGGTGAATCAGGGAAATGCTATAGTATATCTTGACTTCAGCAAAGCATTTGACAAAGTATCTCACACCATCCTTATTGAAAAAATGACTAAGTATGGAATGGACAAGGCAACTGTTAGGTGGATTCATAACTTGCTTAGTGATCGGACCCAAAGAGTGGTCATAAATGGCTGCACATCCAGTTGGAAGTATGTCTGAAGTGGGATACCACAGAGCTCTGTCCTGGGCCCTGTATTGTTCAACATCTTTATCAATGATTTAGATGAAGGAATTGAGGGTAAACTTATTAAATTTGCTGATGACACAAAGCTAGGAGGGATAGCTAATACTAGAGAAGAGAGATAGAAGATTCAAAAAGATATAAATAAACTGGAGCAATGGGCAGCAACTAATAGAATGGTTTTTAAACAGGGAAAAATGTACTACATCTGGGCAATAAAAATGAAAAAAGCATATACAGAATGGGAGGAATAGGGCTAAGCAATAGCACATATGAAAAAGACTTGGGCATACTAATAGATCAGAGACTGAATATGAGTCAACAGTGTGATGCAGCAGCAAAAAGGCAAATGCAATTCTAGGATGTATTAACAGAAGCATACAGTCTAGATCACGTGAAGTCATTATTGCTCTCTACTCCTCTTTGGTCAGACCTCATCTGGAATACTGTGCCCAGTTTTGGGCACCACATTTTAAAAAAGACATCAACAAATTGGAGCAAGTTCAGAAAAGAGCGACCAGAATGATGACCGGTCTGCAAACCCTGTCTTATGAGGAAAGGTTGCATGATTTGGGAATGTAAGCTTGCAAAAGAGAAGACTGAAAGGAGACTTAATAGCTGTCTACAAATATCTCAAGGGCTGTCACATTGTAGAAGGATCATCTTTATTTTCATTTGCACAAGGAAAGACTAGAAGCAATGGGATGAAACTGAATGGGAGGAGACACAGATTAGATATTAGAAAAAACTTTTTGACAGAGTGATCAATGAGTGGAACAGGCTGCCACGATAAGTGGTGAGTTCTCCTTCAATGGAAGTCTTCAAACAGAGGCTGGACAGACATCTGTCTGGGATGATTTAGCGAATCCTCTTTGAGCAGGGGGTTGGACCAGATGGCCCAGGAGGTCCCTTCCAACTTTACGATTCTATGATTCTATATGGGTAATGGAGATTATACTACTGTGGCTGATCGTAGGTCCGTCCATCATACCCCCCAATATGACCATGTCGAGCAAATCCAGGTTGGGGCCAGCCTCCAATATCGGGTCTGTACAAGTGGTCATATTGGGCAGGTTGGTTATAGGCCGCAATTTGGCCCTGTTGTGGCCAAGGTTGGTGTTGGGGGGAATGTTTTGAGGTGTAGGCGCACGTGCGGGAGGAACTTCAGATCATAATTGAGCAGGCACATCTGGGTGTGGGGTAAGGTGGAGATGGTTACGGGGTGAGAGCTGCCACCTCTCAAGAAACTCAAACTCCTCATATGGGGTATTGGGGTGTGTGAATGAATCAATTAGGATCTGAATAGATTCTCGCACACGTAGCCTCACCTCACGGGGTAGGGGACGGAGATAAGGGGCCAGGCTTCGGGAATAAGCCTCTTCACCCTCATCCAGGGCAGCCCTGGACAGGTAATTGAGGACACCGGTGTCTACATGCCTCCGGGTATCAGAGGCGGTGTTGTCTCTTCTACATGTCACACGGTGGACTACGGCTGCAGGCTGGGGGGGAGCCCTCAAGACAGACAGTAGAGCTGCTGCTGTTGCCGGGTTCATCAAGGATGCCGGATGCTGGTGGAGCTGCTGGTTCTGTACCAGGTAAAGAATCAGATGTTTGACCTGCTGCTGGTGGAGCTTGGGGGTTGCAACTGGAAGGCTCAGAACATAGGCCAGCCAACTCTTCACCTCCCCTGACCGGGTCTATAATGGCCTCAGAATCCAACCCTGTCTCCCTCTCTGTGAGGTTGGACTGAGTTCTGTTAGGAAATGTAATAAAAAAAAAAAATTGGGGCTCTGACCCTAAACACCATATGTGTAATGTGGTGTGATGTCTGTACTTACGGTCTGAGATCCATAATTGGTGCTAAAAAAGCCAGGCGGTCAAAATAAATATATTTTCGCTGCTGCCACACTCTTGGACCTCTGCTGTCTTTCCCGCTGGTACTGGTCCCAGATGCTGCGCCAGCGTCTCATCACATCCTCAACTGCAATGTGAATGAAAATTGTAAATTTACCATTGGGCAATGTGACAAGCAACTTTCTAAACATTTCACATAGTCATGTGGCCTAGTAGGGTGTGCTTTAATTCAAAAATTTACGATTACAAACAATGGTTACTACATACACAGTATAGGATTTTAGGGGCTACTTAGAAAAAAATTTAGTTCTGGCCTTTAAGATGATTGGTAAAAAAGGCGCTAATTTACTCATTTGTTGCTGATCCTCACGTGGCCGTTCGCCAAAACCTGTAAACATCTGCCCACAGATGCGCCTCCATGCCGCCTCTTTTCTGGCCCGGTCAGAATAATGAGCATCACGTTGGTCCCAAATTTCGGGTCTTTCCTGGACCAAAACAATTAACATCTCCACATTGATGTGTGGTGGAGACATGCTGCTGGACTCCCTGGAGGCGTTCTTCTGGGATGTCTGGAGTGCTTTTTGAGCTAATTAGCATGTCTAAGCTTCCTGATAATGGATTGTCCCATTTCCTGTCACCTGGAGAAGTCTTGCGTATTTCACGCAAGTCACACATGTGGTCCGTGTGTAATGCAATGTTTTTGCACACCCATAGACTTGCATTGGCGTATTTCGTCCGTAGTACGCTGTCAATCGCAGCATGCTGCGATTGTCTCGGACCGTAAAGTACACGTGAGAAATATGCGGCTGATGGGAGCTGCCCCATAGAGAATCATTGGTCCGTGTGCAATGCGTGGTTTTTGCGCCCTTCACTCATCTATATTTCTCTCTAGTGTGACGCCGGCCTTATACACAAGTCTGATCTATATGAATATCCTTGTCTTATGTTTCACAAAGAGACCAGTCATAAAGCCTAAATATGTCATCTTTTAAACTATTGCTGAGTTTTAAATTATCCTTCAAGGACATAAGAGCAGGTGCATGGTCTTTTATACCACTAATATATCTAGTGGCAAATTACGCTTGAGCGGATTGAAATTTTCTCATTTTCCAAGTCAAGAACAAGTGAAGGATTGAAATAATTTCTCACTAGAGTACATTGTGACTTATTCAATTCTTAGAAAGTTTAATTATTTTTGCCTTAGAAGAGAAAGCACACTGTACAATAGGCTACTGTTATCCTTTTTACTTACACTACATTTTGCTGTTTCAAATGGATAAAATAACAACGCTGCAAGTTTCCATAGATTATGAAACCTTACTGATATAATTATATATTGCAAGCACATTACCCAAGCCAATCTCCCAAAATTAAAGTGGGCAACACTTCAAATAACAAATATACTTACTGATCTCTACAGCAGTAAGAATCTCATCAAGATCAAGAAGTGTGAATAACCAGAGATAATATTAAAACCAATATTTATTTGAATAATATTTAAAACATATATATAAAATAGGATACCTCTACCCATAAGCACACCAAAATGTCAGCTCCAGCCATACTTGAAATTAACAGGAAAAATGTATGTAAGTTCAAACCAGTATTTATAATTGCATTGCGATTAGTGTTGTGAGTTCATTTTCCCCTTCACTTATGAGGCCCGAGGAACTCCCTCTTCTGGTGAAGAAAGGTAGTGAGCCTGATTGTCAAACACCTGGGGCTGATGATGATGACTGGCTGAGTGGAGTTAATGACTGGATATAAGGCTGCCGACGCCCTTCTGGCCTGCGGGTGATTTCTCTGTGGACTTCTAGGAAACCAGTCTGATTCCTGCTCATCTGAAGCTAAGATTTCTGCTTTGCCTTTTTGCATTAGTGTTTTGTTTTCCTTGCTTTTCTGGATTCTGCCATTCCCTGCTGGGGTGACCTGAATCTCCTTTTGCCTGTTGCTCTGTCTTCAGAATATTCTTGAGTACTGACATAGCTTTTTTGAAGCCTAGCGTCTTCAGGGCCTTTTTACTGTCAGTTTGTTGGCTCTTATTTTCATAGGGTTTTTCACGGATTGCAGACAGCAGCCTTCCTGTCCTTTCCTATCTAAGCTAGCGTGGGCCCCATCTTTGCTCAGTCTATCTTTCTGTCTGTGTTTTGTTCTTTCTTCTTGCTTCACCGTCATTATATGTGGGGGGCTGCCTTTTGCTTTCGGGTCTGCTCTGGGGCAGTTTAGATTTCCCTTTCTGTCTTTAGGCTATGTAGTCCTCCGGCTGTGATCGAGGGGCCTAGGGCATCGTAGGAGCCCCCCACGGCTACTGCTAGTTGTTTTGATAGGTTCAGGGGTCTGCAATCCGATAGCTGCCAACTTCTCTGGTTTTCTGGACTTAGCTAGCATTTCTATTTTTGCCTCCTACGGTGACTCAATCATAACAGAATCACCCGCCATACCGCAGATTCTAGGGTACTCAATAGCAGGAAAGAATTGTGTAAAAAAAAAAAAAAAAAAGTGTGTATATTTTTTCCTCTATATCTCTGAGGCCGTAGGGGGAATTTTTTTTTTCTCTCAATGGAGATAAAGCAATTGTCTGATCGTGTGGAGCAGCTCGCTGCGGAAGTGCGGGGAATTTCCGCCTACCTTGCTCATTCGCATGCTGCTGAACCAAAGATTCCTACACCTGATGTATTTTTTGGGGATCGGTCTAAATTTTTGAATTTCAAAAATAATTGTAAATTATTTTTTGCCTTGAAGCCTAACTCGTCAGGGAGCTCCACGCAGCAGGTTAAAATTGTCAACTCTTTGCTGTGTGGCGATCCCCAGGATTGGGCGTTTTCTTTGAAACCAGATGATCCTATTCTGACTAATGTGAACGCATTTTTTCAGGCCTTGGGGTTGTTGTATGACGAACCTAATGCCATTGATCAGGCTGAAAAGACTCTGCTGGCATTGAACCAGGGTCGTGATTCTGCAGAATTGTACTGTCAAAAATTCCGAAAGTGGGCAGTACTTACTACCTGGAATGATAATGCCTTGGCTGCTCTCTTTCGGAAGGGGTTGTCAGAAGCCATAAAAGATACTATGGTGGGATTTCCTGTTCCCTCTGGTCTTGACGATTCTATGTCTTTAGCCATTCAGGTTGATCGGCGTTTACGCGAACGCAGAGCTGCACGAGAGGTGTTGCCACCTGTTGAACAGATGTCTGAACCTATGCAATGTGATAGAGTTTTTTCCAGAGAGCAGCGTCAGGAGTTTAGAAGGCGTAATAAGTGGTGTTTTTTCTGTGGAGATGCCTCGCATATTATTTCTGTCTGTCCTAAACGCGAGAAACGCTTTGCACACACGTTTTCTGTTGGTGGTGTTCAACCTAAGTTTCTTCTGGCTATTACTCTGATCTGCTCCCTGTCCACATTTTCCGCCAAGGCTTTTGCGGATTCGGGAGCAGCTCTAAACCTAATGGACTTGGATTTCGCTAAACGTTGTGGATTTCCGATGACACGTCTGCAGACGCCTATCCCTTTGAGGGGGATTGATGCTACTCCTTTGGCTAAAAATAAACCTCAGTTTTAGACCCAGGTGGTTATGCGGGTCGCCCCAGACCATCAAGAAAATTGCAGGTTTTTGGTGTTACATAATCTGCATGATACAATTGTTCTGGGGTTTACCTGGTTACAAATTCATAATCCAGTTTTGGATTGGAAATCTGTGTCTGTGGTGAGTTGGGGTTGTCGGTGTGCCTTTAGTGAGGCTCCGGTGTTTTCCACCTCTCCTCAGTCGCATGATGTTCCTGATTATTTGGCGGACTTTTATGATGTATTTAGTGAGAATGAGTCTGCGTCTCTGCCTCCTCATAGGAGTTATGACTGTGCTATTGAACTGAGCCCGGGGTGTAAATTTCCCAAGGATCGGCTCTTCAATTTATCTGTACCCGAGCACGAGGCTATGCGATCCTATATTAAGGAGGCGTTGGAGAAGGGTCATATTAGACCATCCTCGTCACCCTTAGGTGCCGGGTTTTTTTTTTTGTAGCCAAAAAGGATGGATCATTAAGACCTTGTATTGATTATCGTGCTCTCAACAAAATTACTGTTAAATATCAGTATCCGTTACCCCTGATTTCTGATCTATTCTCCAGAGTTAAAGGTGCTTGCTGGTTTACCAAGCTTGACCTAAGGGGGGCGTATAATCTTATTCGCATTAAGCATGGGGATGAATGGAAGACGGCGTTTAATACTCCGGAGGGACATTTTGAGTACCTGGTGATGCCTTTTGGGCTCACTAATGCCCCTTCTGTCTTCCAGTGCTTCATGAACGATATTTTCCGAGATTTTGTCGATAAATTTTTGATTATCTATCTGGATGATATTTTGATCTTCTCCAAGGATTGGGATTCTCATGAGGAACATATTCGGACTGTGTTCTGGATCTTGAGGGAGAATTCCCTGTATGTCAAAGGATCTAAATGCCTTTTTGGAGTACAGAGGATTTCTTTTTTGGGATTTATTTTGTCTCCGTCAACTATTGAACTGGACCCGGCCAAGGTACAGGCCATTTACGATTGGGTTCAGCCCACTTCTTTGAAGGCCCTCCAGAAGTTTTTGGGTTTTGCTAATTTTTATCGGAAATTTATAGCAAAATTTTCTAGTATTGCCAAGCCATTGACTGATTTGACTAAGAAGGGTGCTGATGTGTTAAATTGGTCTCCGGAGGCTGTTTCTTCCTTTCAGGAGCTGAAGCGAAGATTCACCTCCGCCCCGGTTTTGCGGCAACCTGATGTCTCACTTCCGTTCCAGGTAGAGGTGGATGCTTCTGAGATTGGTGCAGGAGCTGTTTTGTCCCAAAAGGATCCTGTAACATCTAAAATGAATCCCTGTGCTTTCTTTTCCCGAAAGTTCTCTCCCAGGAAAAGGCCCAGCGGTTTTCCAACCGACATAGGACTATTGGTCCCCAATTTAAGGTTGGTGATATGGTGTGGTTATCATCAAAAAAAATTGCTATGAAGGTGGCTTCTCCTAAGTTTAAGCCTAGATTTATTGGACCTTACAAGATTTTGGAGATTATTAATCCGGTCTCCTTTCGTTTGGCTCTTCCTGTCACATTTAAAATCCATAATGTGTTCCATAAATCTTTGTTGAAGAGGTTTGTTGAACCTGTTGTTCTGGGGGTTGCACCTCCAGACCCTGTATTGGTTGAAGGTAACATGGAATATGAGGTAGAGAAAGTACTGGATTCCCGTCTGGCTAGACGGAGACTCCAGTATTTGGTTAAGTGGAAGGGTTATGGTCAGGAGGATAACTCCTGGGTCTCTGCCTCTGATATTCATGCCAAAAGATTGGTGCGTGCCTTTCATCGGGCTCACCCTGATCGCCCTGGTGGCGTGGTTGAGGGTTCGGTGACCCCTCCTCAAGGGGGAGGTACTGTTGTGCGTTCATTTTCCACTTCACTACTGAGGCCCGAGGAACTCCCTCTTCTGGTGAAGAAAGGTAGTGAGCCTGATTGTCAAACACCTGGGGCTGATGATGGTGACTGGCTGAGTGGAGTTAATGACTGGATATAAGGCTGCCGACGCCCTTCTGGCCTGCAGGTGATTTCTCTGTGGACTTCTAGGAAACCAGTCTGATTCCTGCTCATCTGAAGCTAAGATTTCTGCTTTGCCTTTTTGCATTAGTGTTTTGTTTTCCTTGCTTTTCTGGATTCTGCCATTCCCTGCTGGGGTGACCTGAATCTCCTTTTGCCTGTTGCTCTGTCTTCAGAATATTCCTGAGTACTGACATAGCTTTTTTGAAGCCTAGCGTCTTCAGGGCCTTTTTACTGTCAGTTTGTTGGCTCTTATTTTCATAGGGTTTTTCACGGATTGCAGACAGCAGCCTTCCTGTCCTTTCCTATCTAAGCTAGCGTGGGCCCCATCTTTGCTCAGTCTATCTTTCTGTCTGTGTTTTGTTCTTTCTTCTTGCTTCACCGTCATTATATGTGGGGGGCTGCCTTTTGCTTTCGGGTCTGCTCTGGGGCAGTTTAGATTTCCCTTTCTGTCTTTAGGCTATGTAGTCCTCTGGCTGTGATCGAGGGGCCTAAGGCATCGTAGGAGCCCCCCACGGCTACTGCTAGTTGTTTTGATAGGTTCAGGGGTCTGCAATCCGATAGCTGCCAACTTCTCTGGTTTTCTGGACTTAGCTAGCATTTCTATTTTTGCCTCCTACGGTGACTCAATCATAACAGATTAGCATATCAAGTTTTTTTTATACACAGCAAACATTCGGATATTATTAATATAATGATAATGTAAAATATCCAACAGAGACTCTATTCAAATACCCCAAATTAATTTAAATGTGATCCAAATTAATATCTCTGATCAAACTGCAATCAGTCAATAAATAATCAGATATGTTCATATGATGATAATATATATCAGAATAGAGACTCTGCTCAGATACTTCCAATAGCAGAAATTTACAGCACAATAGTGCAATTAACATAAAAAACCTCTGATTAAATAGCACACGCCCCCTCGAAGAAGCATTAGCGAAACGCGCGTCGGGGTTGAAGTGTCAGCGTGTCACTGGACATTATATCGGCTCAGCAGCTTTCATTTCAGGTAATATTTATGGAGCGAGGGAGTTTTGGAGTTCATTATCAGCACGGGTAAATGGCCAGTGGTGCATCTATTATTAGGATTGGGGCATTGTGCTTTGTAAGGACTTAATCTTTGTTGTGCTCCATTATGTATACCTGACGGCCTGTGTTCATTTAGGCATTAAATTACTTTGCAGGTGTGATTATTCACAACCTAGAAAACTCAATTCGTTGCTATTTAATCAGAGGTTTTTTTATGTTAATTGCACTATTTTGCTGTATATTGCTGCTATTGGAAGTATCTGAACAGAGTCTCTATTCTGATATATATTATCATCATATGAACATATCTGATTATTTATAGACTGATTGCAGTTTGATCAGAGATATTAATTTGGATCACATTTAAATTAATTTGGGGTATTTGAATAAAGTCTCTGTTGGATATTTTACATTATCATTATGTTAATATATCCGAATGTTTGCTGTGTATAAAAAAAACTTGATATGCTAATCGCAATGCAATTATAAATACTGGTTTGAACTTACATACATTTTTCCTGTTAATTTCAAGTATGGCTGGAGCTGACATTTTGGTGTGCTTATGGGTAGAGGTATCCTATTTTATATATATGTTTTAAATATTGTTCAAATAAATATTGGTTTTAATATTATCTCTGGTTATTCACACATCTTGATGCGATTCTTACTGCTGTAGAGATCAGTAAGGCTGGTTTCACATTTGCGTTAAAACAACGCTGCGCCCTGCGTCGTTAAGCCCTGCCCCGAGCCGGCTCCCTGCCCGCCCCATCCGGGATCACCGCCTACTTTCGCATTTGCACGCATGCGATCGTCTCTCTCTCTCTCTCTTTATAACTTATTATAACATATTATAACTGATGCAAAAAAACTGAAGTGTGAAAGAGGCCTTAAGCAGCTGCCAGATGCCTTTGTCAGCGCTTATCTCCTGCTTGGATAAAGAATGGTAAAGCTCCTATTTTATTGTCTATTTGTATAGAAGGCTAAATTACCTCCTGGCCAGGCAGCCATCTTGACATTATTTAAACACTATGTCCAATTGTAAATAATGGCACTTCATCAAATCAGAAAACACACTATGATGGCCACAACGTGAACTCACCATAAAGAAGCGAACCACAAAATAATATAAAAAATAATTTTTATTAACAAAATCATATACATTAAAAGGGCCACATACCCATATTTTTTGAAAAAATAACCCAGAAAAGGGACTGCAGCATTATTTTACTAGTATAATATATAGGTAAAAAAGTCTATTGACACTGTGAGGGTACAGTCCCTATCATTTGATCAAGCATCAATATATAAATAAATCCACTAATACCAAAATTGGTTATAATTATGACCGATATTATCCTTATTATAACAGTGGGCCACCCTCAAAAGTCAACACACTTGCCTCCATATATAGACTCATGTACCACATAACTAAATCTCTGATGGCAGAAAAAGAGGCATAATTAATCCAATGCTAGATAAATCCACAGCATTAACCCCCATGCACCACTATATAATATATTAGTGGAGCAACAAACATATTAATAACAACCGCCAATAAAGAATTATAAATAAATAGAGGCATATGGATACCTATAAGGTGCTAAGTATGATCCAGCCGCTGTCCCCTGCGCCCCGACGCGCGTTTCGCCCTATTGCTTCTTCCGGGGGCGTGGCTTACGGGCGTCAGTGAAGGGTTTAAATGTGTGTTGAAATCCAATTAAAAAGCCCCAACCCCATCATGTGACCCGGAGGGGAGTAACTCACGTCACGTAACTGACGTGCCATTGCCATGGTTACACGTTACACGGAAGAAAAATACCACGTCTTCATTAAAGGCAGGACAATATCGGCGCATGCGCCCATCACATACCTCCTGAGTTAAGGAGTGCTTCCCTCACTTCGCCTCGGTAAACAGCGTCATAAATAATGCGCTATCACCATCTATGGCGACGAGGGAAGTACCAGGGGCACAGACGGGAGCACGCATGCGCACTGCCTGCCATTAAGGATTCAAACCCTCTATAATACGTCAGATAAAAAATAAGTGAACTAAGTAGATCAATATATTACCCACAACTGTATGTAGATATACCGCATCTAGATAATAAAGTGACTTAGTGCAATTGAGTGCGCTATGCATATTACTAAATACTGAATAGACAATAATACCTACACAGTACTAGACACCAATACAATAAAATATATATAAAGATATATCTATAACTATAAACTTCAAGTGAAAAATCATTTCAATAGACATATAGTGTAATAAAGTGAATTCAGATACTAATAAATAAATCATATGTAATATGATATTTTTCCTTCTTTTTTCTTTTTTCCTTTTTTTCTTCCATTTTCCCTTATAGAGGCTTGATTGAAGATATATAAATCCACCAGGCAATGGGAAAACTCCACAACCTCCGAGTCCAGGATGAGACAAACGTAAGGGACCAAAACACCCAAAAACTGACTATATGGAGAAACTAAATAAAAAAATAATATACATAAATAAAACAGAGAAAACACAAAAATATCAATAATAAATATAAACCCAACCCATAAAAAATACCTCTCTCAATATGCACTTCTACAAAAAAGCAGAAAAACCTAATGTTTCATTTAAACCATTAGGACTTAAGGTCCCCAACCGAAAGATCCACCTACTCTCCACCTGGGCCAAAATCCTAGCCAAATCCCCCCCTCTGAATCCCAGAGAGACCTGGTCAATGGCTTTAATCACTAAACCCCTAGCACTGGAATTATGAAACATTTTAAAATGCCTAGGTAGAGATTTTAAAGACATGAGATCCTCATTACTTTTAGCTTTTTCTATATCTCGGACATGCTCTCGAGTTCTTACCTTTAATTCCCTAGTGGTCAAACCGATGTATACTTTTCCACATGGGCATTTAGCATGGTAAATCACACCTTGAGAATTGCAGCTAAGATGTTTTCGTATCTCGTATTGTCGTGATCCATCAAAATTAGAAAAGGTAGTAGATTTGATATGATTCAGGCACCCTTTACAGAGACCACACGGGAAAAAACCGGGCGTTCCAAGGCCAGACCCCTTTTTTATCGGTTCAAAATGGCTATGAACCAGCATATCCTTTAAATTAGATGTTCTTCTGGCTACAAAAGAAGGTTGACTTGGTAAAACTTGATTCAAAGTTGGATCAACTAGCAGAACTTTCCAATGCTTGCATATAATGTCCTTCAATTCATTCCATTTATTACTATATGTAGAGATAAAACGGACCTGATCCTGATCATTTGATTTCTTAGGGCGAGACGGACCATATAACAATTTATCCCGAGAGGCCTTTTGAGCTCTATAATAGCCTCTGTTTATCATTCTTTTGCTGTAACCCCTTTCCATAAATCTCCTTGAAAGATCTACAGCTTGCTCTTCAAAGTTTTCCTTAGTTGAACAGATCCTTTTCGCCCGTAAGAACTGCCCAACGGGAATACCTCGAATAGTGGAGACTGGATGGAAGGAGTCAGCTGATAATAGAGCATTCGTGGCTGTTGCTTTACGGAACATATCAGTGTTCAAAAAGCCATCTCCTTTAATGGCCATTTTAATATCCAGGAAATCCATTTCCCTACCATATTTAAATGTAAGTTTTATATTTAGATTGTTCTCATTAAGATGTCTCATTAGATTATGAAGATCTTGTACAGATCCATCCCAAAAGAAGAGAATATCATCGATGTACCTCATCCAGTTATGGACATGGTCCATTTCCTGGATGAGGTCATCGTGGAAGACATCTCTTTCCCAGGCACCCAGAAACAGGTTTGCATACGATGGGGCACAAGAAGCCCCCATCGCAGTACCTTGTAACTGGAGAAAAATTTTATTATTGAAGGTGAAAACATTATGCGTCAGCAAAAATTCCAAAAGAATCAGAATCAATTCAACAAGAGAACCATCCAAAGTACTGGAATTCAAAAAGAGTCGAACCGCCTTCAAGCCATCATGATGTTGGATCGAAGTATATAGGGACTCCACGTCAGCAGTCACAATAAGTGTATGCTCATCAAAATGCAGCTGATCTAATCTCTGAAGTGCTGACGTGGTGTCCCTAATATACGAAGGTAAGTCTTTGACCAGAGGTTTTAAAAAGTAATCCACTATCTCTCCTATTAATTCACAGGGACCGTCATTACCTGAAACGATTGGACGACCAGGTGGATCCAATGGATTTTTGTGAATCTTTGGAATCAGATAAAAAGTGGGGAGCCTCGGATGATGATTTTTAATGCGATCCAATAGTTTTTTGGAAATCAATCCTTGTAAAAAAGCCTTGTCCAGAATGTCCACTAGAAGGGTTTGAAAAGATGATAAAGGATTAAACTGTAATTTGCGATAACATTTGTCATCATTCAGCAATTTATTTGCTTGTCTCTCATATTGATGAATAGGCCAAATTACAAGGTTTCCACCTTTATCCGCCGATTTAAAAACGACGTCATTCCACGATTTTAACTCTTCAAGAGCCATCCTTTCATCTTTTGAGATATTAGAAGAACCACCTCGTTGACGAGATAGATTCTCTATATCATGTGAAACTAATTTGGTAAATATGTCAATAGCCGGACAAAGACCGAGAGAAGGAAAAGTTTTACATTTAATAAACATATTTTTAGGGACCATACTTACCCCTGATGTCGTATTGTTTTCTTCCGCCAACGAAATTAGAGCCTCCAATGCTTCTTCCTCAGCTTGTGTTGTAGTTAAAGTCCCTTTATCTCTTACTGCATGAAGTTTTTTAAGGATCAGCTTCCTTGAGAATAGATGAACATCTTTTATCGATGTGAACGTGTCTAAATTATTAGAAGGTGAAAAGGTCAAACCACGTTGTAAAATTGTTTGTTGAGCCAACGTCAATTCATGACTAGAAAGATTAATTACCTGATATTGGCCTCTCGAATGAGAGCCTCTCTGTGCTTTATGAAACATCTCAGGAAATTTCTTCCTTTTCTTATCATTATCCCTAAAAAAGGAATCATGAGAATTGTCTACATCACTAGTAGAGGCACTACTTTCCAATTCCGATGCATGAGAAGCATCCGATTGTGTTCTATTTCGTTTTTTATTCTTCTGTCCATTCAATTGGCAACGATAAATTTTACCAGAATCATAATCTTCCACATCTCTTTGATATTTTTTAAGTTTTTCCTGGCTTACTTTATCTTCTAATTTTGCAATATCCACTTCCAGGTCTTTTAACCATTTAGAAAATTGCTCACTCGACACATCTCTATTTAGAGACTTCGATAGATTCTCCAATTCTTTATCCACAGATAACAATGACAAAGTATTATTATCTATTAAAATTTGTATAAATTCAAATGAACATCTAGACGCTGCCGACATCCACTTTTTAACCAAATCCTGCTCTCCCAATTCATATGTCGGATAAAGTTGTATTCTCAATCCTCTTGGAATTATCTTTTTGTCCAAATAATTTTCAAGTGAGGACCTATTCCACCACAATCTTGTCTTTTTCTGCAAAACATTCCTATATTTGTGCATTAAATCTTTAATTTCAAGAGAGGTATCCTGCGAAACAATCGGGGTATTTCTTGAAAAAATGTCAGTGGCCTTAGAACGCCAGGCACTTTCCCTGGCTTTTAAATCCATAACGCGGACAATCTGTTATAAAACAGCAAAAAATACAATATTTAAACACTATGTCCAATTGTAAATAATGGCACTTCATCAAATCAGAAAACACACTATGATGGCCACAACGTGAACTCACCATAAAGAAGCGAACCACAAAATAATATAAAAAATAATTTTTATTAACAAAATCATATACATTAAAAGGGCCACATACCCATATTTTTTGAAAAAATAACCCAGAAAAGGGACTGCAGCATTATTTTACTAGTATAATATATAGGTAAAAAAGTCTATTGACACTGTGAGGGTACAGTCCCTATCATTTGATCAAGCATCAATATATAAATAAATCCACTAATACCAAAATTGGTTATAATTATGACCGATATTATCCTTATTATAACAGTGGGCCACCCTCAAAAGTCAACACACTTGCCTCCATATATAGACTCATGTACCACATAACTAAATCTCTGATGGCAGAAAAAGAGGCATAATTAATCCAATGCTAGATAAATCCACAGCATTAACCCCCATGCACCACTATATAATATATTAGTGGAGCAACAAACATATTAATAACAACCGCCAATAAAGAATTATAAATAAATAGAGGCATATGGATACCTATAAGGTGCTAAGTATGATCCAGCCGCTGTCCCCTGCGCCCCGACGCGCGTTTCGCCCTATTGCTTCTTCCGGGGGCGTGGCTTACGGGCGTCAGTGAAGGGTTTAAATGTGTGTTGAAATCCAATTAAAAAGCCCCAACCCCATCATGTGACCCGGAGGGGAGTAACTCACGTCACGTAACTGACGTGCCATTGCCATGGTTACACGTTACACGGAAGAAAAATACCACGTCTTCATTAAAGGCAGGACAATATCGGCGCATGCGCCCATCACATACCTCCTGAGTTAAGGAGTGCTTCCCTCACTTCGCCTCAGTAAACAGCGTCATAAATAATGCGCTATCACCATCTATGGCGACGAGGGAAGTACCAGGGGCACAGACGGGAGCACGCATGCGCACTGCCTGCCATTAAGGATTCAAACCCTCTATAATACGTCAGATAAAAAATAAGTGAACTAAGTAGATCAATATATTACCCACAACTGTATGTAGATATACCGCATCTAGATAATAAAGTGACTTAGTGCAATTGAGTGCGCTATGCATATTACTAAATACTGAATAGACAATAATACCTACACAGTACTAGACACCAATACAATAAAATATATATAAAGATATATCTATAACTATAAACTTCAAGTGAAAAATCATTTCAATAGACATATAGTGTAATAAAGTGAATTCAGATACTAATAAATAAATCATATGTAATATGATATTTTTCCTTCTTTTTTCTTTTTTCCTTTTTTTCTTCCATTTTCCCTTATAGAGGCTTGATTGAAGATATATAAATCCACCAGGCAATGGGAAAACTCCACAACCTCCGAGTCCAGGATGAGACAAACGTAAGGGACCAAAACACCCAAAAACTGACTATATGGAGAAACTAAATAAAAAAATAATATACATAAATAAAACAGAGAAAACACAAAAATATCAATAATAAATATAAACCCAACCCATAAAAAATACCTCTCTCAATATGCACTTCTACAAAAAAGCAGAAAAACCTAATGTTTCATTTAAACCATTAGGACTTAAGGTCCCCAACCGAAAGATCCACCTACTCTCCACCTGGGCCAAAATCCTAGCCAAATCCCCCCCTCTGAATCCCAGAGAGACCTGGTCAATGGCTTTAATCACTAAACCCCTAGCACTGGAATTATGAAACATTTTAAAATGCCTAGGTAGAGATTTTAAAGACATGAGATCCTCATTACTTTTAGCTTTTTCTATATCTCGGACATGCTCTCGAGTTCTTACCTTTAATTCCCTAGTGGTCAAACCGATGTATACTTTTCCACATGGGCATTTAGCATGGTAAATCACACCTTGAGAATTGCAGCTAAGATGTTTTCGTATCTCGTATTGTCGTGATCCATCAAAATTAGGAAAGGTAGTAGATTTGATATGATTCAGGCACCCTTTACAAAGACCACACGGGAAAAAACCGGGCGTTCCAAGGCCAGACCCCTTTTTTATCGGTTCAAAATGGCTATGAACCAGCATATCCTTTAAATTAGATGTTCTTCTGGCTACAAAAGAAGGTTGACTTGGTAAAACTTGATTCAAAGTTGGATCAACTAGCAGAACTTTCCAATGCTTGCATATAATGTCCTTCAATTCATTCCATTTATTACTATATGTAGAGATAAAACGGACCTGATCCTGATCATTTGATTTCTTAGGGCGAGACGGACCATATAACAATTTATCCCGAGAGGCCTTTTGAGCTCTATAATAGCCTCTGTTTATCATTCTTTTGCTGTAACCCCTTTCCATAAATCTCCTTGAAAGATCTACAGCTTGCTCTTCAAAGTTTTCCTTAGTTGAACAGATCCTTTTCGCCCGTAAGAACTGCCCAACGGGAATACCTCGAATAGTGGAGACTGGATGGAAGGAGTCAGCTGATAATAGAGCATTCGTGGCTGTTGCTTTACGGAACATATCAGTGTTCAAAAAGCCATCTCCTTTAATGGCCATTTTAATATCCAGGAAATCCATTTCCCTACCATATTTAAATGTAAGTTTTATATTTAGATTGTTCTCATTAAGATGTCTCATTAGATTATGAAGATCTTGTACAGATCCATCCCAAAAGAAGAGAATATCATCGATGTACCTCATCCAGTTATGGACATGGTCCATTTCCTGGATGAGGTCATCGTGGAAGACATCTCTTTCCCAGGCACCCAGAAACAGGTTTGCATACGATGGGGCACAAGAAGCCCCCATCGCAGTACCTTGTAACTGGAGAAAAATGTTATTATTGAAGGTGAAAACATTATGCGTCAGCAAAAATTCCAAAAGAATCAGAATCAATTCAACAAGAGAACCATCCAAAGTACTGGAATTCAAAAAGAGTCGAACCGCCTTCAAGCCATCATGATGTTGGATCGAAGTATATAGGGACTCCACGTCAGCAGTCACAATAAGTGTATGCTCATCAAAATGCAGCTGATCTAATCTCTGAAGTGCTGACGTGGTGTCCCTAATATACGAAGGTAAGTCTTTGACCAGAGGTTTTAAAAAGTAATCCACTATCTCTCCTATTAATTCACAGGGACCGTCATTACCTGAAACGATTGGACGACCAGGTGGATCCAATGGATTTTTGTGAATCTTTGGAATCAGATAAAAAGTGGGGAGCTGCGCCCTGCGTCGTTAAGCCCTGCCCCGAGCCGGCTCCCTGCCCGCCCCATCCGGGATCACCGCCTACTTTCGCATTTGCACGCATGCGATCGTCTCTCTCTCTCTCTCTCTCTTTATAACTTATTATAACATATTATAACTGATGCAAAAAAACTGAAGTGTGAAAGAGGCCTTAAGCAGCTGCCAGATGCCTTTGTCAGCGCTTATCTCCTGCTTGGATAAAGAATGGTAAAGCTCCTATTTTATTGTCTATTTGTATAGAAGGCTAAATTACCTCCTGGCCAGGCAGCCATCTTGACATTGTCTGACTCTGCAGCCCAGGTAGACCCTATTTCTAATGAGATGGAAAATGGAGTTAAGGAATCCACTTGCATTGGCAATTAGCATCCTGTTGATCCCTGATCATCCTCTTCAATGTCTTTCCCTCTTAAGGCCCTTTCTCACATAGCGAGATCACTAGCGAGATCGCTGAAGCGTCACCGATTTTGTGACGCAACAGCGATCTCGCTACATGTGAGATGCAGCAGCGACCGGGCCCCCGCTGCGATCTTGCTGATCGTGCTAGAATGACCTGGGCCATTTTTTCATCGCTGTTGTCCCGCTGGCCAGCGCGCATCGCAGTGTTTGATGCCAACAAGTGACCTAGTTGGCGACGCAGAACTCATGGGCGCAGGCGGGGAGTCGTCTGAATAGCCGCTGTGTGACAAGATACCAACGACCGCCGAGGTCGTATGCATCGCTGGGTCGCTGCTGCGTTGGTGAGTAGATCTGTCTGTTTGACAGCTCACTAGCGACCATTTAGCGACGCACCAGCGATCGTATCGTTGTCGGGATCACTGGTCCATCACTAAGTGTAACGGTACCCTTAGGCCACGTGCACACGTTCAGTATTTGGTGAGTTTTTTACCTCAGTATGTGTAAGCCAAGACCAGGAGTGGGTGATAAATGCAGTTTAAATACAGAAGTGGTGACGGGTTTCTATTATACTTTTCCTCTGATTGTTCCACTCCTGGTTTTGGCTTACAGATACTGATGTAAAAGACTGACCAAATACTGAATGTGTGAACATGGCCTTAACTGCCACTCCAGGGAAAATGTGGTTAAACAGCAGCCATTCTCCTTACCATTGCAGCACTTCTCAGCTCGGGTTTGCTATGACTTCCCACATAGGCAAATACAGTAGAATGAATTTATCAAGATGGTGAAACCTCTAAGCACTTCTGTGATAGCATACTGTCTTTTGGTATATCTCATTCCCTGGACAAAATATAAAGGATTTGCTTGGGGTAGAGGAAACTATGCCTAGGCATTGGAGATCACTTCAAATCACTGCTTTAAAATAAAGGGGGCTTGCTTACTTAAAAAGGGTCTGTATTATAATTATGGCCTGCCTACCATGAAAGAATTAAACTTTTACTTTTATTAAACTAATTTTTACTTTTATTTATAAGTACTCAAAGTAAATACTATCAGGGTAAAAAAAAACACAGATTGTTTTAGCTCACTGCACAGTCCTAAAGGTGCATGGAGTAAAAAATCTGCACATCGCAATGGGTAAGGCCGGTTTTACACGTCCTGATATTTCCGGTACTGGAAAAAACAGTACCAGAGATATCTGTGTCCGTGTGTCCACGTGTGTACTACGTGCGGCACACGGGTGTCGCATCAGGACCACACGGACAGCAACCGGGGAAGTAGCGCTACAGTAAGCCAGCAGAGCAGGGAGAATGGATAACAGTCGCGTTCAGCTCCTGCCACTGGGGAACAGCGGCTTACAGTACCACTCACTGTACTTACCCGGCAGCCATCCGTGTACACGGAGGACAATGTGCACTGTTCTCCGTGTGCACGTGTGCAGCACATTTTGCGGCACGTGTGTCCGGGTTAAAACGGACATGTCAGCGTGTTTTGCACACAGACACACGGTCCATGAAAAGACACTGGCATGTGCATAGACCAATTCATTTAAATGGGTCTATGTGTGTCAGTGTCTCCGATACGTGAGAAAACTGTCACCACACGTACCGGAGACACTGACACGTGAAACCGACCTAATTCAGTAAGCAGAAGTAAGGTACCCAGTTTGCTATGGCTAAGTTCCCACAAAGAGTATTTAGTGAGTTTTTAAGGTTGCAGATTTTTGTAGAATTTCCGCACTTAATAGCTAAGTTGGGTTACTTGTGTTTTTCCATTCTGTTTCTGAATACACTTTTTTTCTTCTGCTTTGTGCCGGAGTCACACGAGCGTATAAGGCCAATTGCACATGTTCAGTATTTGGTCAGTATTTTACCTCAGTATTTGTAAGCAAAACCAGGAGTGGAATAATCAGAGGAAAAGTATAATAGAAACATGTCATCACTTCTGGATTTCTGACCCACTGCTGGTTTTGGGTTACAAATACTGAGGTAAAAAACTCACCAAATACTGAACGTGTGAATGTGGCCTAACACAGCTGAGTGCTGTGCGATAAAACATCACAAAGTACTCTGCTCAGTGTTATTCTAGGGGGCAGCTCAGATCTACGATTATTTTCTCATGCCGATTCAGCATGTGAAAACAATCACAGCATGCTGCGAGAATTGGATCACTCTCACCCATATAAGTCTATGGGTGCATGTGAAACATTGAACTGCACTCGGATGTGACCCAAGTGCAGTGCGATTCCCGCGGACGCCAGCAATGAAGATGATGAAATTACTTTCTCCTTCTCCTCCGCACCTGTGCTGCGATTCTTTCATGTGAGAGGATCGGAGCACAGAGAACAGACACTCGGTTCACACTTGCAGCAGAGCAGAAGCTGAGGGTCATTAGTGTATCACATCCCATGCTTTCACATCGGATACTTTACACTAATGTGACCCTGGCCTTAGGCTAAGTTCCCACATTGAATATTTTGTGCATTTTTAACACTGCCTATTTTTGCTGTGAAAATACCGTGTATTGCAATTCTAGAAAAGTGAATGGGGTTTAATAAATCTCATGCCCACTGTGCTTCTTTTTTTACGCTGCATAAACTGATCTGTTTTTCATTTTTTAAATCCACAACATGTCACTTTCTCTTGAGAGATGAGGAAAATTCATGGGAAACAAGCTGAAAATATATACAATCAGCACAAGGCTTTATCAATAAAGGTTTATCAAAACATAAAATACTAGAAAAAGACAAAAATTGCAGCAAAAATAACGCAATAAAAATGAAAAAAATGCACTCAACAATATAATGAAAAAATGCTACTAACCAAATTTAGCGAAAAGGTGCAGAAAATCTGCCACAAATAAAACGCAACAAAATCTCATGGTTGGAATTTAGACTTAGGCCGGGGACTCTGTTCAGCCTCACTGACGTCACTGCCTGACCTGAGGTGAACTAATGAGCGTGGGAAAAAATGCAGAAACTTTCCCACGGTAATTAGTTCATCTCAGGGCAGCCAGGGAGGCTGTGCAGAGATGAAATAATTCATTCTGGCAGTGGTTTACATGGGGCTGGTCGCATTAGCACCAGTCCCTGTGTAAACCACTTAACCCTTTATGATGGATTGCACCTGTCTCAGCAGCGGAGAGGTAAGGATATGGTTGATTTTTTGTTTTATTTTTTTTACAGGTCGATGGTTTATTTTTGGATTACCAGAGCAATAAATCTTGTGAAAAACTTGGTGTCTTTATTTAATTAAAATAATTTTTAGTTAATGTCTGGGTGTGTTTTTTAACCATTTAATAGTCTAGGGTTAATAATGGTTAAGTGTCTAATTGACACCTCTATTAATCGGCTTAATGTCACCTTCCAATTGCAAGATGACATTAACCCATTAATATTAACCCATTAGCCACCGCTACAGGGCAATGGGAATAGAGAGGATAAGTGCCAGAAAAGGCGCGTCTTATAGATGCACCTTTCCTGAGGTGTCTGGGGGCAGATTTTTGTAGCCGGGGGGGAGCAAAAACAATGGTCTCTCTCAATGCTAATAAAATGCTTTACCTCTCTGGTTCTCTGGTTGCGATTTTGCCGCGGGAGCCCAAGCATTTTTTTCCAACTAATTAACCCCTTAATGTACACCTAGACGTCCCAAATTTTACACACAAACCCTAATTTAATTATTAGTCAGGGACATATAAAAAATACATGAAATTAAATGGTTTAGTGTATGTAAACCATGTGTCATTTCATGTCGGGTTTGGGAATGATTTTACAGAAGCCGGCAATTGAATTAGCGGCTATTCTGCTATGAAGAACTCTATGAAATGTAAATATATATATACAGTATATATATGTGTCTCAATGACATGTGTATATATACAGTATATATATGTATTCTATGTGCATATATCTATTCTTTCAGTTGGGTTTTAACCTGTCATAGGGATTCATTAGATGTCCATTTTGCAAGCCTGCAAGAAAATCTCGGCATACGGATTACATACGGATGCTTACATGGGCAAAATACACGGCCACACCCTGTCAACGGATGATATACGGATCACTATTTAGGGACCATTTCTGCATACTACGGCCGTAAAATACAGACCATATTTTTACACGTTGTGTGTGACTCCAGCCTTAGGGCACAATCAGATGAACGTATTAATTGTCCATGTGCTGTACGTACGCAAAACTGACAGCATACAGACAGCACACTGACCAATGCAAGTTAATGTGGCAGTTCACATGAATGGTTTTACACGCAGACTGATGGTTTGCATGTAAAAAATCACAGCATGCACTACTTTGAGCCATTTTTTTGCATCAGACGCTCCCAATATAAGTAAATGGGTGAGTAAAAAATGGATCACATACTATAGGTTACCATCGCTATCGTCCATATGTCATGTGTCTTTTATGGATAGATTACAATTCTAAAGATAGGAAATTGTAATTGTCCTTTATTATTAATTAAATTGTTCATTCAAAAATCGGTAGAGTGGAGCAGGGACTAACCCAGACCCTGAAACAGATGTCACTAACGACGCTTTATTTCAGAGCGGGGACAGAGGCTACCACGGTGACAGAAGCCTCTGTCCTCCTGATGACTTCTCATTTGAGTATCCCAGCATGCACTGGGGTTCTCAAATGAAATGTCATCAAACAGAAAGCTGGTTAAAAAATTAAGCACTAAGTGTACCGTTACACTTAGCGATGCACCAGCGATCCCGACAATATGGATCGCTGGTGCATCGCTAAGTGGTCGCTAGTGAGCTGCCACACAGGCAGATCTCACCAGCGACATAGCAGGGGTCGGGGGTCGCCACTTACCTGTAAGATGAGGTGATCCTGACGTCCTCCCGCCGTTCTCGCGCGACCAGCGATGAGCAGCGGGGGAGCCGGTCGGAGGTAAGTATCAAACAGCGATATCGCTAGCAATATCGCTGCTACGTCACAAAATCGGTGACGTTACAGCGATATTGCTAGCGATATCGCTATGTGTAACTGGGGCTTTAGAGTAGAGAGGGAATTTTTAATTATAGTATATTCAAATATCAATTAGATTATTACACTAAATAGACAGACATTTAGGATTAAATTAGTATAAGTTTTGGACCACCCTTTTAACTAACAGACTCTGGCGTTGTTTAGCAGGGTTGCCATAATTCTCAACAGGCATTTGTTATCTAAGGGAATGCATTCATCAAACTGGGATTACACACTTGATTACAGCTAAATGTGCCTGAAGGGTGTTTTACCATGTTTTACCAGTTAGTGAAGAAGAGGAGAGAAATGAAATTGATCTGGTATCTGAGATTACAATTACTGATTAAATTCTTTAACAAACAAAGCAGCTTCTTCAGCCATACTTTTCAATGATTAAAAGAGATATTCCAAGTATTTCAGATATTCCAAACTCATAACAGACAAGGCTGCTACCTGTGGAATTTTTCACTATGCTTCTACTTAACAGCTGACACCTAGTGTCAGAGACATCAGAACTCAGGAGCACTTACATTTTACAACTAAGGCCGGGGTCACACTAACCGACGCAAAATACGGTCCGTAGTTTACAGGCGTAATACGGATGAATGACCCCTAAATAGTACTCCGTATGTCATCCGTAAGCAAGGTGTGGTTGCGTATTTTGCGCATGTAAGCATCCGTATGTAATCCGTATGGCATCCGTATTGAATCCGTATGGCGAGATTTTCTCGCAGCCTTGCAAGATGGACATTTAACGGTTTTGAGGCCTGCTAACTATTTAAATCATTAGCCTGCACTCTATTTATTGGCTCAGGAACAGGTGGCAGCCTCTATTCTGTCCATTTGTCACCTTGCCTTCACTAGGTGTGTTGGTGTTGTATGTGCAACATGGCAAACAGTCTGACTTTCAACACAACTGAGCAGGTTCTCTTCAACTGGCTTTTGTCACGTCACTTTGGCCAACCTTACCCAGTGATAGTGGATCTGCGGAGGAGGAGACGTATGTGGGTACATCCACTTTTGAGGCAACGACTCACAAGAGTTCATTTTCACCGCCTCTATTCTTCTCTGCGGGAGCATCCTGTCAAATTCTACCAATACTGTCGCATGAGCCTTGCAACATTTGATCGACTCTTGGAGACAGTGCGCCCTGGGATAACCTTTCAGTACACAAGGATGCGCAAAGCTATATCTGCAGAGGAGCGACTTCTACTCACAATACAGTATGTACTACACAACCATATTCTCTATGTTCATGATGTGTTGGGCCAAGTTTGAATTTTTGCCTTCTTGGAGTAAGTTTTAGGCCCTCATCTTAGTCCACATATGTTTCAACTTACAGACCCGAATGTTATGTGGAATATGTACTGAATATCACTTACTCATTGTGCAAAGCAAGATGTGTGTGCTATTTGCACGGAATTCTTACCAAGTTTTGTATGTATGGACCTGTTTGTTTTGTAAATGTGTGCATTCGACAATCATCCTTTTCTGTTGTTCTTCAGCTTCCTGTCCACTGGCCTGTCTTATGTTGCCCTCCACCATGAGTTTCTAATTGGAAGATCAACCATATCTGGCATAGTCAGGTCAACATGTAGTGAAATATGGACAAGACTATATCAAGTCGTCATGCCCGAGGCCAGGATGGAAGACTGTTTGAGGATATCAAGGGACTTTGAGGAAGAATGCCTGTTTCCAATTTGTATTGGGGCCATTGATGGCAAACATATCCGGGTGCGTAAGCCGCCGAACTCTGGCTCCCAATTCTTCAATTATAAACAATACTTTTCTGTTGTATTGTTGGCTGTGGCCGACCCTCAATACAAGTTTATAATTGTTGACATTGGGGCCTATGGAAGGACGGGAGACTCTAGAGTCTTCAATACTTCCATTATGGCTCGGCGGCTACGCACCAAACAGTTGGATCTACCACCACCACGCCAGCTACCAGGCTCCACTCAAGAATGTGTCCCTTATATCCTTGTGGCAGATGAGGCCTTTCAGTTAACACGCAATGTCATTGTCATGGTCACTGTGTGTCTGGGCGCAGGTGTTACCGCAAGGCGAACCCATAACACACGTGACCCTAGATACAGCGCCTCCAGTGGGGCGAATTTAAATAATAATACGAGCAGGTGGATACGCCGCCTCCACCTGGCGAATTTAGGTATTACACGTTATACATACAATAATCAAATGATAAAGGGGGAACCTGGGAAACTTTAACAATGGTGGGCCCTGCAATAGGGAAAAGGGAATTGGAGACCTCCTGAGCTCCCCTGAGCCAGTGTCCCTGCACTCCTAACGTTCTCTATGCCGGTTTCGCACCAGGCGCCGCACGCGTACCTCAACGCCCTAGCTCGCCCTGACCCTAAACCCTCACTAGGGAATAGGTCGGTGCGGAAACTAATCCCACCACTGCACTAATAACACACATGAGGAAAGAGACAATACAGGGGAAACACCACTTAGCTTTGCTCTGTTGCGTGCGCTCCTAGCAACAGAGCCCTCCACCTGAGTGCATCTTCTCCTCCAGGCTCTCCACTTCAAAGTGAAAGCAATCTCACAATATCACAGGCAGTGATTGCACACCTCTAGCACACCTTTATAGGGTGTAACACCTGATACATGATTAAGTGCACAAAACCTAAAGTGCAATATCAAAACCACCACCGGAGACAGTCAAGACACCTTGGAACTTTCCAAAGTAAAAAAAGTTCACCCAGTGATTTAAAACTGTCAGATCACTTCAGATCATGACAGTACCCCCTCCTTAATGAGGGGCCTCTGGACCCTCAAGACCACCCCTCATTAGGGAAACACCTACAGCGGGGACGCCCAGACCCTGAGTTCACCCCACCATTACCTGACACTTCAGGTTTATGACAAACGCACCGCTGGTATTGGCAATACATGTTCATTTTGGAGGCACCACTCATCTCCACAGAGCCGACCTGGGGAACGAGATTATGTATGTGTATGTATGCTAAGAGCTGATCAGACTCCACAACACATTTCCACAAGATGTTTTTTGGTGGCACACATACACTCTAGTTCACACACAGGTCCGGACCTGAACGTTTATTGCACACACACATTTGTCATTTTTTGGTGAACTCACTCTGAACTAGACAGCAGAGGCGTCCCCCTGTGTCACCACACT
This sequence comes from Dendrobates tinctorius, assembly GCF_039654945.1. NCBI lineage: Eukaryota > Metazoa > Chordata > Amphibia > Anura > Dendrobatidae > Dendrobates > Dendrobates tinctorius. The sequence goes on from NW_027361876.1 coordinate 2,082,578, forward strand.
CACACCCCTGCTATTCACCAAGGGACACCACCCTCCAACCCTTTCACCATGAGGACTGCGCCTCCTAGGGTTGGTTAATGGCGAGGGTAGAGATTTGTCCCTACTCCCCCGCAGCACACCTGCTGCACACACCAGGAGGAGAAGGGGACAGGAAATGGAGGAAATATACACTCGCTGGTCACCTCCACACGACCAGGAGGGCGGCTTCTTCGATGGTATGAAGATTTGGCGTAAAAACCCCGCGGACTCTCACACCAGTCAGTTCACCACAGGGGCGTACCCCTTCACCTCGGGGAATACCAGGCAGCTCTGTGGGGCACCATTCCTCCCACCTGCCTGGGTGCGCCCGCCTGCATGAACCAGTCCTGCTCCCCAGCAGCGACTCTAGGGGGTTTTAGTACCATAGCCGCAGGAATATGGAGGAAAATGTATATACTCGCTGGTCGCCTCCACACGACCAGGAGGGGCGGCATCGAAGATTTGGCATGAGCCCCGCGGACTATTCACCAATCCACTCACTACAGGGACGTACCCCTTCACCTCGGGGAATACCAGGCAGCTCCGTGGGGCACCATTCCTCCCACCTGCCTGAGTGCGTCCCCTGTAAGAGCAAGTCCCGCTCCCCAGCAGCGACTACACACCTAGTCTGCTCACCACAGGGATGTACCCCTTCACCTCGGGGAATACCAGGCAGCTCCGTGGGGCACCATTCCTCCCACCTGCCTGGGTACCTCCCAGTGCGAGAGCAAGTCCCGCTCCCCAGCAGCGACTCTAGGGGCTTTTGCCAGACCGCAGCCGCCATTTTTGATTTCCTGGTTACCTGAGCAGAGGCCCCAGACCGTGATAACTGCTGCTGCAGCGGCTCTAAACACCTTGCCGCTCCCCACTCACATCAGTGAGGCCCGGCAGCAATTACTCAGCGGTCTCCACATGGCCAAGGCTCACCAGAAAAAAAAAACTGTATGGCCTGTGATAATGTCATGGTCACTGTGTGTCTGGGCGCAGGTGTTACCGCAAGGCGAACCCATAACACACGTGACCCTGGATACAGCGCCTCCAGTGGGGCGAATTTAAATAATAATACGTGCAGGTGGATACGCCGCCTCCACCTGGCGAATTTAGGTATTACACGTTATACATACAATAATCAAATGATAAAGGGGGAACCTGGGAAACTTTAACAATGGTGGGCCCTGCAATAGGGAAAAGGGAATTGGAGACCTCCTGAGCTCCCCTGAGCCAGTGTCCCTGCACTCCTAACGTTCCCTATGCCGGTTTCGCACCAGGCGCCGCACGCGTACCTCAACGCCCTAGCTCGCCCTGACCCTAAACCCTCACTATGGAATAGGTCGGTGCGGAAACTAATCCCACCACTGCACTAATAACACACATGAGGAAAGAGACAATACAGGGGAAACACCACTTAGCTTTGCTCTGTTGCGTGCGCTCCTAGCAACAGAGCCCTCCACCTGAGTGCATCTTCTCCTCCAGGCTCTCCACTTCAAAGTGAAAGCAATCTCACAATATCACAGGCAGTGATTGCACACCTCTAGCACACCTTTATAGGGTGTAACACCTGATACATGATTAAGTGCACAAAACCTAAAGTGCAATATCAAAACCACCACCGGGGACAGTCAAGACACCTTGGAACTTTCCAAAGTAAAAAAAGTTCACCCAGTGATTTAAAACTGTCAGATCACTTCAGATCATGACAGTCATGAGGCCATATCCCCGGCGCAACCTTCACCACAGGCGCAGGATATTTAACTTGCGCCTATCACGTGCTCGGCGACTGGTGGAGTGTTCCTTTGGCATTCTTTGTGCCAAATGGCGGGTACTCCAGTCTGCCATTCAGCTGAGTGAACAAAATGTTAATGAAGTAGTGAAAGCCTGTGTGGTTCTTCATAACTTCACCAGGATACATGATTGCTCCTCCTCTGCTGGTGTTGTGCGTAGGCCGGACAATGTGCGTAGGGTGAGACCACCTATCAACCATCAACGTAGACCGATCTCTGGCCTCAAAGTGCGTGACATTTTCACTAATTACTTTATGGCACCTCAGGGGGAACCTTCTTGGCAAGAGCATGCTGTATCTATGTTGGCAATGTTGGTTTGATGTGTGTCAAAATATATATATTTGTACCCCTTCTGAATCTATGACTGTTGAATTCATTTCGTAAGCGTATTTTGATAGGGGTTTGGACAATTAAGACAGAGACGTAAAGTGTAGTTGCCAAATTTTTACTTTTGCCTTTTTTTTTGGTGTTTTTTTTAGTTTGTAAGGCAAACATATTCTTGCCCTATGAAAAACTTGGGCAATGGCCCAAATTGGCCTTTTGGCATATTTCAACATTGTTGTTAAAACAAAATTACAAACATATCCAACAACATACATAGTGCAATAACAACATTGCAACTTTACACATTTGTAATCCAAAGTAAAAAAGAGGAGTTATCCATCATCAAAATGAGCTACAAAAGATAATACTAACATTTATTCTGAAGGTTTTCAAATCATATTAATAAGCCACCATGACAGGCAAGGCTACCTTACGCGTTTCTGACACATATTACATGTCTGTAATAAACACAATATTTCACCGCACTATACTGGGAAAGTCAAAGGATCAAATTAGAAGATTGACTTGATAATTCATAGAGAGAGCGTGATGTTCTTGAGGCTGTTTGCCTTGATTTTGGAATATAGTTAGCTGGCCTAAATTTTACTAAGTGAATATGGACAGCACGCCTTTTCTATGCATTATCAAGTGAGTAGTCTATTTTGATCCTTTGACTTTGCCAGTATAGCGCCGTGAAATATTGTCTTTTTTACAGACATGTAATATGTCTCAGAAACGCATAAGGTAGCCTTGCCTGTCATGGTGTCTTAATCATATGATTTGAAAACCGTCATAAGAAATGTTAGTATTATCTGTTTTAGCTCATTTTGATGATGGAGAAAACTCTTTTTTACTTTGGATTGGGATTTTGACCACCAGTTCAAACACACTGGACATCTCCTCCCATCAGACCGCTTAAGAACACTCATGTATAGTATGGGTTTACAATTTCCATGTTTTTAGCAACTTATAAATTGTGGAATGTTGGGGAAGGAGAAGGCGGAGGAGCAGCCTGTGGTTGCTGCTGACTACTTTGAGCAACATCGCCCTGTGTGGGTGCATACTGTTGCCCATGGTGTTTTTACTGACCTTCCTCCTGTGCTTGTTGGGGGTAGTGGCCATAGTAATACTGCTGAGGGGCATCTTGTTGGGGCGGGTAGGCCCGTGTCTCATACCCACCAATATAGCCATGTCGTCCCCAACCAGGTTGGGACCAGCCTTCAACACTGGGTGGGAATAAGTGGCCATATTGCTGGGGTTGGCTAGAGCCAGAAATCTGTTGCTGCTGTTGGGAAGGTTGGGTAGGGGGAGGAAGGGGGTGAGGTGTAGGCCCACGCATTTGAGGATGTTCAGACCCTGCTTGAGCAAGCATCTGTGTGGATGGTCTCATGCGCATTAGATTTCTGGGGGAAAGCTGCCACCTCTCCAGATATTCAAAAAGCTCATATGGGGTATTGGGGGGGGTGCTTGCATCAAGCAGGATCTGAAAACATCCCCGAATACGGAGTCTCACCTCACGGGAAAGGGCACGGAGATAAAGGGCCAGGCTACGTGAGTAGGCCTCCTCCCCATCATCTGTAGTGACTCGAGATAAATAATTTAGGACCCCTGTGTCCACATTGGTCCTGCTCTCTTGAACAGCGACCTGGCGCCTTCTTCGGCCTCGCCGGGATGTAACAGCAGCCTGTGGGGAGCCCCGGATCTGGGCAGTTGGGCTGCTGCTCAAGTTGCCTTGCTCCTCCAGGATGGGTGATGAGGCAGCAGCAGACGGTCCTTGTGGTGTGGTTTGTTGGGCAGCCAATGGGTTCGCCTGTGATGACTCATCTTCACCCATGCTTCTTGTAGGGGGAGAAGATGGGCCAGCCACCTCATCCCCTACAGGATCAATTATGGGCTCTGTCTCTGAGCCTGTTCCTCGATCCGTAAGGTTGGATTGAGTTCTGTTATGAAATAGAACAGAGGCAAAAATACATCAATATTTTTGGCCCTGTAAAGTATCGGTGTAATGTGGTGTGAGGTATGTACTTACGGTCTCAGATCCAGAATTGGGGCGAGGAAGGAGAAGCGGTCATAATACACATATTTGCGTTTCACGTTGACGTTCCCGGCGGTATTGGTCCCGGATGCTTCGCCAGCGTTTCATCACATCTTCCACTGCAATGTGACAGGAAATATTCTCAATTTCACATATTTGATCGGTCACATTTGCTACCAGTAGTCTAGGCATGTGGCCTTCTGGGGTGTACTTTCTAGCCAGGCTGGCATATCTAATTGGCCCATCCAGGCCAGATACACAGGGTCAGAATAGTTTATGTATCAAGTAACTACACTTAATAACTTGGTTGCCTAAGAGGAAGAGGAGCTTGTGGCCTGGGCAAAATTATGGCAGTGTGAAACTATGTGACACATCAAAATCTACCCGCCTCATGAGGCAAAAAGGAGAAGGACAGGAAGGGGAGGGGGGCAGAATCTGTAATCATTTTTGCTTGTGAGGTAATTTAAATCATTTTTGGGCCTTGTACTTACTCAGTTTCTGCTGCTCCTCACATGGCCGATCACCAAAGTCATGGAACATCTGGTGACATATGCGCCTCCATGACGCCTCCTTTCTTGCCCGGTTGGCATAATTGGCTTCCCTTTGGTCCCAAAGTTCTGGCCGTTCCTGCACTAATACTATAAGCATCTCCACATTAAGGAAATATGGCGCCATGACGCTGCTGTACTCCGTGGAGGCTGACTTCCTGGATGTCTGGAGCGCTTTTTGAGCTCATTTGCTTGTCTAGGCTTCCTGATGATGGATTGGGGCATTTCCTGTCACCAGCCAAAAGACATGCGTATTTCTCGCAAGTCACACGTGTCGTCCGTGTGTAATCATATTTTTTGCGCACCCATAGACTTGCATTGGCGTATTACGGGCGTAGTACGCTGACAATCGCAGCATGTTGCGATTGGCATGGACCGTAGAATACGGGCAAGAAATATACGGCTGTTGGGAGCAAACCCATAGAGAATCATTTGTCCGTGTGTAATGCGTGCTTTTAGCGCCTCTCACTCGTCCGTATTCCTCGCTAGTGTGACCCCAACCTAATACTGTCATTCATCAGTAATGATGGGCGAACCTAAATGGTAAAGTTCAGGTTCCGTACCGAAAGCCTACTATTCGGGCACAGACCCCGAAGATCAATTTCTCCAGGAAGTCCATGTTACTGTTCGGGTCCGGCACCCAAAATATAGGGGTTTTCCCACGCTGTCATCTGCATGACAGCGCGAGAAACGTTGGCGGCTCTAATCATTACAGCCGGTCAGAGAGCGGCAGTTAGAGTGCTGAGGTAAAAGCGCTGTCGTGAGCCGCTAACAGAGGTGTCGGCAGATCAAAGTACTAGTCCCATCAGCCTACTTTTGCTGTCGCTAAGAACAGTCATCGACCTGCGCTATAAATAAACAATTACATTGGGTCTCTTCTATTTTTGACAACCAGCATGGCAAAACTCACATTTGCTGGCTGCAACTCTCAGCTCTCAGTTTTATTATTTACTAGCTGAAGAGCCAGGCACTTTGGTAAGTTATAACAAATTATAATGATTATATCTATATAAAGCTGAGTGTAGAGCCCCGCCCACTCCGCATAGCCACATTCACTGTAATATTCCACATCATCCCATCAGCCAGAGCTACCGGACTACTACCCATAATATCCCACATCATCCTGTCAGCCAGAGCCACTGGACTACTACCCCTAATATCCCACATCATCCCATCAGCCAGAGCCACAGGACAACAACCACTAATATCCCACATCATCCCGTCAGCCAGAGCCACTGGACTACTACTCCTAATATCCCACATCATTCCATCAGCCAGAGCCACAGGACAACTACCACTAATATCCCACATCATTCCGTCAGCCTGGAGTCAGAACCAGAGCGCTGAGTGGAACAGTCCTAACTTCCATGCTGGGGATCCCTTTAAGAGAGGCCTGGCATCAGAACCAGAGCGCTGAGTGGATTTGCCCTCACTTCCGTACCGAGGATCCCTTTAAGAGGGGACTTGGGTCAGAACCAGAGCGCTGAGTGGATTTGCCCTAACTTCCATACCGGGGATCCCTTTAAGAGAGCCTGGGATCAGAACCAGAGTGCTGAGTGGATTTGCCCTGACTTGCATACCAATGATCCCTTTAATAGAACCCTGGGGTCAGAATCAGAGTGCCGAGGGATTTGCCATAACTTCCATACAGGAGATTCCTTTAAGAAAGCCTGGGATCAGTACCAGAGCATTTGAAGGCAATTGCCCTGACTTTCTTGCCAGGGATCCCTTTAAGAGAGGCCTGGGGTCAGAATTAAAGCGCTGGATGGATTTTCCCTGACTTCCATACCGGAGCTCCCTTTAAGAAGGGCCTGGGGTCAGTACCAAAGCGCAGAGTGGATTTGCCCTAAATTCCATACCAATGATCCCTTTAAGAGACTCTGGGGTCAGAACCACAGAGCTGAGTGGAACCGTCCTAACTTCCATACCGGAGATCCCTTTAAGAAAGGCCTGGGGTCAAAACCAAAGCACTGGATGGACTTGCTCTGACTTCCATACCAATGATCCCATTAAGAGGGAAGATGTGCCTATGAGATGGAGGATGAGTGATGGGTATATGGGCACGGGAGGGGGGGATTCATTTCTGTCATGTGCTCTCTGCTCCTATCAGGGGGCAGACAATGGCTGGGAGCTTATGTTCCCAGGGATGCTATATTTCTTCCACCAAGTCACTGTCTGCTGAGGTGTTGTCAAGTGGGAAAACTGTTGGTCATAGCAACCAATCACAGCTCAGCTTCTTTTAACCAGCTCTGGTGAAATGAAAGATGCTTTGTGATTGGTTGGTGATACACACACACACACACATTCATTTTTATATATAGAGATTAATACAGGGGTGCCCATGCTTTTTTATCTTTATTATTTAAATAGTTTAAAAAAATGGCATGGGGGTTCCCCTTTTTGACAACTAGCCAGCTGGTGGATGGTATTCTCAGGTCGATTAGTGGCCATGGATATTGCCCTCCCAAGCCTCAAAATAGCAGCCCGCAGCCACCCCAAAAAAGGCACATCTATTAGATGTGCCAATTCTGGCACTTTGCCCGACTCTTCCCACTTTCCCTGCTATGGTGGCGAATGGAGTTAATTTTTGTGGGGCTGATGTCACCTTTGTATTGTCAGGTGACACCAAGCCCACAAATTAGAAATGGAGAAGCATCTATAAGATGCCTATCCATTACTAACCCATAGTCATATTGTAAATAAAAAAACACCAGGAGTGAAGTCCTTTATTTGAAATAAAAATCCACACCCTGTTTTACAAATGTATTTAAAAATAATAAACAAAGTTATACTCACCTTACTCCCTTCCTATTGAAGCCCTTGTTTGATGTAAAAAACAGAAAATAATAAACAACAAAAATACTCATCTTATGTCTAATCCACCAATGCCCATGTCCCCTGTAAAAAAAGAATAACAATAAACAACCATATCCCTCACCTGTCAGAAGTGCAGCTAATCCACACTGTTCCGCAACGATTTGGATGATTTAGAAAGCAGTCACATTAGTGACCGCTCTCCTTGTCATCTGGCTTAAACTGATAGGAGCATAATAGCTCGTGTCAGTATCTAGCGCTGAACCCCAATGAACTCACCTCACCTCTGCATGAGAACCTTCTCATGCAGTGAACTTTTTTAAATGTTCTGCCAAACTCGTCAGACCCGCACATCCAGGGGTTTGCACATTTGTCACGGGTGTGTCACATGCTAAAGACAGCCGCTCTGTATCTGGCTGCAGAAGGTCTCTGCATTTGACATTGCAGATGCCTTCTTAATCCTTCTGACTTTTGGACCCAGCGGCATCCTCGATCTGGCTCTAATTGACACACCTGGACCTGTGAGGCTATAGACTCCCAGTCTGTTTCAGGGAGTCGTCGGCGATACTCACAGTTTTCCTTGTGAAGACTTGGTGCAATAGCAGTCGGCTAACTCCCTCTCTGGTACTGTTGGAGGATGTTTGGTGTTACCTCTCTGAGTCTGCTCAATATAAGTTGCTTCCCCCTTGTTTGTTTCCCTTCTTCTCTTTAGTGTGCAGTGGGGAGTGACCATTGCTCACCCCCCTTCCCTATTCAGGTCGTAGCACTAGGGATATACAGGGCTTAGGTTCCTGCTAGGTAATTGGTGTCAGAAACAGTGGCTATGTGACTGCAAGTAGCGATATGCAATCTGACTAGACTGTTCCCAGTCTCACTCAATACAGTTGCATTGAGTGAGGCCATACCCATCTTGTTGGATTGTGGCCTGAAATAACCACATTGCATACTTGCAGTCACATGACCACCGTTACCACCACAGAGAATCTTCACAGCACAAAGTGCTAGACAAGTGAGGATTCACAAGTCTGAGTTCACACACAATGAATGCAGACTCCTTTAAAGCCGCCCAACAAAATGTCAGCAATCCCACTGATATTGGCAGGATCAGCAGACAGCCTATCATTTATGGGAGTCTTCTGATTCTTCCATTAATGATGATATTTTGGAGCTAAAGCATCCATCCTGCTTAATTTCAGCCACCGATCCTTTGTTCTCCCTGTAGATAAACTGCCACAAGAAGAGTATTGGCAGTGGCTCTCATGGAGGACACAAGCCAAGCTGAGCGTTCCTCTGTACGGTGCAGCTGTTGGAGATAACTGTCAGCCCATTTAATGTGTAAGATGGACTTAAATACAACAGGAGTGAAATACAACACAAGTGATTAAACAGAGTCAGCATGGGTTTGTAACTAATAAGTCATGTCAGACTAACTTAATTTCCTTCTATGACGGAATCACTGATTGGGTGGATCAGGGAAATGCTTTAGATATAGTATATCTTGACTTCAGCAAAGCATTTGACAAAGTATCTCACACAATCCTTATTGAAAAAATGACTAGGTATGGAATGGACAAGGCAATGGTTAGGTGGATTCATAACTGGCTTAGTGATCGGACCCAAAGAGTGGTCGTAAATGGCTGCACATCCAGTTAGAAGAATGTCTCAAGTGGGGTACCACAGGGCTCTGTCCTGGGCCCTGTATTGTTCAACATCTTTATCAACGATTTAAGGCCCTTTTACATTTAGCGATGCACCAGCGATCCCGACCACGATACGACCCGGTCAGGATCTCTGGTGCATTGCTAAATGATCGCTAGTGAGCTGCAACACAGGCCGATCTTACAGCGATGCAGCAGTGATACAGTGGACGATACTTACCTTTCAGACGCGGCGATCCTGACGTCCTCCCGCCCGCCTCCACATGCCGCTCGTCGGCGCCAGCAGGAAGCCCAGCAGGAAGCGCCCGACGAGAAATGGAGCCGGCCGATCTCGCGCGATCAGCGACAGACAGCGGGGGAGCCGGTCGGAGGTAAGTATCACACATAGCGATATCGCTTGCAATATCGCTATAGCGTCACAAAATCGGTGACGTTATAGCGATATTGCTAGCAATATCGCTATGTGTAAAACCCCCTTTAGATGAAGGAATTGAGGGTAAACTGATTAAATTTGCTGATGACACAAAGCTAAGAGGGATAGCTAATACTAGAGAAGATTCAAAAAGATATAAATAAACTGGAGCAATGGGCAGCAACTAACAGAACGGTTTTTAACAGGGAAAAATGCAAAGTACTACATCTGGGCAATAAAAATGAAAAAAGCATATACAGAATGGGAAGAATAGGGCTAAGCAACAGCACATATGAAAAAGACTTGGGTATACTAATATATCACAGTCTGAATATGAGTCAACAGTGTGATGCAGCAGCAAAAAAGGCAAATGCAATTATAGGATGCATTAACAGAAGCATACAGTCTAGATCACGTGAAGTCATTATTGCCCTCTACTCCTCTTTGGTCAGACCTCATCTGGAATACTGTGTCCAGTTTTGGGCACCACATTTTAAAAAAGACATCAACAAATTGGAGCAAGTTCAGAAAAGAGCGACCAGAATGGTGACCGGTCTGCAAACCCTGTCTTATGAGGAAAGGTTGCATGATTTGGAAATGTAAGCTTGCAAAAGAGAAGACTGAGTGGAGACTTAATAGCTGTCTACAAATATCTCAAGGGCTGTCACATTGTAGAAGGATCATCTTTATTTTCATTTGCACAAGAAAAGACTAGAAGCAATGGGATGAAACTGAATGGGAGGAGACTAGAGTTGAGCGAAACGGGTCGAAAAAATTCAAAAGTCGCCGACTTTTGGCAAAGTCGGGTTTCATGAAACGAAACCCGACCCTAGGATGAGGTCGGCCACGAGGTCGGCGACTTACGCGCCAAAGTCGCGTTTCAAAAGTTTGTTTTGCGCTCTTTTTCAGCCAATCAGGATCCACGGACACTGTGGGCAACGTGATGACCTAGGCACGGGTCACCACCATCTTTCAGAAGGGCATGCAAGTGATTGGCTTGCTTTGGTGGGCGTCACAGGGGGTATAAAAGGGCGTGCACGCCGACCGCCATCTTACTTCTGCCGATCTTAGTATAGGGAGAGGTTGCTGCTGATTCTGTAGGGAGAGCGTTAGGCAGGGAAGAAGACAAAAAAACTGCTTCTGCTGCTAGCGATTTGGCCTGCACAACACACAAGTCACTGTGTGTGCAGTGCAAGGGGAGGCTATATTGTGGTGTATCAGTGGTGTTGGTTGCTGGGCTGCCTTTTAAGGCTTCGTGACACGCTGGCATTGCTGTTTACCCACTGCTCCGCAAACTACTTTTTTAAAAGCAATCCAATCTCCCTTATCCTCTAGTCACTTTTGTCACAGCTGTGCCATCGAGCCTGTCACATAGCGCTCAGATATCAGTGGGCCTCACACAATCCACAAGTGTCCAGTGTCCAAAAGTGTGCGCAGAGATTCAAAATCTCCATTATCCTCTCGTCACTTTGGTCACAGGCAGCTGTGCCATCGAGCGTGTCACATAGCGCTCAGATATCAGTGGGCCTCACACAATCCACAAGTGTCCAGTGTCCAAAAGTGTGCGCAGAGATTCAAAATCTCCATTATCCTCTCGTCACTTTGGTCACAGGCAGCTGTGCCATCGAGCGTGTCACATAGCGCTCAGATATCAGTGGGCCTCACACAATCCACAAGTGTCCAGTGTCCAAAAGTGTGCGCAGAGATTCAAAATCTCCATTATCCTCTCGTCACTTTGGTCACAGGCAGCTGTGCCATCGAGCGTGTCACATAGCGCTCAGATATCAGTGGGCCTCACACAATCCACAAGTGTCCAGTGTCCAAAAGTGTGCGCAGAGATTCAAAATCTCCATTATCCTCTCGTCACTTTGGTCACAGGCAGCTGTGCCATCGAGCGTGTCACATAGCGCTCAGATATCAGTGGGCCTCACACAATCCACAAGTGTCCAGTGTCCAAAAGTGTGCGCAGAGATTCAAAATCTCCATTATCCTCTCGTCACTTTTGTCACAGCTGTGCCATCGAGCCTGTCACATAGCGCTCAGATATCAGTGGGCCTCACACAATCCACAAGTGTCCAGTGTCCAAAAGTGTGCGCAGAGATTCAAAATCTCCATTATCCTCTCGTCACTTTGGTCACAGGCAGCTGTGCCATCGAGCGTGTCACATAGCACTCAGATATCAGTGGGCCTCACACAATCCACAAGTGTCCAGTGTCCAAAAGTGTGCGCAGAGATTCAAAATCTCCATTATCCTCTTGTCACTTTGGTCACAGGCAGCTGTGCCATCGAGCGTGTCACATAGCGCTCAGATATCAGTGGGCCTCACACAATCCACAAGTGTCCAGTGTCCAAAAGTGTGCGCAGAGATTCAAAATCTCCATTATCCTCTCGTCACTTTGGTCACAGGCAGCTGTGCCATCGAGCGTGTCACATAGCGCTCAGATATCAGTGGGCCTCACACAATCCACAAGTGTCCAGTGTCCAAAAGTGTGCGCAGAGATTCAAAATCTCCATTATCCTCTCGTCACTTTGGTCACAGGCAGCTGTGCCATCGAGCGTGTCACATAGCGCTCAGATATCAGTGGGCCTCACACAATCCACAAGTGTCCAGTGTCCAAAAGTGTGCGCAGAGATTCAAAATCTCCATTATCCTCTCGTCACTTTTGTCACAGCTGTGCCATCGAGCCTGTCACATAGTGCTCAGATATCAGTGGGCCTCACACAATCCACAAGTGTCCAGTGTCCAAAAGTGTGCGCAGAGATTCAAAATCTCCATTATCCTCTCGTCACTTTGGTCACAGGCAGCTGTGCCATCGAGCGTGTCACATAGCGCTCAGACATCAGTGGGCCTCACACAATCCACAAGTGTCCAGTGTCCAAAAGTGTGCGCAGAGATTCAAAATCTCCATTATCCTCTCGTCACTTTGGTCACAGGCAGCTGTGCCATCGAGCGTGTCACATAGCGCTCAGATATCAGTGGGCCTCACACAATCCACAAGTGTCCAGTGTCCAAAAGTGTGCGCAGAGATTCAAAATCTCCATTATCCTCTCGTCACTTTTGTCACAGCTGTGCCATCGAGCCTGTCACATAGTGCTCAGATATCAGTGGGCCTCACACAATCCACAAGTGTCCAGTGTCCAAAAGTGTGCGCAGAGATTCAAAATCTCCATTATCCTCTCGTCACTTTGGTCACAGGCAGCTGTGCCATCGAGCGTGTCACATAGCGCTCAGATATCAGTGGGCCTCACACAATCCACAAGTGTCCAGTGTCCAAAAGTGTGCGCAGAGATTCAAAATCTCCATTATCCTCTCGTCACTTTGGTCACAGGCAGCTGTGCCATCGAGCGTGTCACATAGCGCTCAGATATCAGTGGGCCTCACACAATCCACAAGTGTCCAGTGTCCAAAAGTGTGCGCAGAGATTCAAAATCTCCATTATCCTCTCGTCACTTTGGTCACAGGCAGCTGTGCCATCGAGCGTGTCACATAGCGCTCAGATATCAGTGGGCCTCACACAATCCACAAGTGTCCAGTGTCCAAAAGTGTGCACAGAGATTCAAAATCTCCATTATCCTCTCGTCACTTTGGTCACAGGCAGCTGTGCCATCGAGCGTGTCACATAGCGCTCAGATATCAGTGGGCCTCACACAATCCACAAGTGTCCAGTGTCCAAAAGTGTGCACAGAGATTCAAAATCTCCATTATCCTCTCGTCACTTTTGTCACAGTCAGCTGGGCCATCGAGCCTGTCACATAGCGCTCAGATATCAGTGGGCCTCACACAATCCACAAGTGTCCAGTGTCCAAAAGTGTGCGCAGAGATTCAAAATCTCCATTATCCTCTCGTCACTTTTGTCACAGGCAGCTGTGCCATCGAGCCTATCACATAGCGCTCAGATATCAGTGGGCCTCACACAATCCAAAAGTGTCCACTGTCCACAAGTGTGTGCAGAAATTCTAAATCTCCCCTGTCCTATAGACACCTTGTACCTTGTTTTACATTACTATATAGTTTGTTGGATTTTGTCTACATTTCTACCAAAAATGAGGAAGGCTGATGGAAGAGGCCGTGGAATTGGGGGGGGGTTGGCAGCTGGTAATGATGGTGTTGGTGGTGGATCTGATGGTAGTGGCAAGAGCAAAATAGGACCGAATGCAGGAGGTGCTGACCCTGCGTCATCGTCTGGCTACATAAGGCCTCGAACGCTTAGTTTTCTAGGAGTTGGCAAACCGCTTTTAAAGGCAGAGCATCAGGAAAAAGTTTTGTCTTACATTGCTGACTCAGCCTCCAGCTCTATCGCCTCCTCTTCTTCAGTTGTAAAAAGTAAAAGCACTGAGTCGTCATTGGAGGCTCATGTTCATGAACCACACCTTTCCTTGTGTCCTTCACCCCAACCAAGATTGAAGGATGACGCAGGCCATACTACTGATTACTCCATGGAGCTGTTTTCACATACCATGCCTGGATTATCAAGTGAAATGGTGAATTACCCAGGCCAAGATGAATCTGACATGGAGTGCACTGATGCACAGCCGCTGATGGATGATTCTGCTGGTACATTCACTCAGAGCACTACATTGTCCTCGCAGTGTACAGAGCCAGATTTTGACCCTGATGAGACTCAGGTGCCCCTTCCCGCACATTATACCACCATACACGGTGACACAGAGAAAGGTGCACATGACATAGAAGAGGAGGTGATGGATGACCCAGTTGTTGACCCAGATTGGCATCCATTGGGGGAAGAGGGTGCTGCTTCCAATAGCTCAGATGAGGAGCATCCACAGCAGACATCGACATCGCAACAGCTGTTATCTGGCAGGCCCGGAGCACTCCAAAGACAGGTTCCAAACATCAAAAGAGTTGCTGGACAGCTTGTCCAGAGGGTCAAAAGATCACAGCGTGCTAGGCCGCAAAATGTCTGCCAAAGTAGGAAGAGTGCAGTGTGGCACTTTTTTGAACAAAATCCTCATGATCAGGCCAAGGTTATCTGTAAGAAGTGCGCAAAGACCTTTAGCCGAGGGAAAAATCTGAATACCAGTTGCATGCTTAGACATTTAACCAGCATGCACTTGCAAGCGTGGACACAACACCAAGCCTCAAGTGCCACATGTGCAACTGATCACAACGAAGGTAGTCAGCAACGCTACATTGTTTCCCCCACTGTAAGCCCACCGGTTAGCACAGCAGCAAATGTTGAGGTGTCGTTGCAAGACCACAGCAGTCAGGGAATCCCACTGTTATATCAACGAAAGACTGATTCTAGGCCATCAGAAAGAACACCAACTCCATCACCATCATCAACCCTCTCTCAGTCCGCCCTGTCCACCGCTACTTCCACCATATGCAGCTCTCAAGTCCAGCTCACCCTCCCAGACACTATGAGTAGGTCAAGAAAGTACTCAGTCTCTCATCCGCGTACACTGGGTTTGAACGCCCACATTGCCAAACTAATCTCGTTTGAGATGATGCCCTTTCGGTTGGTGGAAAGCACAGCTTTCCGAGAACTCATGGCCTATGCAGTACCACGCTATGACCTACCCAGTCGCCACTTCTTCTCTCGCAAAGCCATCCCAGCCCTCCACCATCATGTGAAAGACCGCATTGTCCATGCACTCAAGCAGTCAGTGAGCGGAAAGGTGCACCTCACAACTGATGCATGGTCCAGTCGGCATGGCCAGGGCCGTTACGTGTCCATCACTGCGCACTGGGTTAATGTGGTGGATGCAGGGTCCACAGGGGACAAGGGTGGTGGGACAGTGCTGCCTAGCCCACGGTATAGGAAACAGTTGGCTGTAGGCGTTCGACCCTCCTCCTCCTCCTCCAGAAGCGAAAGCTCGTCCACAGAGCGCAGTCGTACGAGCACTCCATCTGCAGCTGCCACTGTTGCACACGATGTGTCCCCCTATCGAGCAGCTAGTGGAAAGCGTCAGCAGGCTGTGTTGCAGATGATGTGTTTGGGCAACAGACACACCGCCGAGGTGCTGGCCGAGTACTTGAAGCGACAAACTGAGTCATGGCTGGGCAGTGTACATCTTGAGGCAGGCAAGGTAGTTAGTGATAACGGCTGTAATTTTGTGGCAGCCATAGCCCTTTCAAAACTCAGCCACATACCTTGCTTGGCTCACACCTTGAACCTGGTGGTGCAGTGCTTCCTCAAAAATTATCCGGAGTTAACAGCCCTGCTCCAGAAGGTGCGAAGACTGTGCGCGCACATCCGCCGGTCGCCTGTACACTCCGTTCGTATGCAGAAGCTGCAGCGATTGCTCCACCTTCCCAACCACCGCCTCATTATCGACATTGCAACAAGGTGGAACTCCACCCTGCACATGGTGGAGCGGCTGTGCGAGCAGAGGCAGGCCATAATGCATTTGTGGGAGGATACACGGCCAGGCACTTTGAGAGCAGACATGGAGTTGACAGGCGTGCAGTGGTCGAAGCTGAAAGACCTTTGTAAAGTCCTTCAGTGTTTTGAGGAATGCACACGGCTGGTAAGCGCAGAAGACGCCATCCTAAGCATGAGCATCCCACTTATGCGTCTGCTCATGCAAACTTTGACGCACCTTAAGGAGCAGGCGTCTGCAGCCAATGTTGATGAGGAGGAAGAGGAGGAGGGAATCCTTGATGACATTCAGCCATTGTCTGCTCAGGGACCTCTCCTGGACGAGGTGGAGGAAGAAGAGGAGGAGGAGGAGGATGATGGGGATGATTACTTAGGGGAGGAGGATGCATCTCGTGGGGCAAGTGAAAATGTTCGCGTGGCAAGGTCTGGTACAGGGTTTGTGCGTGACTGGAGGGATGTGGATTTGCCAGAAAGTGCTCCTCCACCCAGCACTCGCAGTGCATCATTGACACCGGGAACATTGGCCCACATGTCAGATTATGCCTTGCGGATCCTAAAAAGGGACCCCCGCATTGCCAAAATGATGAACGATGACGACTACTGGTTGGCCAGCATCCTGGATCCACGCTATAAAGGCAAATTACAAAACATCATGCCACAGGAGAACCTTGACCTAATATTGGCTAATAAACAAGCAACTCTGGTAAATCGGTTGCTTGAGGCATTCCCAGCACACAGCAGCGGTGATGGTTCTCACACGAGCCGTACGGGCCGGGGGCAGCTTGGCAGAGGTGTTCGTGGTGCACACAGCAGAAGTGGAGTTGGAAACAGGGGTTTCATGACAATGTTGTGGACTGATTTTTCAAATACCGCTCACACAACTGGTAATACTGCATCGATGGAAAGTGACAGGAGACAGCAGTTGTCAACTATGGTTACAAACTACTTTTCCTCCCATATCGATGTTCTCCCACACAGGTCATTCCCCTTTGACTATTGGGCCGCTAAACTGGACACCTGGCCTGAATTGGCCCAATATGCCTTACAGGAACTCGCTTGCCCAGCTGCAAGTGTGCTATCGGAAAGAGTCTTCAGTGCAGCTGGATCAATCCTGACAGAAAAAAGGACCCGTCTGTCAACCCAAAATGTGGATGATCTAACCTTCATTAAAATGAACCACGCATGGGTTTCTAAGGATTTTGTCCCACCTTCCCCTGATGACACATAGGGTGACAGAAAAATGGCTTGCTTTGGTCCACCTCTTCCTGGTACTTCACCTATTTCGCCTTTTGCATCAGCTGAATGTCCAACATCAACATATGCCACTTTCTAAAACTCCCTAATTGTGCTGCCTCCACCCCCATGGCCGGGGTCACCACCTACCGCACGACACCGTGCGAGTGCCGTTGCCCTGGACAGGTGGGTAGGCCGACTCTTGGGCGCGGGCACTGGCACAGGGTCCCTCATAGTGCAATCAAGTGTCTCTGACGGTGTTGGTGCACACCCGCCGTCAGACACACCGCTGTACTATGAGGGGCCCAGTGCCAGTACCGACGCCCACGAGTGGGCCCCCCTTGCTTGAGCAGGGCCCCAGCATTTGCAATCTTTACCTCTCCCTGCTCCTCCGCTGTGTAATCTGGGCCGTCAAATCCATACTGTGCCTGACACCGTCTGAGTCTGCCTCCTGAGACATATATTTTGAATGTGTACGCTATCCATACATGTTATCCGGGGATACGGTACCCTTTCTAGCCTTTGTGCAATCACGTGCAATCCATACTGTGCCTGACACCGTCTGAGCCTGCCTCCTGAGACATATATTTTGAATGTGTACGCTATCAATACATGTTATCCAGGGATACGGTACCCTTTCTAACCTTTGTGCAATCACGTGCAATCCATACTGTGCCTGACACCGTCTGAGCCTGCCTCCTGAGACATATATTTTGAATGTGTACGCTATCCATACATGTTATCCAGGGATACGGTACCCTTTCTAACCTTTGTGCAATCACGTGCAATCCATACTGGGCCTAACACCGTCTGAGCCTGCCTCCTGAGACATATATTTTGAATGTGTACGCTATCCATACATGTTATCCGGGGATACGGTACCCTTTCTAACCTTTGTGCAATCACGTGCAATCCATACTGGGCCTAACACCGTCTGAGCCTGCCTCCTGAGACATATATTTTGAATGTGTACGCTATCCATACATGTTATCCGGGGATACGGTACCCTTTCTAACCTTTGTGCAATCACGTGCAATCCATACTGGGCCTAACACCGTCTGAGCCTGCCTCCTGATACATATATTTTGAATGTGTACGCTATCCATACATGTTATCCGGGGATACGGTACCCTTTCTAACCTTTGTGCAATCACGTGCAATCCATACTGGGCCCAACACCGTCTGAGCCTGCCTCCTGAGACATATATTTTGAATGTGTACGCTATCCATACATGTTATCCGGGGATACGGTACCCTTTCTAACCTTTGTGCAATCACGTGCAATCCATACTGTGCCTGACACCGTCTGAGCCTGCCTCCTGAGACATATATTTTGAATGTGTACGCTATCCATACATGTTATCCAGGGATACGGTACCCTTTCTAACCTTTGTGCAATCACGTGCAATCCATACTGGGCCTAACACCGTCTGAGCCTGCCTCCTGAGACATATATTTTGAATGTGTACGCTATCCATACATGTTATCCGGGGATACGGTACCCTTTCTAACCTTTGTGCAATCACGTGCAATCCATACTGGGCCTAACACCGTCTGAGCCTGCCTCCTGAGACATATATTTTGAATGTGTATGCTATCCATACATGTTATCCAGGGATACGGTACCCTTTCTAACCTTTGTGCAATCACGTGCAATCCATACTGGGCGTGAGAACGGCTGGCGAGCTGTTAAGCAAGCTACAGCACCTGTCCAGACAAGTACAGGGATTCCCTAGCGAGGAGACTTATTTGATTGTTTTCAATGTTGGGACAGCAATTTTTGAGGAGCACTATACTCTGGAGAATGATAGATGGGGCCCACCATACACTGGAACATTCCAAAGGTGGACATCAGACACTGGAGCAGCATTTACAGGGCCCATTATACACTAGAGCATTAGAAATGGTGCCCATTATGTTTGGAGCATTATTTTGGCCCATAAGACAGTGGAGCTTCATCCATGGGGACCAACATATACTGTAGCATTATGTGGAGCTCATCATGTACTGTTTCAAACATTATATGTGACCAATGATTCTGTATGGAGAAATAGATGGGCCTCGTCATGAGATGTAAAAAGTGAGGTATTTTTCATTGTACTATACCGCTATTTATCTGCCGTATCGGAGCATGATGAGTTGTGGTATGTGTTAAAGGGGCGCTCTTTCGCCCAGGGCACATGAAAACCTGCAGCCAGCCCTCCCCCCCCACAACTTTAGCCAAATAACCCCCATTTTTCAGTGCGTAACTTGTATTATGAAGTTAATTAAGGTTGACAAGCTTAAGTAAGAAGAATTGATGCTTTTGGCATTCAAATGGGCACTGTAGGTGTGTTTCCTGTCCTCTCACTGCCGACTTTTATTCCCCATTGACTTACATTGGGTTTCGTGTTTCGGGACGACCCCGACTTTTCCCTATAATCGGACGATCTTGCTCGACCCGACTTTTGGAAAAGTCGGGTTTCACGAAACGAAACGCGACCCTAAAAAACCAAAAGTCGCTCAACTCTAGAGGAGACACAGATTAGATATTAGAAAAAACTTTTTGACAGTTAGAGTGATCAATGAGTGGAACAGGCTGCCACGAGAAGTGGTGAGTTCTCCTTCAATAAATGTCTTCAAACAGAAGCTGGACAGACATCTGTCTGGGATGATTTAGCGAATCCTGCTTTGAGCAGGGGGTTGGACTAGGTGGCCCAGGAGGTCCCTTCCAACTCTATGATTCAATGACTAAGTTCCTTTGTATCAAGACAGCGGACGCCACAATTCTGACGGATCCATCAAATGGCAGATCCAATGGATGACCATCAATCGCAATCCGCCACTAATGCAAGTCTATGGGAAAAATATGGATTCCGCAAAAGAAAAGGCCAATCTGTTTTTTTCTCAAAAGGGTGGATTTTGACTGACGTCAAAAGACTGAAGTATGAAAGAGGCCTTAGACCGGAGTCACACTAACCTGCGCAAAATACGGTCCGTAGTTTACATGCTTAAAACGGATGAATGACTCCGTAGGTCATCCGTAAGCAAGGTGAGGTTGCGTATTTTGCGCATGTGTGCATCCGTATGTAATCCGTGTGGCATACGTATGCAATCCGTATGGCGAGATTTTCTCGCAGCCTTGCAAAATGGACATTTAACGGTTTTCAGGCCTGCAAACAATTTAAATCATTAGCCTGCACCCTATTTAGACACTCAGAAACAGGTGGATGCCTACATTCTGTACATTTGTCACCTTGCTTTCACGAGGTGTGTTGGTGTTCTTTGTGCAGCATGGCAGAGGGTCTGAGATTCAATACAACTGAGCAGGTTCTCTTTACCTGGCTTTTGTCACGGCGCTTTGGGCAACCATATCCTGTGATAGTGGATCCGCGGAGGAGGAGACGCATGTGGGTCCATCCACTTTTGAGGCAACGACTCACAAGAGGGCATTTTCACGGCCTCTATTCTTCTCTGCGGGAGCATCCGGATAAATTTTACAAGCACTGTCGCATGAGCATTTCCACATTTGATCGACTCTTGGAGACAGTGCGCCCTGGGATAACCTTTCAGGACACAAGGATGCGCAAAGCCATATCTGCAGAGTAGCGACTTCTACTCACAATACAGTATGTACTACACAACCACATTCTCTATATTCCTAATGTGTGTGCTAAATTATGTTTTTTGGCCTTCTTGGACAAAGTTGAATGCCATCATCTTACTGCAAATTTGAATCACCTGACACAGCAGAATGTTACATCTAATATGTCCAGCATATCACTTAGTCATTGTGCCACCAAATATGTGTGTGTTCTTCTCTATCATTTCCTAACAAGTTTGGTCGGCATGTAACTGATTTTTTTTTACTTTAGCCATTCTAAACTTTACTATTTCTGTTGTTCTACAGCTTCCTGTCCACTGGCCTGTCTTATGCCGCCCTCCACCATGAGTTTCTCATAGGAAAATCAACCATTTCAGGCATAGCGAGGTCTACATGTGCACAAATCTGGACAAGACTCCATCAAGTGGTCATGCCCGAGCCCAGGATGGAAGACTGGTTAAGGATATCAAGGGAGTTTGAGGAGGACTGCCAGTTTCCAAATTGTATTGGGGCTGTGGTGTAATGACCACTGTGTCCACGAGGGGGCGCTGTGTGGATGTCCCAAGAGTGTGAGTGGTTGAAGAGCCATTATGTATCTCAAGGTGGGTGACCTTGAGATAGAGACATATGTATGTTTATGAATGCTATTGTAAAGTATATATGTCTGTGTGAAGGACCTGTGGTGAGGTCATAGTCATGTGACCCGGTGGGCGTGGCTATGGACCATATAATGTGGCCAGGTTAGGTCACATGGAGTGAATGCTGGGACCTGATTGGTCCAGTTTGGAAGGTCCCGTGAGGAGAAGGATCTCCTCACTAACAGCAGCCTGTGGAGCGGCTGTGTGTGTAATGGCGGCCAGTATCTGAGAGTCCCTGAGGAGTGAGTGGACTTCTGCGGCCTGGAGAAACAGCCATATGGGAACCCTGACGTGGGTGAGATAACCCTGGGGCTAAATAGCCTGTATAATGGACGCTCTCCTGTAATGCTGTGTATATTGCTGCTGGAGGTTTATGAAGGATGAATAAACCTCATAGACTATGATTTGTTGGAAAATCCTGTGCCGGATGTGTTTTTTGATCGCTGCAAGCGAGAACCCCTTACTTACATGACAGCGCTACCTCACATATGGTGGAGAAAGCAAAGGGCAATATTGTAGCCTTGTTGCTAGGGGCAACCGAAAAGGACTGCAGATTCGGTTGCTGGGGGCAACGCTGAGCCAGGAGGGCTGACTGTCTTAAAGCCATGTGATGTGCTGACAGGAGTCAGTGGCAAAGACTTATAGGATACCTCTGCGGTAGAGAGGTCCGAGAACCTGCGCGGCCAGCAGGTGCCGGTCGGGAAAGAAGGAAAAAAAAAAAAAAAAAAAGTGTTTTACTGACCTGGGTCAGTGGTAAAGACTGTGTTCCTGGAGGGTTCAGTGAGCAAGGTCCTGGAGGGTCAGTGTTGGGAAGAGCCCTGGAGCACATGGTAGGACCTTGGACCTGGTGAGGCTTAAGTGTTGGGCAGTCTCAGGCTGAGACGGATGTCCTGAATAGCACCCGCTGAGCCCCTGGACCTGGTGAGGCCGGTGTGTGGGGAGACCCTGGGAGGAGGGTCTCTCCCTGAATCTCACCCGGTGCGCCCTGTGTGTTGGACGGTCTCAGGTGGAGACAGGAGCGTCCTGAATAGCGCACAGTCAGGACACGTGAGTTTTTTTTGTGGTGTGTTTTTTTTCTTTTTTCTCGACTCAGCCTGCGGTGGCTCAGTGGGAGTCAAGAAGGTGACAAGCGGCTTGATGTGGCTCAGTGGGGTCACGAAGGTGACAAGCGGCTTCCGGTGGATCGGCGGGTCCATGAAGACGGTGCAGCAGGAGCTGCAGTGACTCCAGCCGCTGTGTGTGTGAACAGCAGCCGGTGGTGCCAGTGATCGGTGACAGCAGGAGCTGTGGTGGTGCCAACAAGGACTTGTCTGGTATCGTGAGAGACATAAATTGTGTGGTGTGAACTGTGGTCTGAGAAGACCGGTATAACAGACATGGGGAGATCCCGAAAGGGGGTGGAGTCCCAAAAGGGGGCGGTGACCCAAATTGGGGTGGTAGCCCAAAAGGGGGTGGAGTCCCAAATGGGGGTGGTAACCAAAAAAGAGGTGGAGTCCCAGAAGGGGGCGGTGACCCAAATTGGCGTGGTAACCCAAAAAGGGGTAGAGTCCCGGGAGGGGGCGGCAACCCAAAGTGGGGTGGTGGTCCAGAAAGGGGCCAAGTTTGAAGAAGTGACAGCACTGGGTGACTCAGTGGGTATGTCTGGGAAACTGCAGTGTACGTGTATGTCGTTTCCAGAATGTGGGATATACTTTCCGGAGCATGACGGGCCGCAAGTGTGTACAGTGATGCTGCACCGGGAAGGAATCTCGGGACGGTTGGACTCCAAGAGTCAGGTGACTCTGATAGGAACTCCTCTCACTTTCTGTCTGACTGAGAAAATGGCCCAGGTTCGCTGTAAACATGGGGTCACGGTGAACTATATGCTAGACAGAGTGGTGTTTGAGGGGCCTGGAGGCAGTGAGTGCCAAGGTGGCGGGATACCACCAGACTTGGTGTATACCTTGGAGGGCGGCCGGGACTTTGTCATGTTGGATGACCTATGGTACGAGGAGGGAGACGTTCCTATAGTTGGGCTAACAGATATTAAGACGGTGACGGTTCCTGACGGGGAGAGGTCAGAGGTGGAAGTGACTGGGAAAAGGGGCATGTCAGCCCAACGGACGGACCTGACATCTCGTGACAAAACTGACGCTGACCTGGTGGGTAAGACGGCGGAAGTAGTCACACGGTTAGTGAGTAACTGGAGGGATGACAATCTCTGGGGGTGACTGTGGCTCTGAGAAAGAAAGGGAGCACAGAATAGAAGGGCTGGAGAAAGAAGTCTCTGAGCTCAAAGGCCACATGGTAACGTGGCAAGGACTGAATAAGGCCCTCAGAGAGGAGGTGGATGAATGTGTCAAACAAGAAAGAGGCCTGAGACAAACAGCTGAGCACAGAGTGGATGAGCTGGAGAAGGAAGTCTCTGAGCTCAGGGGTCACCTGTCAGCGTGTCAAACTATGAACAAAGCTATAGTGAAGGATATGGAGGTGCTCAGAGAGGCCCAAGAGAAGCATCAACAGGAGATTCTCAGGAGAGAGGATGAGCGTCGCTACCTGGCAGAGGAGCGAGATAAAGTTCTGCAAGAACTCAGTGGAGTAGTAAAAGGTCTTCTGTGGGAGAAGAAGTGGATGGGTGAAGACGTACAGCGGCCGTCCCCGACTGATAGCAAGGCAGAACTGACAAAGCCCATCTTGGAAAAGGGTCCTGAAGACTGTAAATTTCAGGAAGATGGTGAGCCAAGAGCTGCACAAGACAGTCATCCGGTCATGACAGATATCTTGAGGGAAGTGTCCGTGGGGAACCCAGAGCCATCTGTCCAGGATGAGAGCAAGTCCACGACCTTCAAGGTTGTAATTGATGTACCAGAAGACATGCAAGAAGCCTGTGCTGAGGAAGGTGTGCATGAGGCTTTCAAAGAGGCGGTCAAAGCGTGTAAGGTGCACTGGGCACCTGAGACTCGGCAGTTGGTGATAGTATCAGCTAGGGAAAACACATCAAACCGAGTAGCTGTCCTGAAAGAGATGCATTTGCAGTGTCTACGTGTCAAACAATTGGTTAGGCGGAGTAATATGAAGGCTGCTCGACGCCTAGAGATAGCAAGAGAGGCTATGGATCGGTTGGGTTTGAGGAAAGATGTGGTTCCGGTACCCAAAGCTCTGATTGGGAGAATCATTGGAAGGTCCGGGAAGGTGATGCAGGACCTTGTGAATGTCTCCGGTGTGGTGAGGGTGAGGATCCCTCCTGATGACGAAGACCAGGTGTCTGGTGAAGTGGGAAGGATTCCCATGATGGTGGTTGGCTCCATGGAAAGCCTGAGGAACTTTAAATTGCTCTTGGAGTATAGAGTGGGGTACCTGCAAGAGATTGAACAGTTGAAGCTGGACCGCCAGCGGATTAATAAAGAAGTGCGGAATACCAGGTGGCGGCCGCCTTAATACCAAGATGTAAGGACCCCAGGGGTACCGCCAAGAAGTGACATGGCAGATGGCCGAAGAATGTCAGCGAGTGGCAATTCGACAGACCATACGAGGTTGAAGGGCTGTAGTTCCTGTGAGACGTTGACTGAGTCAGACTCGTGCCAGACAGCAGGATCGACTAAGACTTATGACCGCACCAACCGAGAGAGACGGTCAATGAGAGAAAGATCAGGTGACAAGGGGCACTGTAACACTGTGGTGACTAAACAGTGTCTGATGATGCAGACAGACCGTGACTGGAGGGTCAAAGACAATGACCGGTATTATGACCGCTGGGGGCGGGGGAGGCCAAATGTAGAGATGAGGCCGTATGACAAATGGAGACAGTTCTCTCGACCTGTGGGGCAAGGTGCAATACGTGCCCGGTCTCGAGACCCTGGTGTGATGTTGTGTGTTCAACCCCACAAGTTTGAACATAGGGGGGAGGTATGTGGTGTAATGACCACTGTGTCCACGAGGGGGCGCTGTGTGGATGTCCCAAGAGTGTGAGTGGTTGAAGAGCCATTATGTATCTCAAGGTGGGTGACCTTGAGATAGAGACATATGTATGTTTATGAATGCTATTGTAAAGTATATATGTCTGTGTGAAGGACCTGTGGTGAGGTCATAGTCATGTGACCCGGTGGGCGTGGCTATGGACCATATAATGTGGCCAGGTTAGGTCACATGGAGTGAATGCTGGGACCTGATTGGTCCAGTTTGGAAGGTCCCGTGAGGAGAAGGATCTCCTCACTAACAGCAGCCTGTGGAGCGGCTGTGTGTGTAATGGCGGCCAGTATCTGAGAGTCCCTGAGGAGTGAGTGGACTTCTGCGGCCTGGAGAAACAGCCATATGGGAACCCTGACGTGGGTGAGATAACCCTGGGGCTAAATAGCCTGTATAATGGACGCTCTCCTGTAATGCTGTGTATATTGCTGCTGGAGGTTTATGAAGGATGAATAAACCTCATAGACTATGATTTGTTGGAAAATCCTGTGCCGGATGTGTTTTTTGATCGCTGCAAGCGAGAACCCCTTACTTACATGACAGCGCTACCTCACAGGGCCCTGTTGTGCGTAAGCCGCCGAACTCAGGCTCCCAATTCTTCAATTATAAACAATACTTTTCTGTTGTATTGTTGGCTCTGGTAGATCCTCAATGCAAGTTTATAATTGTTGACATTGGGGCCTATGGAAGGACGGGAGACTCTAGAGTCTTCAATACTTCCATAATGGCTCGGCAGCTACGCACCAACCAGTTGGATCTACCACCACCACGCCAGCTACCAGGCTCCCCCGAACAATCAGTCCCTTATGTCCTTGTGGCAGATGAGGCCTTTCAGTTATCGCGCAATGTCATGAGGCCATATCCCCGGCGCAACCTTGACCACAGGCGCAGAATTTTTAACTTGCGCCTATCACGTGCTAGGCGACTGGTGGAATGTTCCTTTGGGATTCTTTGTTCCAAATGGCGAGTACTCCAGTCTGCCATTCAGTTGAGTGAGCAAAATGTGAATGAAGTTGTGAAAGCCTGTGTTGTTCTGCATAACTTCACCAGGATACATGATTGCTCCTCCTCTGATGGTGTTGTGCGTAGGCCGGACAATGTGCGCAGGGTGAGACCACCTATGAACCCTTAACGTAGACCGCTCTTTGGCCTCAAAGTGCGTGATATTTTCACTTATTACTTTATCTCACCTGAGGGGGCAACTTCTTGGCAAGAGCATGCTGTGTCTATGTTATAATTTTTTGCTTTAAGTGTGTCAAAATATATATTACTCAAGCCTTTATGATTCTATGAGTGTTTCAGTGCATTGGTTGGTGTCTGTTAGTATGTTGTGAGGGATTGTGAAAAATCACACAGAGACGCTAAGTAGAGTAGACAAATATTTAGTTTTGCCTTTTTTTTTTTTTTTTCGCTTAAAGGCAAACATAATTTTGCCATAAGACAAATTTGGCAATGGCCAAAATGACCCTTTGTGCCTTCTTTAACTTATTGTAAAATGAACATTACAGAACAAAACAGCCACAGACATTAGGCAGAAAAAACATTGCTGCATCACTAGATTAACCTAGATTTGCCAACAAAAGGTGAGCTCCATCACCAAAATAAAGGCAACGAGATAACACTCACATTTCCACATAATGTTAGCCAAACATAGAAAGATTCCACCATGACAGGCAAGGCTACCTCACAGCTTTCACACAGATATTACCTGTCTGTAGACCAGACAATATTTAAGCATGCTATACCGGAAAGGATGAAAATACAAAACTCACTTGTTAAGACATAGAGAAAGTGGGTTATTCTGAATGCTTGTCGCCTAGAAATTTTATACTAGAGATTGCTAACAAAAAAGGTGACTACTTAACTAAGGCGAGCACGCCTTTCCTATACGTTAGCAAGTGAGTAGTGTATTTTTATCCTTTCAGTTTACAGCATAGCGCATTTAAAGATTCTCTTTTCTACACACATGTAATATCTGTCTGAAAGGCGTGAGATAGCGTTGCCTGTCATGATGGATTGTTTCATATGTTTGGAAAACAATGTTTAAAAATGTGAATGTTAAATTATGTTATAAATGTTGGTGAAGGAGAACACCTGTTTTTACATTTAGATTAGGAGCACCAGTTACATCTGACTGGACATCTCCAACCATCAGAATCATAAATCCTCATATGTTGGGGAAGGGAAATGTGGAAGAACAGCCTGTGGGTGCTGCTGGACATTGTGGCCAACATCGCCCTGTGTGGGGCCATACTGTTGCCCATGATGCTGGAATTGTCCAGCCTCCTGGGACTGTTGGGGATACTGGCCAGAGTACTGATGATGGTGAGGGGCTTCTTGTTGGCTCTGGTAGGCCCGTGGCTCATACCCACCAAGATAGCCAGATCGTCCCCAACCAGGTTGGGACCTGCCTCCAACACTGGGTGGGTACAAGTGGCCATATTGGTGGGGTTGGCTTGAGGAAGACATTTGGTGCTGCGGTATAGACGGTTGGGTAGGGGGAGGAAGGGGTTGAGGTGTTGGCCCACGTATTAGGGGCTGTTCAGACCCTGCTTGAGCAAGCATCTGTGTAGATGGTCTCATGCGCATTAAATTTCGTGGTGAGAGCTGCCACCTCTCCAGAAATTCAAAAACCTCATATGGGGTATTGGGGGGTGCTTGCATCAAGCAGGATCTGAATACATCCCCTAATACGGAGCCTGACCTCACGGGTAAGGGCACGGAGATAAAGGGTGAGGCTACATGCATAGGCCTCCTCACCATCATCTGTTGTTACTCTGGACAAATAATTTAGCACCCCTGTGTCCACATTGGTCAGGCTCTCTTGAAGAGTGACCTGGCGCCTTCTTCTTGTTCGCCGTGATACTACAGCAGCCTGTGGGGAGGACCTGATCTGGGCAGTTGGGCTGCTGCTTAAGTTGCCCGGCTCTTCCAGGATGGGTGAGGTGGCAGCAGCAGACCGTCCTGGTGGTGTGGTGTGTAGGGCAGCCATTGTGTGGTCTTGTGATGCCTCATCTTCAGTCATCCTTCTTGTAGGGGGAGAAGATGGGCCAGCCACCTCATCCCCTACAGGATCTATAATGGGCTCTGCCTCTGAGGCCGTTCCTCGATCCGTAAGGTTGGATTGAATTCTGTTATTAAATAGAACAGAGGCAAAAATACATCAATATTTTTGTCCCTGTAAAGTATTTGTGTAATGTATTTGTGTAATGTGGTGTGAGCTATGTACTTACGGTCTCAAATCCAGAATTGGGGCGAGGAAGTTCAGCCGGTCATAGTATATATATTTTCTCTTCACATGCCCAGCATCCCCACTCCTGGACCGCTGCTGGCGTTCCCGGCGGAACTGGTACCGGATGCTTCGCCAGCGTTTCATCACATCTTCCACTGCAATGTGACAGGAAAGATTGTCAAAATCACATATTTGAGAGGTCACATTTTCTAACAGTAGTCTAGGCATGGGGCCTTCTGGGGTGTGCTTTCTACCCATGGTGGCATATGTAATTGGGCCAATACACAGGGTCTCATTAGCTACACTGAAACTAATTTTATTGGCTAGGAGGATGAGGAGCTTGTGGCCTAACCCCTAATTATGGCTGTGTGAAGCCACGTGTCACATCCAAATGTAACGGCCTCATGAGGCTAAGAAAATTACATGCCCAGGAAGGGGGGTGCTGATTGTAGAATAATTTTTAAGCGTGCGCTAAGGTTAATGATGTTTTTATGGTTGCACTTACGAATTTTATGCTGCTCATCACGTGGTCTGTCACCAAAGTCATGGTACATCTGGCGACAGATGCGCCTCCATGACGCCTCCTTTCTTGTCCGGTTCGCATAATTTGCATCGCGTGGGTCCCATATTTCGGGACGCTCCTGCACCAGCACAATGAGCATTTCAATATTAACATATGTGGAAGCCATGCTGCTGCTGTACTCCATGGAGGCGTACTTCCTGGATGTCTGGAGCGCTTTTTGAGCTCATTTGCATGTCTAGGCTTCCTGATGATGGATTGGCCCATTTCCTGTCACCAGCCAGGTCACACGTGTGTTCCGTGTGTAATCCGTATTTTTTGCGCACCCATTGACTTGCATTGGCGTACTACGGGCGTAGTACGCTGACAATCGCAGCATGCTGCGATTGGCACGGAGCGTAGGATACGGATGAGAAATATACGCCTGGTGCGAGTGTGTCATGTCGGACGCTGTTCACACCACAGCGTCCGGCAGGCAGCGGTAGTTCCATCTCCGTCCACTATAGCCTCAGTGGCGCCGGCTTGATTTTACTCAGGTTATCTGGGGTTAATCTAGCTGGAAATCAGGTGGGATGTTTGGTCACGCCCACGGTCTTTAAATAGTCGTGCTGGCCTGTGGGCATCGCCCATTATAGCTTGTGTTTTGTGCCAAGTGGTTCCGGTCTGGAGAGAGAAATTCATATCTGGTGTCGTATGATCCGTTGTTACCTTTTCGCCTTCCTATATTTGTGCTTTGTTTTGCCCTGTTCACATTATAGTATTGTCCTGTGTGGTTGCGGCGCGGTGTGGTTTGAGTTCTCCCTGTCTGTCATTACTGTGTGGGCTTTGGTGGTTTTACAACTCACTGGGTGGAGGGTGGAGGGTTCAGATTAGGGCTGAGCAGGAGATAAGGAGAGGCTGGAGGCTCAGGCATTTGCACCTTTAGCAAAAACCCTGGGTTGAGGGTCAGACAGGGTTTTCCCTAGTTTGAGGGACTCCGCAGGGGCCCGGGTTTGTCAGCCTCCTTGACCTAAGCCCCGCATAACATTATAATCGGCCCAACATTTTTCCATGGATTCCATGACTTCCATTAACCGCCAGTTGGCGGCGCTGTCCGTACAGGTCACCGAGTTGAAGGGGGCAGTTCAGCAGCAGGGCCTGGTTGTAGCTAATGTGCAAGCGGCTTCTGCAGGTGCAGGTGCAGAGCCTAAGATTCCGCTGCCTGAATGATTTTCTGGGGAACGCAGCAAATTTGTCATCTTTCGGGAGGCCTGCAAGTTATACTTTCGCATGCGCCCGGTCTCCTCAGGTAATGAGGCTCAGCGGGTGGGTCTGGTGTTATCTTTACTGAGTGGGGACCCCCAAGCATGGGCGTTTTCCTTACCAGCCGACTCTGCTACGTTTCATTCGGTTGAGAATGTTTTTTCAGCACTCGGGC
Source organism: Dendrobates tinctorius (assembly GCF_039654945.1). Classification (NCBI taxonomy): domain Eukaryota; kingdom Metazoa; phylum Chordata; class Amphibia; order Anura; family Dendrobatidae; genus Dendrobates; species Dendrobates tinctorius. The sequence continues at coordinate 2,113,080 of NW_027361876.1, forward strand.
TCATTTATGATGACCCCGACAGATTGGCTTTGGCGGAATCTAAAATCCGCGCCCTCCGTCAGGGGGAACGTATGGCGGAAGACTATTGTTCAGAATTTCGCCGTTGGGCAGTAGACACACAGTGGAACGACCCAGCGCTGCGGAGTCAGTTTATTCATGGGGTCTCAGAAAGAGTTAAACAGGCCCTCCTGATGTATGAGACTCCTGCATCGTTAGAATCTGCCATGAGTTTGGTTATTCGTATTGATCGCCGTTTGCGTCAAGGGGCGCAGGAGACGCTGCCTCTGGGGGAAAGCAGGGGTGCCAGTGTGGTTGCTGCAGGTGAGCCCACGGAACCTATGCAAATCGCGGGGGTATTGCATGTGCAGCGTCGCGTTCCTGGGTTCAGGAAGCATGGAGCATGTTTTTACTGTGGTAAAAGAGATCATTATGTAAATGCTTGTCCTGTGCTACCAAAGAAAGTCGCACCGGCGGAAAACTGGTAAGCTCAGAGGGTATGGAGGAGGCCCAACTGAGCGTATGCATATCCTCCATGATGGTATCTCAATGTATGCTCTCTGCCAGGGTTATTATTGCGGGCAGAGAGCTACCTATATCAGTGTTTGTGGATAGCGGTTCAGCCACCAATCTCATGGATGAGGAGTTTGCTCGTATGGCAGGTTTCAAGATCGAAAAACTCCCTCATCCTATTCGCGTGGTTACCATTAATGCCGCTCCCCTCCCACAGGGGGAGATTACTGAGTTTGTAGCTGAGGTTAAACTCCACATTGGGGTCCTACATTCTGAGTGGGTTACATGTAAGGTACTCAATAATCTCCCAGCACAAATAGTCCTGGGTTTCCCATGGTTGTCTAAGCACAACCCGGTGATTGACTGGAGAACCCAGGACATAGTCCAGTGGAGCAGTTTCTGCCAGGAAAATTGCTTGGCCACATGTGTGTCCGCCGTGAAGTCCAGCCTTCCGGAGGCATTGCTGGATTTTGCGGACGTATTCTCTGAGAGGGGTTGCTCAGAACTACCTCCACATCGAGCCTATGACTGTCAGATTAGGTTAAAACCCGGGGCTAAATTGCCAAAGGCGAGGATGTTTAGTATTTCTGGTCCGGAGAGACAAGCTCTTAAGGATTACATTGCGGAGAGTTTAAGTAAAGGGCACATCCGGCCTTCATCCTCACCTGTAGCAGCGGGGTTTTTCTTCATTAAGAAAAAAGATGGTGGGTTACGCCCGTGTCTGGATTTCCGGGAGTTAAACCAGATTACGGTCCGTGATCCCTACCCGATGCCTCTGATCCCTGATTTGTTCAACCAGGTGGCGGGTGCGAAGTGGTTTTCCAAACTTGACCTCAGGGGGGCATATAACCTCATAAGGGTCCGTCACGGGGATGAGTGGAAGACGACATTTAATACCCCTGAGGGTCATTTTGAAAGCCTAGTTATGCCATTTGGGTTGACAACCGCGCCAGCTGTGTTCCAACATTTCATAAATGATGTATTTGCTCATGTGCTGGGGAAATTTGTGATTGTGTACCTGGATGATATCCTCATTTATTCGAGCGACCAGGACACTCATTTAGAGCATGTCAGGCAGGTGTTACAGCTGCTCCGTGAGAATAAGCTCTATGCTAAGCTTGAAAAATGCATGTTTTTTGTTCAAGAGTTGCCTTTTTTGGGATATATTGTGTCCGCAGCAGGGTTTAAAATGGATGCCGCGAAGGTGCAAGCGGTGCTGCGATGGGAACGGCCTGGTAATCTAAAAGCGCTCCAGCGGTTCCTTGGGTTTGCTAATTATTATAGGAAGTTTATTAAGAATTTCTCTACTATAGCCAAACCGCTCACGGACATGACGAAAAAAGGTACCAATCTCGCTATCTGGTCTGAGGATGCGGTGCGTGCATTTGAGCTTCTGAAGAACCGTTTTGCTTCAGCCCCCATTCTGGTGCAACCGGACGTATCTAAACCTTTTACGGTGGAGGTCGATGCGTCTGAAGTGGGAGTGGGGGCAGTACTGTCACAGGGCTCGTCCTTGAGCAATTTGCGTCCATGCGCCTACTTCTCCAAGAAGCTGTCGCCGGCCGAACGGAATTACGACATCGGCAACAGGGAGTTGTTGGCCATCAAATTGGCTTTTGAGGAATGGCGACACTTCTTGGAGGGGGCGGCCCACCAGGTCACAGTCATCACCGACCATAAAAACCTGCTCTATCTGGAGTCGGCCAAGCGTCTGTCTCCCAGGCAGGCTCGCTGGGCATTGTTTTTTACACGTTTTAACTTTCTGGTGACTTACCATCCTGGGGCGAAAAACACCAAGGCGGATGCCTTGTCCAGGTGTTTTCCGGGGGGAGAACCTCGGGAAGATCCGGTACCCATCCTCCAGGAAGGTGTAGTGGTTTCGGCTCTCACGACTGAGGTAGAGGCGGAGATTGCCGAGGCCCAGGAGGAGGTACCACCAGGACTTCCCGCTAATAAGTCGTTCGTACCCCTTCATCTCCGTCTTAAAGTGTTGGGGGAACACCACGACTCGGTCCTGGCCGGTCATCCAGGGGTTAGGGGCACCTTGGAACTGGTATCGCGCCGCTTCTGGTGGCCAAAAATCCGGCAGGACGTGGTTTCGTACGTGACAGCTTGCATCACGTGCGCCAGGGCCAAGTCGCCCAGAACCCGTCCTGCTGGCACTCTACAGCCGCTGGGGATACCTAGTAGGCCATGGACAGAAATCTCCATGGACTTTATCACAGACTTGCCTGCCTCGGCGGGGAACACGGTCATCCTGGTGGTGGTTGATCGATTTTCGAAGATGGCGCATTTTGTGTCGTTGCCTTCCTTGCCCAACGCGAAGACGTTGGCTCAGGTCTTTGTGCAGGAGGTGGTCAGACTGCACGGAGTTCCGTCGGACATAGTGTCTGATAGGGGTACCCAGTTTGTGGCGAAGTTTTGGAAAGCTTTTTGCTCACTATTGGGGATCAAGTTGTCTCATTCGTCGGCGTTTCATCCGCAGTCAAATGGTCAAACTGAGCGCATGAACCAAAATCTGGAGCAGTATTTGCGATGTTTTGTGTCTGACAACCAAGAGGCGTGGTCGACGTTCCTTCCCTTGGCCGAGTTTGCATTAAATAATCACCGCCAAGAATCATTGGGAGAGTCTCCGTTCTTTTGTGTTTATGGGCACCATCCTCAATTTTGTACCTTGCGTCAGGGGGGCTCTGGGGGCGTCCCAGAGGAGGACCGGTTAGGAGTTCAACTATCATCGGTCTGGAGGAGTGTGAAACAGCGATTGCTGAGCATGAGTGCAAGATACAAACGTGTGGCTGACTCTAGACGCGTGCCAGGTCCGGACCTGTGTGTGGGTGATTGGGTGTGGTTAGCTACTAAAAACATAAAACTCAAAATTCCATCATTGAAATTGGGTCCAAGATTTATTGGCCCTTTTAAGATTGCTGCCATCATTAACCCAGTCGCTTATCGGTGGAGCTTCCTGCGGTATACAAGATACACAACGTGTTTCACAGGTCTTTATTGAAAAAGGTGGTAGGCTCTGTGGACACGACGCCGATGCCACCTCCAGTCATGATGGATGGCGATTTAGAGTTTGAAGTCTCCAAGGTGGTGGACTCTCGAGTACTGCGCCGTACTCTTCAGTATTTGGTGCACTGGTGGGGGTACGGTCCGGAGGAGAGGTCTTGGGTACCAGCCTCGGACATACATGCGGATCGGCTGGTCAGTTCCTTTCACCGCCGCCATCTGGACAAGCCGGGTCCTATGAGTCTTGAGGGCCCTGGGGTCCCTCGTAGAAGACGGGGTACTGTCATGTCGGACGCTGTTCACACCACAGCGTCCGGCAGGCAGCGGTAGTTCCATCTCCGTCCACTATAGCCTCAGTGGCGCCGGCTTGATTTTACTCAGGTTATCTGGGGTTAATCTAGCTGGAAATCAGGTGGGATGTTTGGTCACGCCCACGGTTTTTAAATAGTCGTGCTGGCCTGTGGGCATCGCCGATTATAGCTTGTGTTTTGTGCCAAGTGGTTCCGGTCTGGAGAGAGAAATTCATATCTGGTGTCGTATGATCCGTTGTTACCTTTTCGCCTTCCTATATTTGTGCTTTGTTTTGCCCTGTTCACATTATAGTATTGTCCTGTGTGGTTGCGGCGCGGTGTGGTTTGAGTTCTCCCTGTCTGTCATTACTGTGTGGGCTTTGGTGGTTTTACAACTCACTGGGTGGAGGGTGGAGGGTTCAGATTAGGGCTGAGCAGGAGATAAGGAGAGGCTGGAGGCTCAGGCATTTGCACCTTTAGCAAAAACCCTGGGTTGAGGGTCAGACAGGGTTTTCCCTAGTTTGAGGGACTCCGCAGGGGCCCGGGTTTGTCAGCCTCCTTGACCTAAGCCCCGCATAACAGAGTGACCCCATTGAAAATCATTTGTCCGTGTGTAATGCGTGTTTTTTGCGCCTCTCACGCGCTCGTATTCCTCGCCAGTGTGACTCCGGCCTTACTCAGGTAGACATAATCTACCTATAGGTGTCTGTGTTCTTTTCTGCTCTCTCGGAATATTAATTTGCTTAATCTTCTAAATTCAGTCATCTGCATTTGTGCAATGTCTGTGGTTTTGAAAACAGTGATAGTCTGTGATTTGCAGTAATATATAGAAACATGGACCCATATATAAATTTAACAATCTATATAAAAAGACACGTTTGTGGAATACATATGGACAATACAAGTCTATGGGAATGTTATAGTCAGAAAGCGTAAAGCTGGCCATATAAATTAGATAATTGTCGGATGACTAATCATTTGGCCGACAACTACAGTATCTCACATGACTCCCGCACCCACAGGAACACTCAGCTCGGCTGAGTGCTCCTGCAGGAATAATCTCGCAGCGATTTACCTTCTGACTAACCAAAAAGACCAAAAAGATCAGGTGTTTAAATTCCAACCACTCGATTTTTATGTCCCCCGGGTTAGGGCGGAACTTGGGTGAATTTTCAAAATGTTTGTTTTGAAAATGTTCAATAAAAAATTAATTGATTTAAAAAAAGTAATGAGCGATTGTCTTAGGGCAAATTATACCCTGAATATTTCTTACTCCATATGACGACTTATGGATCTTCTGACCGAATTGCAACTAGGATCCTATAACATGATCATAAATAGAAATCTAAAAATTGAGTTTTGATGACCAGTCTGTTGGCATTATGGATTAGTTGAGCTGTTCTTGATCAGTTATGGTATTCCCTTTGAAAGACTAAAATACACATACAGTGGGGAAAGTAAATATTTGATACACTGCCGATTTTGCAAGTTTTCCCACCTACAAGAATGGAGAGGTCTGTAATTTTTATTGTAGGTACATTTCAACTGTGATTGACATTATCTAGAAAAAATTCTGAAAATCACATTGTATGATTTTTAAATTATTTAATTGCATTTTATTACATGAAATAAGTATTTGATCACCTACCAACCAGCAAGCATTCTGCCTCTTCCACACCAGTTAGATTTTCTTAAAAAAGCCTTCCTACTCTGCACTCATTACCTGTATTAATTGCACCTGTTTTAACTTGTTACCTGTATAAAATATCACCTGTCCACACACGCAATCAATCACACTCCAACCTCTCCACCATGGCCATGACCAAAGAGCTGTCTAAGGACACAAGGTACAAAATTGTAGACCTGCACTAAGCTGAGATGAGCTACAGGACAATAGAAAAGCACCAATAAGCAAAAGTGACACCATTTTCAAAACTGCACCCATCAAAGTGGTCAAAACCACATTCAGTAAGTTTATTAACCCTTCAGGCGCTTCACAGGAACTAAACCAATATGGAAAGAAAAATGAAAATTTTACTTTTACCACAAAAATGTTGATTTATCCCCAAATTTTAGATTTTCAGAAGGGTAGCAATGTGCATTTTCTCCTGAGTATGCTGATAACCCGTTTGTGGAGACTTTTTCTCACTCTGCTAGCAGTGATCTCACTGAGGTCACCACAGTTCAGGGGCTAGGCTGGGAATGCAGCCTCAGTGGCCAGCGGTAACTTTGATGATGTCACCGCTAGTCACTGAAGCTACGCTCGCAGCAACTCATTAATTAGTGGTTCTCAGCCTGGACAGTCGCATCTTGGCACTTTCCAGGTTGGAAACTGTTTATCTCCAGAAATGGATTACGGCATGAGACAGAATGACAGACAAGTGAATGATATAGTAGTATGTTATTTTTGTGTTAATATAGGAGACAAAGGCTTCAGTGGTATGGGCGTTAGGTGAGAATAAGGCCACAAGCACACATTCAGTATTTGCTGAATATTTTTACCCCAGTATTTGTAAGTCAAAGCCAGGAGTAGGTGATAAATGCAGAAGGGGTGCAAGTGTTTTTATTATGCTTTTCCTTTGACCGCTCCACTCCTGGTTTTTGCTTACAAATACTGTGGTAAAAAATTCACCAAATACTGAATGTGTGCATGTGGCCTGTGTTTGTTATTTTTAAAATAAAAAAGGAAAAGTGTCTATTTTGAAATTCAAATAAAGGACTTTATTCTGGCTGTTTGTTTATTTACAATTTAACTATAGGATTAGTAATGGATAGGCATCTTATAGACACTTTTCCATTATTAACCTGTGGGATTGATGTCACCTGACAATACAAAGGTGATATCAACCCTACAAATATTAGCCCCATTTGCTACCATCACAGGGCAAGTGGGAAGAGCCAGTCAAAGAGCCATAATTGGCGCATCTAATAGATTTGCTTTTCTCTGTGGCTTCAGGCTGCTATTTTTATTTATATCCATGGCCCCTTATTAGCCTGAGAATACCAGCCCCCAGCGGTCTGCTTTAGCTTGGCTGTTGTCAAAAATGGGGGAGACCCCATACCATTTTTTAAAATTATTTGATTAAATAATTACAAATACGACACAGCGACCACTCTATTCGTGATAACTAATCATGCTAAATCTGACAGCTGAGAATTGTAGCCTGCAGCTGTCAGTTTAGCCTGGCTGGTTGTTTGGGCCCCCCATTCACCATTCAAGTGAACGGGGTCCCAATTCGGGTCGTGGTACTAAACTGGTACCCGAACTCGAGCTTTTTTATCTGTTCAGCTGAGCATTGAGGGCAACACCCATCTCTACTCATATGTGCTCACTGAAACACTTGTTTGGGCCAACAGCAGGGCTCGGAAGGAAAGGAGCAGTATTTGATTTTTGGAGTGTTAAAATTGTTTGGAATAGATTGGGGACACCATGTTGCATTTGGAGTCGTGAGCATCTTTAACCCGCAGGTGCTTCACAGAATTTTATAATGTTGAGCTGTGAAAACTAAAAAATAGATATTTCATACGAAAATGTTCGCTTTACCAAAAAAGGTTTCATTTTCCCAAGGATAACAGGAAAAAATGGGCCATACAAACTGGATGTGCAATTTCTCCTAAGGAAATCAAAACCCCACATGTGGTGGAAAACTACTGCTTTGTTATACAGCAGGACTCAGAAAGGATGGAGCACCAACTAAATTTTTTTAGATCATCTTTTAAGGAAATTAAGAAGTCATATTGCCAAAAAAATACACATTTTATTCAATAAAGTTTAAAAAGATACAACCAATCTGTTATGCATTTAAAATATGGGGACAGTCAATGCAAAAAAGAACGGTAATTGGAGATATGAAAACAACCAGACTGTATGCACTAATCACAAATTAGTAAACTGTATGAATCAATTATATAATACGTATAACGTTCATATGCAGGCATATAGAGCAGCCAGAAGGCCTACAAAAGTGCATAGTGCATATAACAACCAGTAAATAGCTTTATATTACTTATAAGAAAGTACATACTATGTCTAGTAGTAGTAGTAGTAGTAGTAGTAAAAAGAGTTTTTTGTCCATGTATAAACCCTATCTAGGGGCATTCAGCTTAAATGCCTATGTTAGTAGATGCCTCAGCATTCAAATATCCCAATTGAGACCCAAGTGATATAAAAGGGAACTAAGGTATAAAGGGCAGATTGGTTGATAAGTAAGAATAGGCAGCCAAATGAAATATATCATACCTCCAATAGACTGTGGCACCCCCGACGCGCGTTACGCATGATGCTTCTTCCAGGAAGGAGTGTGCCTTTATACCTTAGTTCCCTTTTATATCACTTGGGTCTCAATTGGGATATTTGAATACTGAGGCATCTACTAACATAGGCATTTAAGCTAAGTGCCCCTAGATAGGGTTTATACATGGACAAAAAACTATTTTTATTACTACCACTAGATATAGTATGTACTTTCTTATAAGCAATATAAAGCTATTTACTGGTTGTTATATGCACTATGCACTTTTGTAGGCCTTCTGGCTGCTCTATATGCCTGCACATGAACGTTATACATATTATATAATTGATTCATACAGTTTACTAATTTGTGATTAGTGCATACAATCTGGTTGTTTTCATATCTCCAATGACCGTTCTTTTTTGCATCGACTGTCCCCATATTTTAAACACATAACAGATTGGTTGTATCTTTTTAAACTTTACTGAATAAAATTTGTATTTTTATGGCAATATGACTTCTTAATTTCCTCATAAGATGATTTGATATCTGGAGTTTGCCATTGAACTATGCATTTTGTGAATTTTGATTACTGAATTTTTTCAGGGTGACCACATGGCTATTTAGTTGGCTGGCAATGATCAGACCATTGCCAGTTGTAGCTTTGCTTGGTAAAGTGCGTGCTTTGTGCTTCTGTATTCTGCTGTTCTGATCTTTTGCTGCCTGACCTCGGACCTTGCCTTTGACTAGCCCCTTTGTTCCAATCCACATCATTTTGGACTGCTGATTTTGAATTGTGACCTGTTTTCTCTTCTGTCTTGCTTGCCTCTTTGCCTCTGCCATACACTCTTGGTATTTGTTCCCAGACTTCTTTACTCCCCTGCCTCACAACTTTCCATGAGAAATGACAATAACCAGTGACACATGTAGAAAGGACTGTCCCAGAGTTATTTAAAGGGGGTTTGGATATATTGCATGCAATATGGTTACTTTCCACCTTTATTTTCTCTGAATGCCATGGCAATAAAGTACTTATTGTGTATTCAGCAAGAGGAATTTATTGATTCTTTTATGTGTAACAAAATCATTATGGTGTAAGATTAAAGAATAAGTTAGAATACTTTTGAGCCTTTTAAGTACCTATTGATTCAGTCTACGTCAATAATGATTTTATTAGTTCACAGTACTCTCAGGGTGACTATCTATAGTTTGCAACATCAGAATGATTCAATATTGTAGCTGCTAAAAATATGGTGAACCAAGCAGTGTTTCATAGCTGACCGAGTTTGGTTTTATAAAGCCATAGCGACCTTTGATATAAGAGGATGAGACTGTTAGGAATTAATGTACTACACATTGAACTGTCTGGTTTGTCCATTCCTTTTATAACAGATATGACTTTGGCGCCAAGGGTATTAACTTTCAGACTTTGTTTCTTTTTGCTACATATACACAGATTGGCTGTCCACAATACCCAGCTTTAGGAAAACAAGGCTTTATTCCCCTTGCTATCCCTCAGTTCACTCAAACACAAGAGAAAAGAGGCAATGCATTTTATTCAGGGTGTAGGGCTGCTTTTTGCCCATGTATTCTGAACATATATTTGGCACACTACAAGTTTAGGCTGTAAACTAGTCTGCATGTGGAAAAATGTAAAATTAAATATGTACACTGCTCAAAAAATAACGGAAACACTTAAATAACAGAATATAACTCCAAATAAATCAAACTTCAGTGAAATCAAACTGTCCACTTAAGGGGGTTTTACACAGCGATATCGCTAGCAATATCGCTAAAGCATCACCGATTTGGTGACGCAGCAGCGATATCGCCAGCGATATCGCTATGTGTGATACTTACCTCCGACCGGCTACCCCGCTGTTTCTGATCGCGCAAGATCGTGCAGCTCCATTTCTCGTCGGGCGCTTCCTGCTGGCGCCGACGAGCGACTCGTGGACGCGGACGGAAGGACGTCAGGATCGCCGCGTCTGAAACGTAAGTAATGACCGCTGTATCGCTGCTGCATCGCTGTGAGATATGCCTGTGTGGCAGCTCACTAGTGACCATTTAGTGATGCACCAGCGATCCTGACCGGGTCGTATCGTTGTCGGGATCGCTGGTGCATCGCTAAATGTAAACGGGCCTTCAGGAAGCAACACTGATTGACAATCAATTTCACATGCTGTTGTGCAAAGGGAATAGACAACAGATGGAAATTATTTGCAATTATCAAGACACACTCAATAAAGGAGTGGTTCTGACAGTGGGGACCACAGACCACATCTCAGTACCAATGCTTTCTGGCTGATATTTTGGTCACTTTTGAATGTTGGTTGTGCTTTCACACTCGTGGTAGCATGAGACGGACTCTACAACCCACACAAATGGCTCAGGTAGTGCAGCTCATCCTGGATGGCACATCAAGGCTAGCTGTGGCAAGAAGGTTTGCTGTGTCTGTCAGCGTAGTGTCCAGAGGCTGGAGGCGCTACCAGGAGACAGGCCAGTACACCAGGAGACGTGGAGGGGGCCGTAGGAGGGCAACAACCCAGCAGCAGGACCGCTACCTCAGCCTTTGTGCAAGGAGGAACAGGAGGAGCACTGCCAGAGCCCTGCAAAATGAACTCCAGCAGGCCACAAATGTTCATGTTTCTGCATAAACAGTTAGAAATCGACTCCATGAGGATGGTCTGAGTGCCCGACGTCCACAGATGTGGGTTGTGCTCACAGCCCAACACCATGCGGGACGCTTGGCATTTGCCACAGAACACCAGGTTTGGCAAATTCACCACTGGCACCCTGTGCTCTTCACAGATGAAAGCAGGTTCACACTGAGCACATGCGACAGACGTGACAGAGTCTTGAGACACCATGGAGAGTGATCTGCCTGCAACATCCTTCAGCATGACCGGTTTGGCAGTGGGTCAGTAATGGTGTGGGGTGGCATTTCTTTGGAGGGTCATACAGCCCTCCATGTGCTTGCCAGAGGTAGCCTAACTGCCATTAGGTACCAACATGAGATCCTCAGAACACATTTGAGACAATATGCTGGTGCGGTTGGCCCTGGGTTCCTCCTAATGCAGTACAATGCCAGACCTCATGTGGCTGGAGTGTGTCAGCAGTTCCTGCAAGATGAAGGCATTAAAGCTATGGACTGGCCCGCCCATTTCCCAGACTTGAATCCAATTGAGCACATCTGGGATATCATGTCTCGCTTCATCCACCAATATCACGTTGCACCACAGACTGTCCAGGAGTTGGCGGATACTTTAGTCCAGGTCTGGGAGGAGATCCCTCAGGAGACCATCCGCCGCCTCATCAGGAGCATGCCCAAGCATTGTAGGGAGGTCATACAGGCACGTGGATGCCACACACACTACTGAGCATCATTTTCTTGTCTTGAGGCATTTCCACTGAAGTGGGATCAGCCTGTAATTTGATTTTCCACTTTGATTTTGAGTATCCTTCCAAATCCAGACCTCCATGGGATATTAATTTTGATTTACATTGATAATTTTTATGTTTTCTTTTTCTCAACACATGCCACTATGTAATGAATAAAGATTTGCAGCTGCAATATTTCATTCAGTGATATCTACGATGTGGTATCTTAGTGTTCCCTTTATTTTTTTGAGCAGTGTATCATACATTCACTGTAAATATGTGCAATATAAGAGAATCAGTTGACATTTTCATATTGAACAAGATTATTACTGTTGTACAGCAATTAATCTCCAAATATTTTATTGGTAAGTACAGTATATTACTACCGCATACTTTGGAAACAGAGAAGACATGCTATCAAATCGTTTACCTTTGATTCATCCAACTCACAGAATACTGTATAAAAAACTATGCTATAAATCACTGAGAAAGAAATTACTATGATTTGTCAAAATATTATTACCAGTAGGGATCTGATCCCTTGATTTGTATTTTTTCCACTTGGAAAAAATTTGAAAGTTGCAGTTCAATTACAGCTGACAGGCTGCAGCATTCACAACTGTATGTTGCTCCCAGCAGACCATCAGATGATGCAGCTCTGAGTACAGAAGAGTTGCTTGAGTAAGTATACATTTTTAACATTTTTCACCTCTCTGGATCAATTAAAAAGGGGTTGTCAAGTAGTGCAAGGCTTATGACCAACAGACCTATAAGGAATTGCAACACAGTGCCATTTCATTGACTGTCACTGTGTGGAAAGGGACAGGGACATTGTGTGATTCTCGCCTATCATCTAGTGGTGGTATATAATAACTAGAGAGGAGCGAACCTTTCAAGGTTCGGTTGAGTTCAGATTCACCGAACGGACCACCGTTCACCGAACGGTTTAATGAACATACCTGAACCCTATTAGATTAGATGGGAGGCAAAACCAAACTCATAGGCAACACCTTAAGGGATGACAAAAAGCTTCCCAAATAGTTAAAATTAGGGGCAGACACCATGAAAGGTAGCCTCAATTGACCCACAGTAGAAATTTGCAAATGGCATAGCAACAGTCAGCCATAGGCCATGCATGAGTTATCAGAGCCTTGACCAGCATTTACAGCTTGGAATTAAAATTTCAATGTGGATTTGGTGGTTAAAGGAACGATGTAAACCTTCTTAGCTGGGAGGCAACACCTCCAATTTTTTTAATTCCAGATGGCACAAACATCAGTTTCATAGGCTACTATTAACAGAAAAATCTAAGAATAGTAACACAGGTAGTTGACTGATCAATTTACCCACAGCAGAACCTTTTATAATTGCACAGAAGCAGTCAAACATAGCCTGTGCATGAGGTATCAGGGTCTGACCCTGCATTTACAGCTTTGAATTGAAGTTTCAAAAAGGTCCTGGTGGTTAAGGGAGCGGTATAGGCCTTCTTAGCTGGGAGACCTCATACCTCATGCAGCACCTCCTTTTTTTTTTTTTTTTTAATTCCAGTCACATTCAGATGGCACAAGCATCAGTTTCATACAGTACTATTGGTAGAAAAATGTAAGGAAAGTAACACAGGTAGTTGACTGAATGTAAGTGCAGGCCTGCCTGTCTGGGAGCCCTACTTAAACGGGCAACCCACCTGATGGAGACCCAAATTGGAGTCTCCACATTTCCAAAAATTATTGTCACACAGCACAAAAGTGGCATCAATTTCCACAAAGTAGAAACAGTAAAATAGGCCCCTGACACACCTTATACGACAGGCAACCCACCAGATGGGGAACCAACTTGGAGTCTCCACATTTAAAAAAATAATTGTTACACACCACTACAGTGGCATCAATTTCCATAGAGTAGAAATATTATAATAGGCCTCTGACACACCTTCCACCACAGGAAACCCAAAAAATGGAGACCTGTTATGATTGGGTCACCGAGGAGGAGAGCAAGCCCAAGCTAAGCCACAGAAAACCAGAGAGGTTGGTAACTAAGCGGATTGCAGTCCCCTGATCCTATCCACACAACTAGCAGTAGTCGTGTAGCATGCCTACGATGATCCTAGACGCCTCGGCACAGCCAGAGAGCTAACTAAGCCTAAAGCAAGAAAGGGGAAATCTAAACTGCCCCAGAGCAGACCCCAAAGGAATAGATAGCCCCCAAACATATATTTTCGGTGAGACAAGATGAAAACACAAAATGCAGGTAGGAAAATAGACTGATCAAACGATGGGGCCCACACTGACTAGACAGGACAGGAAAGGAAAGACGCTGTCTGCAATCACGCAAAAAACCCTACAAAAAGGTCCAACACGTCTGATGCAAAAATACTGAAGTCGCACGACTTCGCCCATTATATCAGCATTCTGGTATATTCTGAAAGCAGAGCAAAAAGAGGCCAATCTAATAAGGGACAAAAACAAACTGGCACAAGCAGTAACATATGGATGGTGATTCAGCACAGCCCCAGCCGGAGCTGGCTGACCCACATAAAACAGAAATAGACAAAACCAGATCAAATGCGAACAGAACAGCAAAAGAACACTTAGCTGAGCATGCAGGGACTAAGCTGGAAACTAAGACCTCAGGAGGCAGGAAAAAATCACCAGCAGGGATAGAGGGAGTCGGCTGTCTTAAATCCAGTCTGAAACCCCAGATGTCCAATCATCATCCTCATTATCAGGTGGCAAGCCTCTGTTAATCAGATCAGCTCCATTACCTCCAGTAACCACCAGAGGGAGCCCAGAAAGAGAACTCGCAACCCCTCCATCAACCTGACCAGCTGCACCACCTTCAGCAGTAACCAGAGGTAGGCCAGAAAGCGAATTCGCAACAGAGACCCAACTTGGAGTCTCCACGTTTCAAAAAAATAGTCACCCAGCACTACAGTGGCATCAATTTCCACAAAGTAGACACAGTATAATAGGCCTGTGACACACCTTCTACTACAGGCAGCCCGACAGATGGAGACTCAACTTGGAGTCTCCACATTTCAAAAACTTGTGTGTAACATCAGCAGCAGTAGCAACAGCAGGCACAGAAGACACCAGAAAGAAGGCACAGACTACAATAAAAGCAAGGTCAATACATGACACTAAAAACGACACCATCGTCTAATCTGCCCAATCTGCGACTAGGGTGCAAAAGTCATCGGAGATTCATGACTTGTTCATTTTAATGAAAGTTAGGTGATCTACACTTTGAGGGGACAGCAGGATGCACTTATCCGTCAGGACACCACAATCAGTACTGAAGACACGTTCTTAGAGAGCGCTGGCTGCTGAACATGACAAAACCTTCAAGGTGTGATAAGTGAGCTCAGGCCACACTTCCATTTTTGAAGACCAAAATATAAAAGTGTCCAAACCCCCCAATGTAGCCATATACCCAGAAACCCATGTCAGTATAAGGTAATAACGCCCAAAGGCGTACCACCCCCACCTGCCGGGCTCTCCCTCTCCTCCCCTCCCTGGTAAGCTACTCTGTTGTATTTTGGGACTTTGTTTGGCTGCATACTGTGGGCTGCCATTACACTGCATTAGCTTTTTCCCTATTGTCATTTCCAGTCTCTGACCCTTTTATTCAGCGTTTGGGCGTTATTACCTTATACTGACATGGGTGTCTGGGTATATGGCTACATTGGGGATGCTTACTGGGATGTTTTCCATCATGGTGGGAGGAGTCGGTGACATTTGGGTTCATACCGTCTGCATTATTTGATTGTCACTCTGTTACTTATATATATTATCTGTAGCACTTTTTTCTGAATAAAGTTTTGCTATTTTTATATGCAATTTACTGCATGCTCTTGTCCTTCCTCCTGGATTTAAAAGCATATTTCGATACTCCAGTATGTGCGCATCCTATTCCAGGGAGGCAGCATCTGGCTGAATTTACTCTTGTACCATGGATTTTACAGAGTGGCAATCCAAAAGTTAGTACTATTCCTAGCCCTAAGAATACGGGCATCATGTTAAAGGTAGTGCAGCAAGAAGGCGCTCATGTGTTGTGCACTTCCATGAGTTCAAGCCCATGGTGTGTTGATGGTGGGGTGACACTCAAGGTTGCTTCCTCCAACCCCTCCCACCAACCATGGACAACAGAGAGTTTATCATTATCCTCCATCTCCTTACTGTTGCTCATCCATCACCTCGTCCTTCTCAATTTGTTCCTCAGCTCTTGCATCTTTACTAACAGCTTGTCTGATACCATGAGTTCCTCCTTGATTGCGGTAAGCCACCCTCCCAGGGCACCCTCCCGTGCGACGAGAGTCTGGAAATTTGAGATATTGTTATCCGTTCCACATCCTCCTTTGCTTCAAACGCTTCCTCTGGGACCATCACCTCCTCACTCAGACTTTTCAAAGTGTGCTCCAGCATGTAGATGATCAGAATAGTGATATTGATGAAGGCATTGTCAGCGCTAACCATCTTAGTAGCCATTTCAAAACTATGCAGAGATCCTTCACCTGTGCCCACTCCGCAAGCTTGATTTGAACCACGTCTTGACTGTGTTGACCCAGGATTTGCAAAAGGACATACTGCACCAGGGATCATCGCTGCTGCCACAGCCACTGCAACAAGTGCAGAGTGGAATTCCACCATGTCGGAACATCGCTAATCAAATGGTTAACCAGTAGGCCAAGAGACCACTGTAGTGATGCAAGTCCATGATCTGCATGGTGCGATCACGAGAAGTGAGCACACAGCCACCACAGTCACCCAGTGCCCAGTCAACGAGATGGAATGCCCCTGCCCATGTTTGCTTGTCCAGGTATCAGTGGTGAAATACACCCTGGCAGACATAGATTTTTTCCAGTGTACGGTTGATATTGTCAGCGACATGCTGGTGTAGCACAGGCATAGCTTTCTTAGAGAAGTAATGGCTACTGGGTAACTGGTACTGCGTGAGTGCAACAGCCATCAACTTTCGGAAACCGTTTGTATCCACCAGGCAGAAAGACAGCATTTCCATGGCCAAGAGATTGGAGATGGTGGAGTTCAAGCTCTTAGTTTTGCCATGTGTAGGAGGAAACAAACTTTTATGTGACCACAACTGCGGGACCAAGAGCTGGCTGCTATGCTGAGAGATGGCGAAGTATGGATAACAGGACAAACTGCTGGACTGTGAGTGATTTGCAGGCGGAGATGTTATGGTGGATTGAGAAAGAGTTGTTGTGCTAGGTGACACAAAAGCAGCAGTCCTGACTACTTCCGTAACAGCTGACTGGCTCTCACTCACCCAGACTGTGGTGGGTAAACAAATGTAGTTTCTGCAGCCAGGGACCTGTGTGTGAAGACTTGGAATGGTGACGGAGGAAGAAGCAGCAGATGGGGTTGATGGGACAGCCAGTGATTGTCGTGGCCCTCTAGTCCACATTTTAGTGCAGTAACATTCCCACACTAAGGCATGTTGATTGTGTATGTGCTGGTTCATGCATGTAATTGACAAATTATTGCCATTTTTGCCTCTACTAATTTTTATTTTGCAAATTTGACAGATAATGTGTGTTGGGTCATTCTTTGCAGTCTCAATCAATGCCCAGGCTAGGCAACGCTTGCCAGTCCTGCGAACTGCACACTCGTGACCGATGCTGGCCACAGCCAGAGTTGGGACTGAGGATGCAGTGCTTGTCATGGTTGCATCACTTTGTGTCTGTGTGGGAGGCCACAACGTAACCTCATCTTCCTCCTCCTCCACTTCCTCTGCTGAGCTACTCAGCTGTGTACTTCTGAGTTCACACCAAGTGGGATCTACAACCTCATTGTCATCCTCTCTGTTCTCACACTTCTCACCCTGAGAGTCACCTGTTATGAAAGGGTCACCGAGAAGGATGGCAGGAACAGGCTAAGCCACCAGAAGACCAGAGAGGTTGGTAACTAAGCAGATTGCAGACCCCTGATCCTATCCGCACAACTAGCAGTAGCCGTGGAGCGTTCCTACGATGCCCTAGACGCTTCATCACAGCCTGAGGACTAACTAAACCTAAAAACAGAAAGATGAAATCTAAACTGTCCCAGAGCAGATTCCCAAAGGAATAGACAGCCCCCAAACATATATTTTTGGTGAGACAAGATGAGACACAAACACAGGAGAGAACAGACTGAGCAAACGGTGGGGCCCAAGCTGTCTAGACAGGACAGGATAGAAACGATACTGTCTACAATCACGCACAAAACCCTGAAAAAGTCCAACACTACTGATATACAAAAAACCTGAGATCACACGATCTCATCCTCGCTAGATCAGCACTCTGTGATAAACTGGCAGCAAAGCAAAAAGATACTAACATAACAGGGGACTGAACAAGCTGCAACATATGAAGCGGGGCCCATCACTGCCCCCAGCAGGGAGCAAGCTGAACCCTAGCAGCAAAACAGAAAGCAAAAAAAGACACAACTAGATTAGATGCAAAGGATTAGCAAAAGAATCACTTAGCTGAACCATGAGGATCAGGCAGGGGACAAAAGAGCTCCAAATGCACACTGAGGAAATCACCAGCAACCTCCAAGAGCAGCCAGCTCAATTATATGCTCCCAGCCAGTAATCCCAGGTTTCCAATTATCCTCGTCAGGTGGGGAACTTCCATCCACCTGGTCAGCTCCACTACTCTCAGCAACCACCAGAGGTAGAAGAGGGAGCTTCGGCTCAGAACTCCGAGCAAGAGAATTCACAACAGTCACCCTCCTTCTTTCTGCCCAGATACCACAGTGCACTCCGCATGCACCTCTGGTATCTGAGTCTCATCAGGGTCACCTCCACCCTTGGTGGTTAATGTCTGATTACGAGGGTCTGAATTCTGCTCGGAGCCTACTTCATCCGGCCCCGGATCCAACCTAAAAAAAATTTTGCTCATCGGTGCAGATGCTTTCCTCCTCTGGATTCTGTAATTCTTGGGAGCAGACCTCTAATGCCCATGGAATACATTGTGTGAACAGCTATTTAGAATGGCCCATTTGAGTAAATTTTTGATGCAGGAGGAAATAAGGGTGACTGGGGGTGCCACCTTTGATGATTATACTGTGTGTGATATTAAGGTGGAGGAAGAGGATGAGAGGCCAATTTATGCAGCACTTGCCATCCACTGGAGTACATGTTCTTTCAGAGCCTCATCTACAAGGCATACTGTTATGTGGCTGCCAAAAAAAAAAAAGGGCGTCGAGTAGACTGGCCAGTAACAAATATTGTCACTAGAGTTGAGCGAAACAAATCGGCCCGATTCATAAGTCGCCGACTTATGGCAAAGTCGGGTTTTGCCAACCGAAACCCGACCACAGCGTGAAGTCAGCCATACGGTCGGCAAAACGAGCACCAAAGTCGGAATTCCCAGAATGCTTGCACGTGACTTTTTTCAGCCACTGAGCAAGGATGTACACTGTGGGCAACGAGATGACATGTGCAGCGTCCGGGGAGAGAGAAAAAGAGAGATTTTGCGCACTTTAAAAAAGCGGTCCGGCATGAAGGTGTGTTTACTGTCCTCCACTCTCTGCCGACTTTGTGTTAGGAGTGGCGGAAGACACTAAATAAAAAATAAAGTGCCTTTGCCACCCGGGGTCCACCGTGCGGTGGATGGAAAAACCTCTGCTAGAGAGGCAGAGCCCAAGGCGGTAATGTGCACAAGGGTTAGACGGCACCCAGTGCACAAAAGCAAGCTCTGTTATACTCACAGAGCTGTGTTTTGAGTTCATTTTCCCCTTCGTCACTGAGGTCTGGTGAACTCCCTATTCTGGTAAAGGAAGGTAATGAGCCTGATTATCAGGCACCTGAGACTAATGAGGATGACTGGCTGATTGGAGTCACTGACTGGATATAAGGCTGCCGACGCCCTTCTGCCCTGCGGGTGATTTCTCTGTGGACTTCTAGGACACCAGTCTGATTCCTGATTCCCTAAAGCTAAGTTTTCTGCTTTGCCTGTTTGCATTTATGTTTTGTTTTCCTTGCTTTTCTGGATTCTGCCATTCCCTGCTGGGGTGAGCTGAATCTCCTTTTGCCTGTTGCTCTGTCTTCAGAATATTCCTGAGTACTGACATAGCTTTTTTGAAGCCTAGCGTCTTCAGGGCCTTTTTCACTGTCAGTCTGTTGGCTCTTATTTTCATAGGGTTTTTCACGGATTGCAGACAGCAGCCTTCCTGTCCTTTCCTATCTAGGTAGCTTGGGCCCCGTCTTTGCTCAGTCTATCTTTCTGTCTGTGTTAGTGTTTTCATCTTGCTTCACCGTCATTATATGTTGGGGGCTGCCTATTGCTTTGGGGTCTGCTCTGGGGCAGTTTAGATTTCCCCTTTCTTTCTGTAGGCCTATTTAATTCTCCGGCTGTGATCGAGGGGTCTAGGGCATCGTAGGAACCCCCCACGGCTACTGTTAGTTGTTGTGATAGGATCAGGGGTCTGCAATCCGATAGCTGCCAACTGCTCTGGTTTTCTGGACTTAGCTAGCATTTCTGTTTTTGCCTCCTACGGTGACTCAATCATAACAGAATCACCCGCCATACCGCAGATCCTAGGGTACTCAATAGCAGGAAAGAATTGTGCAAAAAAAAAAAGTGTGTATATTCTTTCCTCTATATCTCTGAGGCCGTAGGGGGAATTTTTTTTTTCTCTCAATGGAGATAAAGCAATTGTCTGATCGTGTGGAGCAGCTCGCTGCGGAAGTGCGGGGAATTTCCGCCTACCTTGCTCGTTTGCATGCTGTCGAACCAAAGATCCCTACACCTGATGTATTTTTTGGGGATCGATCTAAATTTTTGAGTTTCAAAAATAATTGGAAATTATTTTTTGCCTTGAAGCCTTACTCGTCAGGGAGCTCCGCGCAGCAGGTTAAAATTGTCATCTCTTTGCTGCGTGGCGATCCCCAGGATTGGGCGTTTTCTTTGAAACCAGATGATCCTATTCTGACTAATGTGAACGCATTCTTTCAAGCTTTGGGGTTGTTGTATGACGAACCTAATGCTATTGATCAGGCTGAAAAGACCCTGTTGGCATTAAACCAAGGTCGAGATTCTGCAGAGTTGCACTGTCAAAAGTTCCGAAAGTGGGCGGTCCTTACTACCTGGAATCATAATGCCTTGGCTGCTCTCTTTCGGAAGGGTTTGTCAGAAGCCGTAAAAGATACTATGGTGGGATTTCCTGTTCCCTCTGGTCTGGACGATTCTATGTCATTAGCCATTCAGGTTGATCGGCGTTTATGTGAACGCAGGATTGCACGAGAGGTGTTGCCACCGGTTGAACAGACGTCTGAACCTATGCAATGTAATAGAGTTTTGTCTAAGGCGCAACGTCAGGAGTTCAGAAGGCGTAATAAGCTGTGTTTTTTCTGTGGAGATGCCTCGCATATTATTTCTGTTTGTCCTAAACGAGAGAAACGCTTTGCACACACGTTTTCTGTTGGTGGTGTTCAACCTAAGTTTCTTGTGGCAATTACTCTGATCTGCTCCCTGTCCACATTTTCCACCAAGGCTTTTGTGGATTCGGGAGCAGCGCTAAACCTAATGGACTTGGATTTTGCTAAACGTTGTGGATTTCCGATGACACCTCTGCAGACACCTATCCCTTTGAGGGGGATTGATGCTACTCCTTTGGCTAAAAATAAACCTCAGTTTTGGACCCAGGTGGTCATGCGGGTCGCCCCAGACCATCAAGAAAATTGCAGATTTTTGGTGTTGCATGGCCTGCATGATGCCGTTGTTCTGGGGTTTCCCTGGTTGAAAATTCATAATCCAGTTTTGGATTGGAAGTCTGTGTCTGTGGTGAGTTGGGGTTGTCGGTATGCCTTTAGTGAGGCTCCGGTTTTTTCCACCTCTCCTCAGTCGCATGATGTTCCTGACTATTTGGCGGACTTTTATGATGTATTTAGTGAGAATGAGTCTGCGTCCTTGCCTCCTCATAGGAGTTATGACTGTGCAATTGAACTAAGCCCGGGGTGTAAATTTCCCAAGGGTCGGCTCTTCAATTTATCTGTACCCGAGCATGAGGCTATGCGGTCCTATATTAAGGAGGCGTTGGAGAAGGGTCATATTAGACCATCCTCTTCACCCTTAGGTGCCGTTTTTTTTTTTGTGGCCAAAAAGGATGGTTCTTGAAGGCCTTGTATTGATTATCGTGCCCTCAATAAAATTACTATTAAATATCAGTATCCGTTACCCCTGATTTCGGATCTATTCTCTAGAGTTAGAGGTGTTTGCTGGTTTACCAAGCTTGACCTCAGGGGGGCGTATAATCTTATCCGCATTAAGCAGGGGGATGAATGGAAGATGGCGTTTAATACTCCGGAGGGACATTTTGAGTACCTGGTGATGCCTTTTGGGCTCACTAATGCCCCTTCTGTCTTCCAGTGCTTCATGAACGATATTTTCCGAGACTTTGTCGATAAATTTTTGATTATCTATCTGGATGATATTTTGATCTTCTCCAAGGATTGGGATTCTCATGTGGAACATATTCGGACTGTGTTCCGGATCTTGAGGGAGAATTCCCTGTATGTCAAAGGATCGAAATGCCTTTTTGGAGTACAGAGGATTTCATTTTTGGGATTTATTTTGTCTCCGTCAACTATTGAAATGGACCCGGCCAAGGTACAGGCCATTTATGATTGGGTTCAGCCCACTTCTTTGAAGGCCCTCCAGAAGTTTTTGGGTTTTGCTAATTTTTATCGGAAATTTATAGCAAAATTTTCTAGTATTGCCAAGCTATTGACTGATCTGACTAAGAAGGGTGCTGATGTGTTGAATTGGTCTCCGGAGGCTGTTGCTTCCTTTCAGGAGCTGAAGCGAAGATTTACCTCCGCCCCGGTTTTGCGGCAACCTGATGTCTCACTCCCGTTCCAGGTAGAGGTGGATGCTTCTGAGATTGGTGCAGCAGCTGTTTTGTCCCAAAAGGATCTTGTAACATCTAAAATGAATCCCTGTGCTTTCTTTTCCCGAAAGTTCTCTCCATCTGAACGTAACTATGATGTGGGGAATCGGGAACTGTTGGCCATGAAATGGGCATTTGAGGAGTGGAGACATTGATTGGAGGGAGCTAAACATCAAGTTGTGGTCCTCACTGACCACAAGAATTTGATTTACCTAAGAATGCACTAAGAATGCTCTCTCTAGGAGCTTCTTTGCTGATTCTCCTGTGGTGACCAAGCCTGCTACCATCTTAGGCGAAGGGGTAGTTCTTTCTGCCATCTCGCCCGATTTGAGACTTGCACTGCAATAGTTCCAGGAGGACAAACCTGAGTGTTGTCCCAGTGGAAAGTTGTATGTTCCTGACCAGTGGAAGAAGAGAGTGATGTCTGAAGTTCATTGCTCTGCATTGGCTGGTCATCCAGGTATTTTTGGTACTAGAGATCTGGTGAGTCGCTCTTTTTGGTGGCCCACCTTGTCTCATGATGTCAGGAATTTTGTGCAGTCCTGTGGGACTTGCTCCCGGTCTAAATCTTGTTCTCGCTCTAGTGGGTTGTTGATGCCTTTGCCGGTCCCCAGGAGGCCATGGACCCATATTTCAATGGATTTCATCTCTGATATGCCGGTCTCTCAAAGAATGACTGTTATTTGGGTGATTTGTGATAGGTTCTCTAAGATGGTTCATCTTGTACCACTCCCTAAGTTGCCATCTTCCTCTGAGTTGGTGCCCCTGTTTTTGCAACAGGTGGTTCGCTTGAACGGGATTCCTGAGAACATTGTATCTGACAGAGGAGTTCAGTTTGTGTCTAGATTTTGGAGGACTTTCTGTTCCAAGCTGGGAATTCAGTTGTCCTTCTCCTCTGCTTTTCACCCTCAGACCAATGGGCAGACAGAGAGAACAAACCAGACCTTGGAGTCGTATTTGAGATGTTTTATTTCCGCTGATCAGGGTGATTGGGTTTCATTTTTGCCCTTGGCCGAATTTGCTTTAAATAATAGAGCTAGTTCTGCCACTTTGATGTCACCTTTTTTTTGTAACTTTGGGTTTCATCCTCGATTTTCTTCAGGGCAGGTGGAGCCTTCTGCCTGCCCAGGTGTTGACACTGTGGTGGAGAGAATGCACCAGATCTGGGACCAAGTGGTGGATAAGTTATCTCTCTCCCAGGAAAAGGCCCAGCGGTTTTCCAATCAACATAGGACCATTGGTCCCCAGTTTAAGATTGGTGATATGGTGTGGTTATCATCAAAAAATATTGCTATGAAGGTGGCTTCTCCTAAGTTTAAGCCTAGATTTATTGGACCTTACAAGATTTTGGAGATTATTAATCCGGTCACTTTTCGTTTGGCCCTTCCTGTCACATTTAAAATCCATAATGTGTTCCATAAGTCCTTGTTGAAGAGGTTTGTTGAACCAGTTGTTCCTGGGGTGGCACCTCCAGACCCTGTATTGGTTGAAGGTAACATGGAATATGAGTGTCAGTATCTAGTCCTGGAATCTGTTTCTCTTGCCCTTAGACTTGCCCTTAGTTAACATGGATCTTGATGTTTTACGTCGGCCATCTTGCTTCCTGCCAAAGCTGTATATAAAGCCAGCACCTGCTCTGATTCATTGCTTGTGTATTATGTATTGGACTTTGTGCATCTGCAATCCCAAGCCTGGACTTACTCTCCCTGTTGGTCCTCTCTTAACGGCGGAGTCCTCTGCCAACCTGCATGTCTGGATCCCTGCCTGCTGACCGAGTGATTGCTGAACACTTGACTTCAGGAACCTCTGCCTGACTACACCTGCGGTGAAGTAAGAACTCCAGCCAGCTAGTGTGTTCCTCCGCCCTGCAAGAGTCTGTGTCTTGTGCCCGCATTGCTCAGTGACTTTGCATGCTGTGTCGCAGAGTATCAGCTCTGCTATTACCATTTAACATATTGACTGAACATTTATCTGGACTTATATGCTATATTGCATTCAGATCATTAATACAATATTGCTTGCGCAACCCACTGTGTCTGCAGTCTCTTTGACCTAGCCACTGGCGTCCAGTTGTATCCACTAGTATCGTGACAGGATACACAAGCCTTAAAAATGGATGCCGCTGGGTCAGAGACTTTAGAAGTGCGTGTTAAGAAGCTAAATAATATCACTGCCACTGTACACGCTGAAGTGCAGACATGGAAGAGCAAAATAGAAGGCCTAGAGGGGCAGACTAAATATGATATGCAAGTGCTCAGTCAGACCCTTCAGGAATTGCGTGGCCGAGTTGCGGCTCTGGAGGCACAATCTTAGGCTTCTGTTCCTACCATCCCCAAACTACCGCCATTTAGGTTTGGTGGCGACCGAGACAAGTACCGTGGGTTTCTGAACCAGTGTCGTTTATACTTTGCTGCACATGTCACACAGTTTCCTACAGACCGATCCAAAGATGACTGTTGCTGACTAATAAGGCTCTTGCCTGGGCAAACCCTCTGATAGAAATCACAGGATGCATGTCTGAATGACTTCAATATGTTTATCGCCGCCATGGGGCAGATGTTTGACGATCTGAACCGTGGCCTTACAGCTAAGATGGCCCTGCTGAATTTGCGTCAAGGTAAACGCCCAGTGACTGAGTATGCTATGGATTTTAGAAGGTGGGCTCAGGACACCACCTGGAATAGTGCAGCGAAGTACTCAATATTTAAGAAGGGGTTGTCCAGTTCTATCAAGGACGAGCTGGCACGTGCGGAGGCTCCCACTGCTCTAGGTGATTTCATCAATAACTGTATTCGCCTAGACGCTCGCATCTCCGAACAAAAACTAGAAAGGTGGTCTGAGATGAACCACAGCAATAAATCGCTTCTTCCTTTCCTTCCTAAGGCGATTCCGGACCCAAGTCCTCAGGAGTCCACACCTGAGCCGATGCAGGTAAATTCCCTACGAAGTCGAGTAAGTGGCAAACGCAAGGAATTTCGCTTCAAGGAGAATGTATGTTTTTACTGTGGGAAGTCAGGACATTTTATTATCAACTGCCCCAATCGTTCTCGCAGAACAACCGCAGCCGTGGTAGAACGCGACTTCTCTGAATCATACTCCATGACTTCCGAATCAGGGCCACCCGAAATTGCAGCAACCGCTCCTGATTATGACTTTTCAGATATGAACTCTGTTACATCCGAAACGATACTACCCATTAATGCTGTTATTCTATCTTCTGCAGTTTCATACCCTTGCAATAAGAAAAAAGATTCACATTGTTACCTTCCTATCAAGATCTGGATTGACTCCCGTTGGGTGAACAGTTCCGCCATGATAGACTCTGGGGCTAGCGGTAACTTCATGGACACTTCTTTTGCTAAGGAATATGGAATCCGATCACAGAGAAGACTGTCTTCAATTCTGATGGAGACTGTGGATGGGTCCCCTTTGACCTCGGGGCCCGTAGACCAGCAGACTGAACCACTGAAGGTCCTCATGGGAGATGATCACCAGGAGAAATTGCCCTTCCTTCTGATTTCCTCTCCACATTTCCCTATTATCTTGGGTTTACCCTGGTTGCAGGCTCAAAATCCCATCATTGACTGGGAGACTAAGAGATTGCGCTTCCCAGCTAAAGAGGTAACTTCTGAGAAATCGATTGATCCATCTCCGGCCAACCCATCATCGGACCTAGAGTTACCGGCAGTTTATAAAGTATTTTCGGACGTGTGCGATAAAAAGAATGCAGATAAATTACCACCACACCGCTCTTATGACTGCCCAATCGAGCTTCTGCCTGCTGCTACCATTCCTTTTGGTAATATTTATCCATTGTCCGGTCCTGAGCTCAAGACTCTCAAAGAATATATCGACGAGAACCTGTCTAAGGGGTTTATATGCCCCTCATCCTCTCCAGCCGGTGCACCCATCTTTTTCGTTAAAAAGAAGGATGGATCCCTCAGACCCTGTGTTGATTACCGGGAAATTAACAAGGTAACCATCAAGAACCGCTACCCCCTGCCATTAATTCCGGAGCTTCTCGAGAGAGAGTTCGTCAGGCCAAGGTCTTTTCAAAATTGGACCTACGCGGGGCATACAATCTAGTCCGTATAAGACCTGGAGACGAATGGAAAACAGCATTTAGGTCTCGATATGGACACTTTGAGTATTTGGTCATGCCATTTGGACTTTGCAATGCCCCAGCAACATTCCAACATCTCGTAAATGATATTTTCAGAGACATTCTTGATATTTTTGTCGTAATCTATTTGGATGACATTCTGATTTTTTCTAGCTCCATGGAGGAACATCAGCAACATGTCAAGACTGTTTTGCAGCGGTTGAGGGAACACCAGCTGTACATCAAGCTGGGGAAATGCAAATTTCACAAGTAGGAGATCCAATTCTTAGGTTATGTAATTTCTCCACAGGGTCTGAGTATGGATAACAGCAAGATCAAGGCGATTCAGGAGTGGCCAATCCCCAAGAATGTCAAAAAGGTCCAACGTTTCATCGGGTTTGCTAACTTCTACAGACGTTTCATCAAGAACTTCTCTGACATCGTCTCGCCCATCACCCGGTTGACACAGATCACCCGGTTGACACAGAAGAAGAAAGCATTTATTTGGTCCCTTCAAGCCCAAGAAGCATTCTCTCGGCTCAAGACCGAGTTCACGTCAACACCAGTACTGATCCACCCTGACCCGAAACTCACCTTCATTATTGAAGTGGATGCCTCAAACTGTGCCACCGGGGCTATACTGTCCCAAAGAACAGGTGAGAAGAATTTACTTCATCCTTGTGCTTTTCTTTCCAAGCGACTGTCTCCTGCCGAAAAGAACTACGATGTAGGAAATAAAGAATTACTGGCTATCATCGCCACCTTCAAGGAGTGGAGACATCTTCTGCATGGAGCCTCACAGCTGATCGTGGTCCTCACGGATCACCGCAACCTTGAGTTCATCAGGTCAGCAAGATGCCTGACCCCACGGCAGGCCCGCTGGAGTCTTTTCCTTAATCAATTCAATTTTACAATCTCTTATAGACCAGGTTCTCGCAATGGAAAAGCAGATGCTCTATCCCGGATGTTCTCCACTGACGCTGTTCCAGATGCTCCACCTGAGACCATACTTTCTGATTGTAATTTTGTAGGAGTCATTCAGAATCAAGATTTGCTGCAGGTCATCAAAGAAGCTTACAACTTTGATCTTTTCCTGTCTCAGCCATCTGATGATGTAAGCCTTCTTTTTAGGAATGGAGTTTGGACCCGGGAACGGCGCCTCTACATTCCTGAAGCCGTGAGGTTAAGAGTGTTGAGATTGGTTCATGATTCCAAGGTTGCAGGGCACAGAGGAATTCAGAAGACTCAAGAATTCTTATCTCGCTTCTGCTGGTGGCCAGGTTTTCGGAAGGATGTCCAGAAGTACGTTTCATCTTGTGAGGTATGTGCCAAATTCCACGTGCCTCCCCTACTGGTCTGTTACAGCCTTTGCCGGTGCCGTCTCGCCCGTGGGGATCCATTTCTATGGACTTTATTGTAGAACTGCCCCTTTCTGAGGGAAAGAGTACGATTTTGGTGGTGGTCGATCGCCTGACCAAGGCGGCCCATTTCATCCCTTGTTCCGGTTTACCCTCTGCGAAGGACACTGCTGACCTAATTATCCAGAACATCTTTCGCCTGCATGGGGTTCCGGATGAAGTTGTTTCTGACCGTGGAGTTCAATTTACTTCAAAGTTTTGGCGAAGCTTTTGTTCAGCATTAGGCATAGAAGTTAACTTATCTTCTGCTTTCCACCCACAGTCCAATGGGCAGACAGAACGTACCAACCAAACACTAGAGTAATACCTTCGCTGCTACGTTTGCCATTTGCAAGATGATTGGGTAAGGCTACTCCCCTTGGCTGAATTTTCTTATAACAACTCGCAGAGTGCCTCCACCAAGCAGTCTCCATTCTACGCTAACCTAGGATATCACCCTAGCATTCTCCCCAGATTACCGATAGATACATCTTTACCAGCAGCTGCCGACAGGATCTCTTCACTTCAACAAAACCTTGAACTTCTGAAAGAGACTTTGGGTTCGGCACAAGAGAGGTACAAGAATGCAGCTGACAGATTTCGCAAACCAACACCAACATTTAAGGTAGGAGATTTAGTCTGGTTATCTACGAAGAATTTAAAGATGAAGATCCCTTCCCCTAAGTTGGGACAGAAGTACATTGGTCCTTTATAAGATCAGTGGTCTGGTAGGTGCTGTTGCATGTCGCTTAAAACTCCCAAGAACACTGAAGATACATCCTGTCTTTCATACTTCCCTACTAAAAACTGTAGTACCAAATCCTTTTCCAGGACGTTCATCTCCTCCTCCCAATCCCGTTCTTGTGGATGGTCAAGAGCAGTTCATCGTTGAGAGGATTCTGGATTCAAGAATCTACAGAAATCGACTGCAGTATTTGATTAAATGGCAAGGCTATTCCTCAGAGGAGAATTCCTGGGAACCCGTGGATAATATTAACGCCTCCCGACTGATTGAGCAGTTCCATCAAAGGTACCCTGGCAAGCCTGGTTTAGGGTCGTCCAGAGGCCGTTCTTGAGGTGGGAGTAATGTCAGTATCTAGTCCTGGAATCTGTTTCTCTTGCCCTTAGACTTGCCCTTAGTTAACATGGATCTTGATGTTTTCACGTCGGCCATCTTGCTTCCTGCCAAAGCTGTATATAAAGCCAGCACCTGCTCTGATTCATTGCTTGTGTATTATGTATTGGACTTTGTGCCTCTGCAGTCCCAAGCCTGGACTTACTCTCCCTGCTGGTCCTCTCTTAACGGCGGATTCCTCTGCCAACCTGCATGTCTGGATCCCTGCCTGCTGACCGAGTGATTGCTGAACACTTGACTTCAGGAACCTCTGCCTGACTACACCTGCGGTGAAGTAAGAACTCCAGCCAGCTAGTGTGTTCCTCCGCCCTGCAAGAGTCTGTGTCTTGTGCCCGCATTGCTCAGTGACTTTGCATGCTGTGTCGCAGAGTATCAGCTCTGCTATTACCATTTAACATATTGACTGAACATTTATCTGGACTTATATGCTATATTGCATTCAGATCATTAATACAATATTGCTTGCGCAACCCACTGTGTCTGCAGTCTCTTTGACCTAGCCACTGGCGTCCAGTTGTATCCACTAGTATCGTGACAATGAGGTAGAGAAAATACTGGATTCCCGTCTGGCTAGACGGAGACTCCAGTATTTGGTTAAGTGGAAGGGTTATGGTCAGGAGGATAATTCCTGGGTCTCTGCCTCTGATATTCATGCCAAAAGATTGGTGCGTGCCTTTCATCGGGCTCACCCTGATCGCCCTGGTGGCGTGGTTGAGGGTTCGGTGACCCCTTCTCAAGGGGGAGGTACTGTTGTGAGTTCATTTTCCCCTTCGTCACTGAGGTCTGGTGAACTCCCTATTCTGGTAAAGGAAGGTAATGAGCCTGATTATCAGGCACCTGAGACTAATGAGGATGACTGGCTGAGTGGAGTCACTGACTGGATATAAGGCTGCCGACGCCCTTCTGCCCTGCGGGTGATTTCTCTGTGGACTTCTAGGACATCAGTCTGATTCCTGCTTCCCTAAAGCTAAGTTTTCTGCTTTGCCTGTTTGCATTTATGTTTTGTTTTCCTTGCTTTTCTGGATTCTGCCATTCCCTGCTGGGGTGAGCTGAATCTCCTTTTGCCTGTTGCTCTGTCTTCAGAATATTCCTGAGTACTGACATAGCTTTTTTGAAGCCTAGCGTCTTCAGGGCCTTTTTCACTGTCAGTCTGTTGGCTCTTATTTTCATAGGGTTTTTCACGGATTGCAGACAGCAGCCTTCCTGTCCTTTCCTATCTAGGTAGTTTGGGCCCCGTCTTTACTCAGTCTATCTTTCTGTCTGTGTTAGTGTTTTCATCTTGCTTCACCGTCATTATATGTTGGGGGCTGCCTATTGCTTTGGGGTCTGCTCTGGGGCAGTTTAGATTTCCCCTTTCTTTCTATAGGCCTATTTAATTCTCCAGCTGTGATCGAGGGGTCTAGGGCATCGTAGGAACCCCCCACGGCTACTGTTAGTTGTTGTGATAGGATCAGGGGTCTGCAATCCGATAGCTGCCAACTGCTCTGGTTTTCTGGACTTAGCTAGCATTTCTGTTTTTGCCTCCTACGGTGACTCAATCATAACAGAGCTGCAGGCAAATAAGCTCAAATTAAACGCTGAGTCTGTTCAGAGTCACAGACACACAGCGATATAGTTGCGGTATTCGCGGTCACAGGAGTAGCCTTAAACAGCAGGACTACTCCGTCTAGACCTACCGTCAAATAAGGTGCAAAGCGTCGCAACTGCGGACGCAGAGAAAGCTGCAACTGCAGCGCGGCAAGAACTGAGCCGCTGGCAAGGCGCTGCAATAACGCTGGCGCAATGCAGATGCTAAGCTGCTGAGCAAGATGGAGCATATGAGCGCTGGCGCTAGCGCTGCTACTGGCTGAACCCAAACACTCACACAATCGTATTATCAGAGGGAAGGGGTTTCTTAATAAGTCAGTCACCAGTCCAAGCATCCATCACCATACATACAGCAGCAAGAATGAAATACTAGCGCATGGCGGAACAGTCATGCGCGCTTTTTATACCAAACGGGACCTTCCGGAAGTCTCCAAGGCTCCAGGAGGAGCCAATAGGATTAGACACAGGACCTGAGCATGTGACTCCCAAACTCCAATGGGAGCTCGTCCCATGAGCATGTTCAGTGGAGGGATCAGAGGACTTGGCCTCTGGAGAGAGTTGCCGCAAGGCACTCTCCTCTGCAATCTCCTCTACCGCAGATGACACGCAGGAGACTGCAGCATGTAAGGGTCTAGATTTCATCATAGGGAAGGAAGAAATTAAACTCCTAACACTTTGCTACCATATTGACTTGCATTTGGTTTCGTGTTTCAGTCGGACCTTCGACTTTTCCCGATAGTCGGCCGATTTCGTCGACTTTTGAGAAAGTCGGGTTTCATGAAACCCGACTCGACCCTAAAAAGGCAAAGTTGCTCATCTCTAGTTGTCAATGGTCTTTGGATAGGACGAAACGATGTTTGTTCATTTGTGCTTTCATTCACATTAACATCTAACCCATAGACACTTCGAACACCAAGCCTATTCCCCTTCCACCACAACCTTGCTTTTTCTCACTCATGTTGTAAGTAGCCTTCTCCTCTTGTACCCTGCTGTTCACAACAGGCACACAGCTGTCTATCACCTGTCACTAAATAAACAATCACTATTTATTTTCTTACATAGTGTGCCTGAACAACACTGTTATGCCTACCGATTTTTAAGTGGAAATCTAGCCTTCTGAATTGCCACTGAAACAGTTTTAGCACAAACAATTTGGAGTAGCTAATTGGGCCTTGTGGCTGAACTACTATATTAGGCTAGTTTCACATTTGCGCTTTTGAGCGCAGCGACGGCCTGCGCACGGCCGCCGCTAAGCCCCATCCCCTGCCGCGCCTCCGCCGGTAGCTCCGCCTACCGGCGCATGACGCTGCATGCGTCCTGCGTCCCCTATCTTTATCACTGGGGCACAGGCCGTGCGCAGTATGCGTTTGGCGGCGCATGCGTCCTTTTCACGGTGCGCCGAGCGCAACCAAACTGCAGCAGGTTGCGTTTGGCGCTGGTCGGGGCACCGTGAAAAGGACGCATGCGCCGCCAAACGCATACTGCGCACGGCCTGTGCCCCCAATGATAAAGATAGGGGACGCATGCAGCATCATGCGCCGGTAGGCGGAGCTACCGGCAGAGGTGCGACAGGGGGCGGGGCTTAGCGGCGGCCATGCGCAGGCCGTCGCTGCGCTCAAAAGCGCAAATGTGAAACTAGCCTTAGGCCTAATGATTTTTACATTTTACATAGAACTCTGGCCTTCTGATTTGCCACTGAAACACAGTTTTAGCACAAATGATTTGGTATAGCTAATTGGGCCTCGTGGCTGCAGTACTATATTAGGCCTAACAATTTTTAAGGGGAAATCTAACCTTCTGATTTGCCATGGAAATACAGTTTTAGTACAAACGATTTGGAATAGCTAATTGGGCCATATGGCTGCACCACTATGTTAGGCCTTTTGATTTTTTCATGGAAATCTGTCCTTCTGATTTGCCACTGAAACACAGTTTTAGCTCAAACGATTTGGAGTAGCTAATTGGGCCTCGTGACTGCACCACTATTTTAGGTCTAACAATTTTTAAGGGGAAATCTGGCTAATTGATTTGCCACGGAAACACAGTTTTAGGATAAACGATTTGGAGTAGCTAATTGGGCCACATGGCTGCACCACTATGTTAGGCCTAAGGATTTCAACATGGAAATCTGTCCTTCTGATTTGCCACTGACACACAGTTTTAGCACGAACGATTTGGAGTAGCTAATTGGGCCTCGCTGCTATGCACTATGCAGTGACTGCCTGGACTTTTAAAGTCTATGGGTGGTGCAGAAGTGGTTAAAAGTATTTTTTTTTTTTATTTATCTATAAAGACATTTCCTTTAGTAAGTATATTTTCTATTACTGGAGAACCATTTTTATCAAAGATCGTATAAGGTTATAAAAGAAAACAGTTATCTACCGAATGCTCACTCACATCATCAGATTCAAAGATTGGCATATGCGCTGCATGTTCCACAGTAAATTTAGCCTTTGGATTCACACATGCTAATTGAGATAACAGCTTCATGTCAACCTTGGGTTTTCATTAATGTAAAAAAGAAGATGTAATGAAACAACAGTGTAGGAAGAGCTGGCTGACTATGAATGGTATTAACTAAAAATAAAAATATCACTTAACTGATATCTTTTATAGGATCTCACATTAAAGGGAACTTATCATCATGTTTCCCGTTAATAAACTACTGACAGCACATGATGTCCTTCCTGACTAGTATCCTAACAATCTGTTCTGTGAGTCCCTGCATCCCAGCATACTTCCAGAAATGTTCTTTATTTACTGCTCTCATGCATGGTACAGGGGCGGATTAGCAAGCTCACAGCAGGCACTCAGGTTTCTCTATATATGACCATCGGATTGCTTAGTGCAGAGTACCATGCAAGAGAGCAGCGAAAAAATATAATTTTGAGATGACTGCCTCGATGCAAGGGGCACACTGAATGAATTAAAAGGGACATAATGTGCTAGCAACAGAATATTAACAAGAAACCTGATGGCAGGTTCTCTTTAAGTCTACCTATAAATAATTGTTTTATCGCCACTGACCTCAAGCCCACAGGTTAGTATTGGAGAGGCGTGTATAAGACACTCCCAATTACTAACCCTATAGTTAGGTTGCAAAAAAGACACAGCCAGAATAAAATGCTATTTTTAAAAGAAATAGACACCTTAATTTGAAATAAAGCATAGTTATACTCACCCTGCACCCATTCAATTTAAGCCCACTTAACCTGTAAAATACAGAAAATAATAAACAACCATGATACTCACCTTACACCTAATCCACCAATGCCCATGTCCCCAGTAAAAAAACAAAAATAATAAACAACCATATCCCTCACCTGTCTGAAGTGAAGATAATCCATACTGTCCCACAATGATTTGGATGATTTTGAGAGAGTTGCATCAATTACCGCTCTACCTGTCAGCCGGAACACACACTGACAGGAGCGTAATTGCTCCTCCAGTGTCTGACTCCAGCACTGAGCTTCCATGAAAAAGTTCACCAGAGGTCATAGCTGAACCCCAGTGACCTCACTTACGGCACCTCTCGCTGTGTGAGAATCTTCCGTAAGTTAGGTCACCAGGGTTCATCAGGTTTTAAATCTGGTCCAGTTCAGCTCGACACACTGGATGAGCGATTACAGCTGCCAGGGTATCAAACCCTGGCTATTCCTCAGACTACGATATTACCTTTTGATTGTAACCCAGGTTCTGTCCATTCTGTTACTT
Source organism: Dendrobates tinctorius (assembly GCF_039654945.1). Lineage (NCBI taxonomy): Eukaryota > Metazoa > Chordata > Amphibia > Anura > Dendrobatidae > Dendrobates > Dendrobates tinctorius. The sequence goes on from NW_027361876.1 coordinate 2,147,326, forward strand.
ACCTGGCTAGTTTGACTATTCTTGCCTCAGACTCGCTCCTTTGACAAGCAGCTATTCTGTGGATGCAACCCAGGAGACCTTGTTGTATGTCCATATCCCCATGAAGGTGAAGGCATCGTTTCTCAGGGACCTGCAAGTTGTGGTTGTGAGAGCTGTCATGATACCTGGGATGCTATACCGGAAGTAACCACCAGAGAGCGGTGAAGCAAAGAAAACAGGAGCACATCGTAAGCGGAGACCTGTAATAGAGCAGAGCATTCACGGCAAAGTGGCGGTAGAGAGGTCAAACACGCCGAGTCGACAACAGCCAGGAACGCGAAACCAGAGGAGATGACAGGTTGCAGAGTCAGAAGCAAGCCAAAGGGTCAGAAGCCAGTCGGGAGCGCGGTGTCCAAGGGGTGAAATGAGAGCACAGTCAGAAACATGCCAAAAGGTCAGAGCCAGACAGGACAGGACAACACAGAAACGGAAATTGGAAGGGCAGGTCAAATATCAAGCCGGGTCATACATTGCAAGGTTCAAGCACAAAGAGAAACACTCGGACAGGCCTAGGAAGCGGGGTAAATACGAACGAGGGGAGTCAGGGAGCAAAGGACACACACTGGTTATACTAGGTCAGCTGCTCTAGCCAAGGACCGGAACTATCACTGACAAGGGTTATAAGCGGCAGCACCGAGAAATAGCCACCCGCACACCATAAAGAGGCAGAGAAAGTTAAACCTTACATGACCAGGACGGGGAAGCAAAGCAGAACGCAAACCCTGACCTGAATCATGACAAGAGCCATGTCTGTCCAGGGTTAATAAATTAACATGTCAGGAAGGTTCAGAAAACCAAACACATGTAAAGTAATTGAAAAGTGGAGTCATTTTGTTAAAGGGACAGTGCCATCCTCCCAAAAATTTTTCAACAATTGAAAAAATATGAAGTATTAATTTTTCTATTAAAAATATTATCATTTGTTTTTAATAACGTAAAATATGAAAAATAATTTTAAAAGGTTTGATATTTTCCACTTTTAAAGGGGAGGGCTGTGGAATTTGCCATGAAAACCTAGTGTACTGCTAGTTCACATTACGACTGCAGTAAATGTGGGCTGTATCTGCTCACATGTGTGTGACATCACTCCTCTCCTCCCTTTCTGGATGTTTGCAAAAGGATAAGAAAGGATAAAGTTTAGGATCACAGTGCAGAGCCAATTTGTTGATGACTGAAAGAGATACTAACAAGTAGCCAGTGTCACCGAGTATGGTCGGCAGTGCTGATTCTGTTAGGTGGGGCTGCTCGCTGTATTATAAGCTGGGGTTAGATACATGGCTTGTATCACGCACTGTGATTAGATACGCATAGAGCAACACTCACTGGGATTAGATAGAGGGATAAGTGTAGTGTATCACATGAAAGGATATAAAGGTACTGTCACACTTAGCGATGTACCAGCGATCCCGACCAGCGATATGACGCGTTCAGGATCGCTGGTACATCGCTAAGTGGTCGCTAGTGAGCTGCCACACAGGCAGATCTCACCAGCGACATCGCTGGGGACGGGGGTCGCTACTTACCTGTCACACTAGGCGATCCTGCGTCCTCCCGCCCGGCTCCACGCTCGTCGCTCGTCTCTCCACCGGAAGCGCCGCAGGAAGCTGACGACGAGAAACAGTCCTGGACGTTCTCGCGCAATCAGCGATAACCAGCGGGGGAACCGGTCGTAGGTAAGTATCAGACACAAGTTATAGCGATATTGCTAGCGATATCGCTTAGTGTGACAGTACCTTTAGGCTCAGCATAGAGTATCACACAGGATGGGATTAGATACGCAGTATTTAATGTAGGTAATGTGTGACACCGCTCCATCCACTTTTATGCGAGCAGTGGTGTAATATGTGACCCTGCTCTTTCAATGTCTATGGGACCAGTGGTGTAATGTGTGACCCCACTCAGTCCACTAATTTACTACTCCCACAGAAGTGGAATAATAAAAAATAGAGATATCGATTAAGGTGCATATATTAAGTCTGTCTAGAACAGGGATGTCAATTTCAAATACACAGAGAGCCAAAATTAAAAATTTAGACAAAGATGCAGGCCAACCTTGATATTTATTTTAAAAAGTCTTCAATTGAGGAAGTTTTTATTTATCATCAAATATAACGATGAACCTTTTCATATGGGACAAACTTAAATGGATTGTTCCCCAAACAAAGACAATTTTAATTAATAAATCTTAGAATAAAATATTGGAATAATGTAATATGTTATATAAGTGCAGTAAAAAGCATTGAGCCAAATAGCTTAAATTAAATATGAAATAACAAAGAATAAAAAAAACCTTGAATAATACAGATAATAAAAGTATGATGCCAACAAAAGTGCCCCCAAGCGCAATAAGATACCCCCACAGTGAATTCCTCCATAGTATCCTGAATGCACACTATGATGACTCTACTGTACCCCCCTCAATCTCCCCTGTAAAGTATGGTGACCCCATCACAATATGATACCCCAACTGTAATCCTTACACAGCCATCCATATGGTACATGGAGTCCCTATAGTCCCCCATACAGTATCATTGGCCCTGCATTGCCCTCCATACAGTACAATGGCCTCACATGGTGTTCTATACAGTATAAAGGGCCCCACATAGTGCTCCATACAGTATAATGGGCCCCACATAGTGCTCCATACAGTATAATGGCCCCACATAGTCCTCTATGCAGTATAATGGGCCCCATAGAGAGCTCCCTACAGTATAATGGTCCCACATAGTGCCCCAAATAGTATAATGTGCCCCACATAATGCTCGATACTGTACAATGGCCCCACATAGTCCTCCATATAGCATAAAGGGTCCCACATAGTACTTCATACATTACAATAGTTCCACATAGTGATCCATACAATAAAATGGCCCCACATAGTGCTCCATACCTTATAATGGGTCCCACAAAGTGTTCCATACAGTAAATAGAGTCCCTGCGTTATCCTCTAAACAGGTTAATGGCTCCACATTGAAATAAATAAATACTCACCTCTCCTCATTCCCCTGCTCCTCTGGTCTCGGCAGCAAGTGCTCTGAAGCTCTTCACTGCTCAGCACAGCGGACACGATGTAATGACATTGTGGCAGCTTAGCTGAGATGTCAGACACAGAGGGAATATGATAGCGGAGCTGATGCTTCCTCCTAAATCATTGCTTTTAACTATATCAGCATCTATGTTCTAGAAGATCAAGTTTATAATGTACCTGTATTGGGCAGAAAACAAAAGGTTCAGCGCAAAGAACAGACATGACAGCATATAGAAACACTGCACAAAGAAAACAGGAATAGCAAAATAAAAAGGATATTTACTGAATCCATTATATTAAAATAATACTAAATGCTGTAGACTAGGCTGATGACAATCAGTGACCATAGTGAAAATAGCACCACAATTAAGCAAGGCACATTATAATATATGTAAGGCCAGTTTCACGCGTCAGTGTCTCCGGTACGTGTAGTGACAGTTTTCTCACGTACCGGAGACACTGACACACGTAGACCCAATCAAATGAATGTGTCTATGCACATGTCAGCACGGCCACAACACGTGCTGCACACATGCACATGGAGAACAGTTCACACTGTCCTCCGTGCTCACGGACGGCCGCCAGGAAGAAGCGGCTACTATAAGCCGCTGTTCCCTGGTGGCTGGTGCTGAACGCGGATGTCAATCTGCTCTCCTGCTCTGCCGGCAACAGCGAGCAGGAGAGCAGAATGAATAAAAACTCGACGTGGGGTCCCCCTCAGATTGTGAACCAACCAGACGAAACTTACAGCTGGGGGCTGCAGCCCATAGCTGTCAACTTCATCAAGGATGGTTCTCAAGAATAGAGGGCCCCCACACTTTTTTTAATTATGTAAATAAATAATTTAAAAAACTGGCGTGGGGTCCACCCTATTTTTCACAACCAACCTGACTAAAGCCGACACCTGAGGGCTGATATTCTCAGGCTGTTAAGGGGCCATTGATCTTGGCCCCCCAGCCTAAAAACAGCAGCCCCCAGCTGCCCAGAAAAGGCGCATCTATTAGATGCGCCTATTCTGGAGCTTTGCCCTGTTCTTCCCACTTGCCCTGTAGTGGTGGCAAGTGGGGTAATAAGGGGTTAATGCATGGAAGCAGAGCGCAGACTCAGTGATGAGCAGTGATGTCACCGCTAGTTACTGAGCATGCGCCGGCTGCTTCCATTCATTCTAATGTAGTTTACAGTCGGGAGCGGCTGTGTTACCAGTGCTCCAGCTGTGAACTGATTAACCCCCAAGATGGATTTACACCGTAAGACGTGACTGTGCACCAGGCAGGTAATGTATATGTTTGGTTTATTATTTTCACCTTTTTTGCAGGAGATCGAGGGAGTTGCAATGGAATTAGCAGTGTAATAAACTGTGTGTAGTGTATTCGTTCATTAAAATACTTTATTCTAATTGTGTGTGTGTTTATTTAACCCTTTAATTATTATAGGATTAGTAATGGAAAGGTGTCTTATTGACACCTCTCCATTACTAATCCGGGCTAAATGTCACCTTACAATAGAAAGGTGGCATTAACCCTTTTTTACCCCACTTGCCATGGCTACAGAGCAAGTGGGAAGAACCGGGCAAAGCTCCAGAATAGGTTCATCTAATAGATGCGCCTTTTTGGGGCAGCTGGGGGCTGCTGTTTTTAAGCTGGGAGGCCAAGATCAATGGCCCCTTAACAGTCTGTGAATATCAGCCCTCAGCTGTCGGCTTTAGTCAGGTTGCTTGTTTTAAATAATAATTAAAATAATTATTTAATTTAAATAATTAAAAAAAACAGCGTGGGGACCCCTCTGTTCTTGAAAACCAACCTTGATGAAGCTGACAGCTGAGTGCTGCAGCCCCCAGATGTAAGTTTCATCTCTTTGGTTCAAAAACTGAGGGGGACCCCACGTCAGGTTTTCATTCATTCTGCTCTCCTGCTCGCTGTTGCCTGCAGAGCAGGAGAGCAGAATGACAGCCGAGTTCAGTACCAGCCGTCGGGAACAGCGCTTACTGTAGCCGCTTCTATCCGGTGGCCGCCCATGTGGTCCAGATGTGGCACACATAGCCAAAGATGACGTCTCAGTGCTCCTAAAACGTCTGTTTTTGTAACTACAGTATTTTTATTCCCCATAAAATAACTTCAGAGCACCAAACTCTATTTTGTGCTACTTCTGTCTTGAAAATGCTTTAAAAGAATTAAGAATTAACTATGTCCCTGCAGTCCAGCAATGACACTCCCTAGTGATAAGCAGAAGTCGATCAGGTAGTTGGCACTTCTTTAATGAACGATGTTTCCAAGAGTTATGACAGAGGAAACCCACGATGTAGAGTTCTAATAAAAGTTGTTCAAACTTTTTTTTTTGGTGAGAAATAAAAATATTTACTAAAATAAGTCAGACAGGAGAGCTGGCAGATCCTTTCCATGTTTTTCACCTACCAATCCCACCGTTAGAACATTGTTAAAGCTAAGAAAGCTGCATAACTGAACTACGTGTAAAACAAAATTACAAGTGCATGTTTAATTGTATAATAAATGTATAATTATTGTCTTTAAGTTTGTCTAACTTTTTTAAAAATTTTACTGAAAAGTTAAAATTCATTTGAGGAAAACTGCAATGTCACACACAAGCTTGAACTGAGAAGGAACCATCACCGTATTCTTTCTGTAAGCATGACACAGCAAATTTGCTCATAGCTCATGGACTGATTAACAGCTTTGCATTATGAAAAGACCATGACCTGAAAATCGGATCTAGACAATTAACTTCTAATTGTTTCAGGAAATTAATCTTTGTGGTAATAAAGCACAGATTAGCCACTGGTAACTTACACTAATTAGAGTTTTCTTTTAGTCACGGGGCATTCAGCTCCAATCACTGTTCACATTTGGAGCTAGAAACAACTGATCGGTGGGGATACCAAGTATTGTGTGGTATCCCACAAAGTGGCCATTTCTATGGGATACCGAATATAGTATGTTTTCATATAAATGCTGTGAATTTTTATGTGGACTGTGCATTTTAAATACATTGTTAGACCTGCTGACAGGCAGCACAAAAAGAGTTAATCTTCCCCTCCCAGGCTTGATCAGGTGACCCAGCTCTGTTTTAATATGCAGAAGGTTCTGGAAAAACACCTCAGGGCAGTCAGCCAATGACTGCAGCTCTACAGTTACATAGAAGGGGAGGAGCCAACTCCTGTGAGTAAAGGGGCCTTTACACATAGCGATATCGCTAAAGCGTCACCGATTTTGTGATGCAGCAGCGATAACGCTATGTGTGATACTTACCTCTGACCGGCTCCCCCGCTGTCTGTCGCTGATCGCGCGAGATTGGCCGGGTCCATTTCTCGTCGGGCGCTTCCTGCTGGCGCCGACGAGCGACGCATGGACGAGGACGGGAGGACGTCAGGATCGCCGCATCTGAAAGGTAAGTAATGACCGCTGCTGCGTCGCTACATCCCTGTGAGATCTGCCTGTGTGGCAGCTCACTAGCGACTATTTAGCGATGCACCAGCGATCCTGACCAGGTCGTATCATTGTCGGGATCGCTGGTGCATTGCTAAATGTAAAGGGGCCTTTAGTTTTAATTTGAAGTGGCAGTTGGAAGTCAGACATCTTGAGAAGAGGAAACCATTTTGTAGGTGAAGGAATTGTCTACCTTCTCCGAGCCTGTTTTGCTGCAAAAGGGGACTAACATGATAGAGGGAGTTAATAGTCTTCATATGAGGAAGACTACCATTGCACCTCTAGGAGGAAGAATTGCCTCAGGGCAGAAACAGAGCAAAGTGCTGAAAAAGAAATATTCAGACTTAATAAAACGAGAGGTTACTAAGATCTGCCTGTCTGCAGGTACACAGCAATCATCAACCGTGAGTGCAATCCTGTACCTCAGTTTACAGCTGCTTGCAAATAACAATTTGCCCCTTTACCTTCAGTAAAAATACTTCTGTTTCAAATACTTATGGCTGCTTCACGACTGGGGCTCAAATACACCAACTACTACCACTATCATCATCTTCTGCCTAGAGGCAGTTACTGTGCAAACATTGTATTGTGGAGTTTCCTGTGTGTGCAATTTGAAAAGGAACGACTCTTCTCCTGACAGAAAGCTTGGCCACCATAAGATACATCATACCCTGTCAGGAGCACAACCCTCAGCCATACACCACATGAGAACACCACAGTTGAACCCCACACTTCTGATATTGAACATCTATCCAAAGTATGGGCTCAGGAATACTTCCAGAGACCATTATATATGAACACAGAATGCCGTGCAATCCACAAATACAAGTTAAAGAGAACCTGTCAAAGGGATTTTGTAATGTAAAATAAAGACATGGTTGTAATACAGATAAAATTGCTACCCTTTTCCACATTGTTTCAACTTTTTGGAATTGAGTTCCAAATGTAAATTGTATTTACACACCTTCATGCCCAGTTATAGCTATTGTAGTGAAATGTGCTCGTCTAACACACAATTCAGTCTCCTGTAGGAGGTATGGGACTCACAATTACCATCCTCAGTCTTTTGTACACCTACTGTATGTAAAGGTACTGTCACACTTGGCGATGCACCAGCGATATGACGCGGTCAGGATCGCTGGTGCATCGCTAAGTGGTCGCTAGTGAGCTGCCACACAGGCAGATCTCACCTGGGACAAAGCAGGGGTCGGGGGTCGCTACTTACCTGTCAGACGAGGCGATCCTGACGTCCTCCGGCCAGCGTCCACTCGTCGGCGCCACAGGAAGCCCAGCAGGAAGCTGACGACGAGAAACGGTCCAAGATGCTCTCGCGCGATCAGCAATAACCAGCGGGGAGCCGGTCGGAGGTAAATATCAGACATAGCAATATCGCTAGCAATATCGCTGCTATGTCACAAAAAACAGTGACGTTACAGCAATATTGCTAGCGATATCGCTTAGTGTGACAGGCCCTTAAGAAAAATAATGGTGCACTTGAAAGCAGGTGCAGGAATGCAGTAACACAGGGATTGCAGAACAAGGCTGTATAACAAGGTTGTTTAATTGGCTAACAAAGAAAAGGGTGGCAATGGTTTCCTCACAGGGAGCTAATAACATTAACCAATGGATAGTAACAAGGGGAGTAAACAAAGGGTTTACACAGCAGTCTGATATGTAAATGGAACTTATCATGGTCTTTTCTGGTCCTCATTCGAATACAGTCTGATGGGAGTTGTAGTATCGGCAACGGCCGGCGTGGCGTCCTTAGGTGGATGCAGAGAATAATGGTCCAGCTTCTGGCGACAATGGGCAGTCGCCGGTTTTACCCATTGAGTCCCTAGTCCATAAATCTGTGAAGCCAAAATAGGGAGCACTGCTGGAGTCTCTGTCCAACACATGTGCTGCTGCTGCTCATCTATCGGTAAAGGGAGACGCATCTTGGGACCCTGCACCTGGCACATACTCCTCCGCACGAGCACAGCTCTCTGCCTAGCCGGGCACGCGGCGCTCTGCACACTCACTGTCTGTCTGGAGCGCTCTCTTAATTTCTGCCGCGGCTCATCTCCGCTCTGTCTGACACCCTGCGGAGTGCACCGCATGCCTGCTTCTGCTCGCACTGCCGGCGGGAATCTAACTGCTGATTCACGCGCTTTCAGCTGTTTCCGGCTTAAAGCCCCCTCTTCATAGGCCGTGGGACCTGTCTGCTCCCCTATTCCTTTCCCAGGGCAACATGGGATGCAGCCTCGACAGTTCCGGACCTGGCTCAATGCAGGTACCCGCAGCCCACACACAAATGACACTATCATAAGGGTTTGTCATGTTACAGCTCAGTCCACTGACGGACACAGACAGAGCAAGAAATGTTTATGGGCCCTTTGCAGGCCAATAGGTCATCAGAATGCACAATTCCACCTGCTTTGGAGTTGGAAATGGCTCCTGTTCAGCTGCACAGCTCCATCAGTGATACATACGCCCCCGGCCCAGTCACTTGTGAATTTTTCACACTTATTCAGAAATGCTATCTCTCAGGCGCTCCTCTTCTCTCTTAAGCCCCCGTTACACACTGCGATATCGCTAGAAATATCGCTGTAAAGTCACCGATTTTGTGACGTTGCAGCGATATTGCTAGCGATATCGCTGCATGAGATACTTACCTCCGACCGGCTCCCCCGCTGGTTATCGCTGATCGCGTGAGAAGCTTCTGGACCATTCGTCTGCTTCCTGCGGCGCTTCCTGCTGTGACGACGAGCGACGCGTGGAGCCGGGCGGGAGGACGCAGGATCGCCGCGTCTGACAGGCAAGTAACGATCCCCGTCCCCAGCGATGTCGCTGGTGAGATCTGCCTGAGTGGCAGCTCACTAGCGACCACCTAGCGATTCACCAGCGATCCTGACCGCGTCATATCGCTGGTCGGGATCGCTGGTGAGTCGCTAGGTGTAACGGTACCCTTAGAGATCATGTGTTGACATGTCATCATGATCTACTGATACTTTTCCTTCATTCACCACCATAGATTGGAATAGCTACAGTACTAGAGAAAATAAAAATGTGCACTAATTTTTGTGTCCAAACTGCTGTGCTATTCCGCACCACTTTCTCCCTTCATGACTAGACTAGAAGCTTTGTATACAGTCTTTTTGCAATTTAGATCCTAACGTAACAGCAATATTATTTTGACTGTTAGCAGCATCCAAAATTTTCCCAAAAATGAAAAACAAGTCATTAAATTAATTTCGAAAGTATTAACTGAAGATTGCAATAATGGCAAAGTACAGTATGAATTTAGAAACACTCCCACAAACTTCCATTCCAATGACTCATATCCGAAAGATACAAGAATGGCTAGAGGGACAGAACAGCCGAGCTGCACAACCGGTGGAAAGAGTTTAACCTGCAAACTGCTTATATCAAATAGTTACACATTAATCCTCACATTGTAGTTCTGCCATCACAGGAAAAGTCTCATGATCCCATCTGCTCCACTGACTTTCAGACTCGCTATTCTTATATATTTTACTAAGTGATGCAAACCTTAGATGGTGGATAAACTGAGAACACCTGATGTAATATAGTGTGAGCATTTCAATCTATAACTTTAGCGAAAGGATGAATGCTGGAGTGCAAAGGCAACCCTGAGTCTTATCTATAAATGTGCTGTAAATTCTTGACTGATGACTGCTATTTCCGGAACTGTGTCACAAGAGACACTGTACAGAAAATGTGAAGTTACATGATGCAATCAGGAAGGATATTACAAATATATCACACTGTACACTCCGGCACTCTGAACTCTTTACTTATAGCTGAATGAAAGACTATGCTTCTTTCTAGGATTGTATGTAAACTAACAAAAAACACAATATAAAGTCATCAGTAGAGTTGAGCGATACCGTCCGATACTTCAAAGTATCGTATCGGATGGTATCGGCCGATCTTTAAAAAAAGTATCGGTATCGCCGATTCCGATACCGGAAGTCCCATTCAAGTCTATGGGACTTCCGGTATCGGAATAAGAAAAACCCTTTCCTGCCCTTGTACAGCCTCTCTGGGGTCTGTACGGGCCTTTCGGGGGGCTGTGCCGGCCTGCCAGGGGGTCTGTGCAGGCTCCGGTGGTCTGTGCCGGCCTGCCGGGGGGCTGTGCCGGCTCCGGGGGGCTGTGCCGGCCTGCCGGGGGGCTGTGCCGGCCTGCCGGTGGTCTGTGCAGGCTTCGGGGGTCTGTGCAGGCATCGTCCGATGGGACTACAAGTCCCATCGGGCGATGCCTGCTACCATGACAGTGATTGACACATTAGCCAATGATGGGACAGTAGTAGTCCCATCATCCGGCTAATGTGCTAAATGTAAAAAAAAAAAAAAAAAAAAAATTACATGCTACATACATACAACATGCATACTACATACATGCTACATTCATACTACATAAATACTACATGCAACATACATACTACATATATACTACATACATACTACATATATACTACATGCATGCTACATACATACTGCATGCTACATACATACTACATGCTACATACATACCACATATAAACTACATACATACTACATGCATGCTACATGCATGCTACATGCTACATACATACTACATGCATGCTACATACATACTACATGCTACATACATACCACATACATACTACATGCATGCTACATACATACTACATGCATGCTACATACATACTACATGATACATACTACATGCATGCTACATATATACTACATGCATGCTACATACATACTACATACATACTACATACATACCACATGCTACATACATACTACATACATACTACATGCATGCTACATACATACTGCATGCTACATACATACTACATACATACTACATGCTACATACATACCACATATATACTACATACAATACATTCATACAATACATACATAGACATACAGTACATATAACATAGAGTAACATACTTACCAATACTTGTCACATTGTTCCCCGAAGCCATTGTCTTTTCCGGAATAAATATTAACATAACAAACCACAAAAATACTCACCCACGATCCGAAGCAGTCCACGAGTGTGTCCCACGACGATCTTGGGTAGAGAACGGCAGCATCAGATGATGCTGCCGTTCTCTACGGGCTGCAGGAATCCAATGACGGAAGGTAGGTATCCTTCCGCACTGTATTCCTCCGCCACTTAAAAAAAAAAAAGTCCCTAGTCTCACTTTATGCCATTGCTGTGTGGGAGTTTCCACAATTTTAACATTTAACACATTAGCCGGATGATGGGACTACTACTGTCCCATCATTGGCTAATGTGTCAATCACTGTCATGGTAGCAGGCATCGCCCGATGGGACTTGTAGTCCCATCGGACGATGCTTGCACAGACCCCCGGACATCAGCACAGCCCCCCGGCAGGCCGGCACAGCCCCCCGGCAGGCCGGTACAGAACCCCACAGGGTGCACAGCCCCCCGGCAGGCCGGCACATCCCCCCGGCAGGCCGGTACAGACCCCCACAGGGTGCACAGACCACCGGCAGGCCGGCACAGCCCCCCGGCAGGCCGGTACAGACCCCGGGCAGTCCACACAGCCCCCCGGCAGGCCGGCACAGCCCCCCGGCAGGCCGGCAGAGACCCCCGGAAGGCCCGAAATGACGGCGCATCATGATGCGCACACACCGCGCATCATGATGACGTCAGTCTGTCAATCAACTTTGAACTTCCGATTCCGATGCCGAATTCCGATATTGAAAAAATATCGGAAGTCGGTATCGGAATTCCGATACAGCAAGTATCGGCCGATACCCGATACTTGCGGTATCGGAATGCTCAACACTAGTCATCAGCCCAAAAATGAAATATACACTGAGAGACAGCAAACCTTAGCGAAATAAAAAACAAAATCAGTATAGGGATATTGGATAATTTTCATTATTTAAAAAATGGCAAAAGTCTAATATTTTTTCGTTATTTCTTTGATTTTTTGTTTCTCTTTATCTTTTAGCACTTGTGGAAAATCTGATGCAGTTTTATGTCAAATTTATGCAAAAAAAAATGGAAAATTCTCAAGGGTTTACAAACTTTGTCGGTTACAGTTAGTACATTATTCAACATGGGCGTTGCAACGCTACAAAGGATATGTCAAGGAATTTAAAAAATCATAGGATTAATAGACATGTTAGTTTGCAAATAATGAAAAAAGGAAAAAAAATTTTGCAAGCACCTCAAATAACTCAGTATGAAATACACACACTTACATGCACTTGGCTTCCATCAGTGAGGTTATAAATGATTGTCTGAGGAGTGTTTTGCCACAATTAGGCTGTGTGCCCACGTTGCGTTTTTTAAGTGTTTCAGCCGCATTTTATCGGCCGTGGAAACGCTTAAAAACGCATCCCCATGCAATCCTATGGGATTTTGCAGTTGCTGTGTCAATGCTGTGGATTTTACCACTGCAGAATCACATAGCGGTAAAATTCGCAGCGTGTCCATTATTTCTGCGGAATCGCGGTGATTCCGCCGCCATAGGTTTGCATTGAAATGCTCACTTTACGTATGTGGCTATGCCCACCATGCGTAAAGTGAGCTCTTCATGTGCGGATAGTACCCAGAGTCTGGAGGAGAGGAGACTCCTGCGATGAGTGGTGAACCACTTCCCATAGCCCACTCAATCAGGGGGATTGTGTGTGACACCTGGGTAAATCAAGGGAGTCAGGAAACTGAAGTGACTTCAGCGGATGTCAGCAGCGGCTGCAGACAGGGTCACATAATGTGGACTTAGCGAGCAGCGATAGCGCCGCTTACAGGCTCAAATGGCAACAGAAGGTATTTACAAAAACTTATTTAACAGGTTCAAACGGATGGGAGAATCATACATTGTAGTGCATCACCTCTTTAGTGTAGCTAGTACAGAAGAGTAAGGCCGGGGTCACACTTGCGAGAGCAATGCGAGAAACTCATGCATGAATACCCGGCACTGCCGCCTGCAGTTTGGACATGAGCGTTCAGCTGCATAGAAAGACATGCAGCCGCACACTCTGGTCCCCAATGCCAGTGGCAGTGCCGGGTATTGACCGGCCTAAGTATGATTATGTGCAGCCGCAAATATGCATTATGTGCAAATATTACAATAAGATTATGTGTATTATGATTTGGACCCGTAGAAGTGCCTTTACAGCATGTAACGTCTGTTGTCCTGCACTATCTCCTTGCCCACTCCGTGCCTGCCTGCCATCCTTTTTGTAGTCCTAATGGATTAACCCCTTTACCCCCAAGGGTGGTTTGCACGTTCATAACCTGGCCGCTTTTTACAATTCTGACCACTGTCCTTTTATGAGGTAATAACTCTGGAACACTTCCATGGATCCTAGTGATTCTGACACTGTTTCCTCATGACATATTGTGCTTCATGATACTGTTTTCTTTGCTAGGACTTGCGTTTATTTGTGAAAAAAAAAACGGAAATTTGGTGAAAATTTTGAACATTTCCTGCAGCTGCAGGAACCCGACGCCTAACATAAGGTCTATCACAGTGATCAAAATAGACCAATAGGAAAAAATCTATTGTTGCTGGGGGCGGTCGTTAAGGGGTTAAATGTAACTCTCATCATTCTTCCCTGCTCGCTCCGATCGCCGGCAGAGCAGGGGAGAATGATGAGAGCTGTGTTCAGCACCCGGCGCTGGGGAAACAGCGCTTACTGTAACGCTTCTTCCCTGGCGCCCATCCGTGTGGTACAGATGCAGCACACACATGACACATGTGTGCCGCAGATAATACACAAACGGACACTGACATCTCCAGTACCGGAAATATCAATACATGTGAAGCAGGCCTTATAGTGGGTTTATATTTTTTTCAGCTGTCACACGCTAAAAGACGCTTTTTATTGCAAAAAATAGTTTTTGCATCACCACATTTTGAGAGCTATCATTTTTCCATACTTTGGTCCACAGAGTCATGTGAGGTCTTGTTTTTTGCGGGACGAGCTGATGTTTTTATTGGTATAATTTTCAGGCACATGATATTTTGTGATCACTTTCTTTTCTGATTTTTAAGAGACAGAATGAGCAAAAACCAGCAATTCATGAATTTCTTTTGGGGGGGCGTTTACACCCTTCTGCGTGTGATAAAATTGATAAGGCGGTTTTATTCTTTGGGTTAGTACGATGACAGCGATACCTCATTTATATATTTTTTTATGTTTTGGCGCTTTTATATAATAAAAACTATTTTATAGAAAAAATAATTGATTTTGCATCACTTTATTCTGACAGCTATAACTTTTTTATTTTTTCGTTGATGACGTTCTATCGCAGCTCGTTTTTTGAGGGACAAGATGACGTTTTCAGTGGTACCATGTTTATTTATATCTGTCTTTTTGTTCAGCGGAATGATGATAAAGCATTGTTTTTTGCCTTGTTTTTTTATGGTGTTCACTAAAGGGGTTACCTAGTGGGACAGTTTTATACGTCGGGTCATTATAGACACAGAGATGCCAAATATATGTACTTTTATTGTTTAGATTTTCTTTTTCATTCAAATATTTATTTAGTGATTGAATAAATATTGATTTTTTTTTTAATTATTTTTTATTTTTATAGCATCTGCTTGCTATAGAAGCTGTCAGCGCTGCACTTACTGCACTGACCTGAGAGACTTCCTGATCATGCACTGCCCATGACGACATCGAGTTACCATGGCAGCGATTGGGAACCCGCGTCACGCCGCAGGGTCTCTGATTCAAAGGCAGAGGTGCTGTCAGCCCTCTACCTGCTCTCGGAATGCTGCAATCGTGTTCGATCGCAGCATTTCGGGGGTTAAAGTGCAGGGGCGGTCCATGACTGCTCCTGGCACTTAGGGCCGGGTGCCAGCTGTGAGAATCAGCTGACACCTGGCCGCTATCAGCCGCACACCACCCGTGTGCACGGCCGATTGCTATGACGTACTATAACATCCATGGTCATATTGTGCCCGGGCACATGGACGGTATAGTACTGTATGTCAACTGCAGAAAGAGGTTGAAGAAGACGTATGTTGCAGTACTTGGTGAGAGATGTTTTCTATTTTCTTTTTGAATGCTACCATTTGTGTGGAAGCCTACATCAGAAATTTAGCCAAAAATCTTGGGCAAAATTGTACAACATTGTCTGCTATATTGTGCAGTAAAATGCCACAAATCATGAAAAAAAACATACAGTATTATGGGATCCATAGGGTGCTGCTGCTGGTCATCATGTTAGTGATCCAGTATTGTCATTAATTTTGTTTTTATACTCATATGACAGAACACAACAGTAAAAAAAAAAATAATAATGTGAACAGAGGTTGAGAGGACCTTTACCACTTGAGTTGGCAACTATGATTTGTACACTACATACCATTGACTTCAGTGATTGCTTGTGCACTGCATTGTTAGCAATTCACTAATAAAACACTATAATTGGTATGGCTCCCTTTTGTAACGAAAGAGATTTTTAATTACAGACCTACAAGGAATTCATATTCCCCTCCATTGCTCTGCAGTCATAGTCAGTGAGGTACAGGTTCTATTTACAGTAGATGATAGTCTTTCAGTGCACCTCTATGATTATTTTCAGATTACCCATGCTTCTGAAAGGAGCTTTACTGACATCAACAATATAAGGAATTATTAAGGGGCATTTGCTCTGCATGATTATTGTGAACAGGAATTCACAGTAAGGGTACCGTCACATTTAGCGATGCACCAGCGATCCCGACAACGATACGACCCGGTCAGGATCGCTGGTGGCAGATCTCACCAGCGATGCAGCAGCGGTCGGCGGTCGTTACTTACCTGTCAGACGCGGCGATGAAGACGTCCTCCAGCCCGCGTCCACGTGTCACTTGTCGGCGCCAGCAGGAAGCAGCCGATGAGAAACGGCCCAGGACGTTCTCGCGCGATCAGTGAGAGCCAGCGGGGGAGCCGGTCGGAGGTATCACACATAGCAATATCGCTAGCAATAGCGCTGCTGCGTCACAAAATCGGTGACGCTTAAGCGATATCGCTAGCTATCTCGCTTAGTGTGACGGGGCCTTAACCCTTTAACCCCCAAGGGTGGTTTGCACGTTCATGACCGGGCCAATTTTTACAATTCTGACCACTGTCCGTTTATGAGGTAATAACTCTGAAACGCTTCCATGGATCCTGGTGATTCTGACACTGTTTTCTCGTGACATATTGTACTTCATGCTAGTGGAAAAATTTCATTCATATAACTTGCGTTTATTTGTGAAAAAAATGGAAATTTTGCGAAAATTTTGAAAATTTCGCAATTTTCCAACTTTGAATTTTTATGCCCATAAATCACAGATATATGGCACTCAAAAAACTTAATAAGTAACATTTCCCACATGGTTACTTTACATCAGCACAATTTTGG
Source organism: Dendrobates tinctorius (assembly GCF_039654945.1). NCBI lineage: Eukaryota > Metazoa > Chordata > Amphibia > Anura > Dendrobatidae > Dendrobates > Dendrobates tinctorius. The sequence continues at coordinate 2,164,215 of NW_027361876.1, forward strand.
ACCCAAAATTTTTTTGCTAGGAAGTTATAAGGGTTAAAAGTTGACCAGCGAATTCTCCTTTTTGCAACACCATTTTATTTTTATGGACCACATCACATTTTAAGCCACTTTGAGGGGTCTATATGATAGAAAATACCCAAAAGTGACACCATTCTAAAAACTGCACCCCTTAAGGTGCTCAAAACCAGATTCAAGAAGTTTATTAACCCTTCAGGTGCTTCACATGAATTTTTGGAATATTTAAAAAAAAAATGAACATTTAACTTTATTTCACAAAAAAAATACTTCAGGTTCAATTTTTTTTATTTTACCAAGGGTAACAGGAGAAATTGGACTGCAAAAGTTATTGTGCAGTTTGTCCTGAGTACGCTGATACCTGATATGTGGGGGGGAACCACTGTTTTGGCGCATGGCAGAGCTCAGAAAGGAAGGAGCGCCGTTTGACTTTTTCAATGCAAAATTGGCTGGAATTCAGATCGGACGCCATGTCTCGCTTGGAGAGCTCCTGATGTACATAAACAGTGGAAACCTCCCACATGTGACCCCATTTTGGAAACTAGACCCCCCAAGGAACTTATCTAGATATGTGGTGAGAACTTTGAACCCACAAGGGCTTCACAGAAGTTTATAATGTACAGCGGTACAATTAAAAAATCATATTTTTTCCACAAAAATGATCTTTTCACCCCCAATTTTTATTTTCCTAAGGGTAACAGGACCCTAAAAGTTATTGTACAATTTGTCCTGATTACGCTGATACCCCATATGTGGGTGTAAACGACTATTTGGGCGCATGGCAGAGCTCAGAAGGGAAGCAGCGCCATTTGACGTTTTTGGCTGGAATTGAGATCGGACACCATGTCGCGTTTGGAAAGCCCCTGATGTACCAAAACAGTGAAAACCCCCCACAAATGACACCATTTTGGAAACTAGACCCCCCAAGGAACTTATCTAGATGTGTGGTGAACACTTTGAACCCCCCACTGCTCACAGAAGTTTATAATGCCAGGCGTGAAAATAAAAAAATCGTATTTTTTCCACAAACAATTTTTTTATTTTCCCAAGGGTATCAGGAGAAATTGGACCCCAAAAGTTGTCCAATTTGTCCCGAGTACGCTGATACCCCATATGTGGGAGAAAACTACTGTATGGGTACACGTCGGGGCTCAGAAGGGAAGTAGTGACGTTTTGGAATGCAGACTTTGATGGAATGCTCTGCGGGTGTCATGTTGCCTTTGGAGAGCCCCTAATGTACCTAAACTACTGAAACTCCCCACAAGTGACCCCATTTTGGAAACTAGACCCCCACGGAACTTATCTAGATGTGTGGTGAGCACTTTGAACCCCCAAGTGCTTCACAGAAGTTTATAATGCCCGGGCGTGAAAATAAAAAAATCATTTTTTTCCACAAAAATGATATTTTTGCCCCCAATTTTTTATTTTCCTAAGGGTAACAGGAGAAATTGGATCAAAAAAGTTGTTTTGCAATTTGTCCTGAGTAGGCTGATACCACATATGTGGGGGTAAAACACTGTTTGGGCGCATGGCAGAGCTTGGAAGGGAAGGAGCACCATTTGACTTTTTCAACGCAGAATTGGCTGGAATTGAGATCAGACGCCATGTTGCATTTGGAGAGCCCCTGATGTGCCCAAACAGTGGAAACCCCCCAATTATAACTCCAGCCCTAACCCTAGCCCTAACCCTAATGGGAAAATGGAAATAAATACATTTTCTTTTAATTTTATTACTTTTCCCTAACTAAAGGGGTGATAACGGGGGGTTTAATTTACTATTTATGGCAGGTTTTTATTTTTGGCAGCTGTCACCCACTCAAAGACGCTTTTTATTGTAAAAATAGTTTTTGCATCACCACATATTGAGAGCTATAATTTTTCCATATTTTGACCCACAGAGTCATGTGAGGTCTTATTTTTTGCGGGACGAGTTGACGTTTTTATTGGTATCATTTTTGGGCAGGTGACATTTTTTGATCGCTTTTTATTCCGATTTTTGGGACGCAGAATGAACAAAAACCAGCGTTTCATGAATTTCTTTTGGCGGGTGCGTTTAAACCATTCCGCCTGCGGTAAAATTGATAAAGCGCTTTTATTCTTTGGGTCTGTACAGTTACAGCGATACCTCATTTAGGTCTTTTTTTATGTTTTGGCGCTTTTATGCAATGAAAACAATTTTATATAAAAAATAATTATTTTTGCATCACTTTATTCTGCGAGCTATAACTTTTTAATCTTTTTGCTGATGATGATGTGTGGCAGCTCGTTTTTTGCGGGACAAGATGACGTTTTCAGAGGTACCATGGATATTTATATGCGTCTTTTGATCACGCGTTATTGCACTATTTGTTCGGCGGTATGATAATAAATCATTATTTTTTGCTTCTTTTTTATGTTTTTTAAGGGGTTCGCTAAAGGGGTTAACTAATGGGACAGTTTTATAGGGCGGGTCGTTACAGATGCGGCGATACCAAATATGTGTACTTTTATTGTTTTGGTTTTTTTTATTTCCAAAAAATGAATTTATTAGGGAATATTTTTATTTTTTTTTTTATTTATTTAGCGATATTTTTTTTTTTTTAATTATTTTTACCCTTTTTTTTTTTTTTTTTTACTTTATTACATTGTCCCAGTGGGGACATAACTGTCTTGTGACAGATCGCTGATCTGTCACATCACAGATCACTGTGACAGATCAGCGATCTGTCACAGGCACTGCACAAGGCTTCCTCCTTGCCTGCGCTTTGCAGGCATGAGGAAGCCATCTCCCTGCAGGCCCCCGAAGGTCCCCATCGCCATCTTGGATTCGGGGACCTGCAGGGATGGAGCCTCCGCAGCAGCGCTGCACATAGCGCTGCTGTGGGGGGCTCAGGGAAGCATGGAGGGAGCCCCCTCCCTGCCGATGCTTCCCTTTAACCCCCGGTACACCGCAATTGTGATAATCAGCTGACACGCGGCCGCGATCAGCGGCACTCACCATGTGGGCGCCGCTGATCGCTGTGACGTACTATCCCGTCTCTGGGAGTTAAGTCCCAGGACACATGGACGGGATAGTACGTCACATGACAGAAAGGGGTTAATAATGCTTGCTCACAATAATCGTGCAGTCTGAACAAGCGACCAATCACCCAATGAAGGAGCAAAACCCTCATTCGCCGAGTGAAATTATCTTTTGGTGTGTACAAAAAAATCATTGTTCTTGGCAGCAGAGTGTCTTGTATATATAAGACATGTGCCACTGAGAAGAGCAGCCTTTGCGCAATGAATGATCTATTATATATCATTCAGTGGGAATCGAAAGCAGGGACAGTCTGTGTAAACAGGCTGTGAAAAAACGCTGACCACGAAACATGTCGCTGGTCGATTGCCATTTAATGGTGCACATCGCACAGTGTAAATGGACCATTAGTCATACAAGCACCTCGATAATCAGTACTTAGTCCATGCAGATGGAAGACTCATAATTCCAATAGTTTGTATGTTTTCTGCATTACAGTGAGAGAACGGAAACTGCAATCTACTGAATCATGGTGGTCGGAGAACTTCTTGGGCAGGAGTCATTGCACACATCTACAAGAGAAAGAATCCAAGGCACACTGGTTGCATAAGTGTGTAGAGATACTCATGGCAAGTAAATCAAATTCATGTCTTGGATTTTAAACAGACCTATTTAACTAACATATCATGGTGGATTTTGCGGTTAAATGTAATTTTTCATTCAAAAAGACAATTAGGAAAGTAATAAAATTAATTTATTCTAATTATTAAAACTGCTATACTGTCAAGTTAATCTGCCTTCCTCCCACTCTACTTTTTCAGTGCCATCATTACAAACTGTGCTAATTTATTTTGACATGAGGTTGAAAAAGTTGAACACAACAATATTGAGACACCATATATACTCGTGTATAAGTCGAGTTTTTCAGCAATTTTTTTGCGCTGAAAACACCCCCCTCAGCTTATACACTAGTCAATTGTCACAGAGGGCCAGCGGGAGAGGGGAAGTGGCAAAGTGCGGGTCACAGAGGCAGGTGCCAGCGGTTGCGGGTGTCACTGTGCCCACTGCTAAAGAGAAATGAATATTCATTTCTCTCATAGCGCGCACAGTGATACCCACAGCCGCCGGCTTCCAGAAGACATCCTACTCACCCTCCTGCGCACCCGCGCAGCATCTCATTGGTCCCGGCACCCTCACAGCATCTCAGTGGTCCCAGTGCCGGCAGCTCTTCCTGTGCCGAGTGATCATGTGGCCCCGCTCATTAAGGTAATGAATACAACAACAACGTAATGCATTCTGTGCAAGCTGGGATGTGGCCTCCCTCTCTTGAGCTGAAAATTGTATTTAAAGGCTTCCCCTGACTGGTGTCCACTGGTTGGGACCCGGTCCTTGTCTGCCCTTTTTCACTCACTGATGTCAACTTTGACACAGGATAAGGTTTTTAATATTAGACAGTGTAGGACCGCCCCGACCACAGAGTCACCTTGTCGATGGTGGGACGGCTTTTATGCTATATTTGATCAAATACAGTATTACTAAGAACTCTGTATTACTTAAATGCACTTTTGCGTTTTATTTATTTATTTAATTATAGCAGGGTTTTTCTCATTTTGTCTTTTGTAGGTTTTGAACGTAATGAATATGCATACAACAACAGAGACCGGGGAGCCATGCATACAGGGACGGGGAGCCATGCATACAACGACAGGGACCGGGAAGCCATGCATACAGGAACGGGGGAGCCATGCATACTACGACAGGGACCGGGAAGCCATGCATATAGGAACGGGGGAGCCATGCATACTACGACAGGGACGGGGGAGCTATACTTACCAGGACAGAGATGAGGGGACAATGCATACCCGGCTTATACTTGAGTCAATAAGCTTACCCAGTTTTTCATGGCAAAATTAGGTGCCTCGGATTATACTCAGGTCGGTTTATACTTGAGTATATATGGTATTTTGCCCTCTCTGCTAAGATTTTTCCGTATACTGATTTTGCAATGTTAATCTTCTCTTTCAAATGTGCTCATGCAAATTGATTGCTGGTAATTCTTCTATCCAAGCTCTTTTGGAAAACATGTTGCTATATAATTTGCATTTCATGAGTGAAATAAATTGTGAATGCATCTAATAATGTGATTTATAAAAGAAAAATGAAGGAGCACGGCCACAATGAAACAGAACTGAGCTGAGATATTTTATGAAGCAAATAAAAGCCTGTGCTGAGAAAACAAGCTATATTTGTTGTAACAATTCACACCCTTAAGACGGTAACATGACTTCAGGAGTCACAAGCTTGCTGCAGGAACATCTCTTGGATTATTCTGAGGCACCAGACGGCATTATATTATATGACTGGCGGTATCAGTGCTACAGCTGTAAGTCAATGTAACCTAATGGATGACCTGCATTCAGTATAAAGAGCAGGAGAACAAGAACATCTTATGACAGATTTCTTTTCTACTCCAGATTCTGCTGAATCTCCTAAAATGTGCAAACCTGCTATCACTGCCACCACTGGGGCCTTGGATCTATTGCAATCTAACCAAACATGTTATCATGACTACAACTGTGCTTATATATAGTTTTTAGACTATGATCTGTATCAGTAATTGATTATTTGGATAATTAAAGGAATCTGTCAGTTGGGAGCAACCCTCCTAAAAAGTCTACATGGGCATGCAGTTTATAGGAAGTTGAATAACATGATACTTTGATATCTGTGATCTGATGTCTTATTCCAGGGAAATCCCCAAGTGAATGAGCTGTTCAGACCTATGAGACAGGCCCTGATCTGCATGAACATCTGCCTCCAGAGGTTATGTTAAATAAAAGGAGGCAATACCAGTGAGACATGTAATAACTGACAGCCTGCTTTCCTGATCTCACTGCTGAGCTCTCATAGTACAGCTTTAAACACATCGGCATCTGTCCTCTCAGTGCTTCCATCTCACAGGCAGTCAGTGCTGCAATAATACAGAAGAGCTGTGAGAGCTGCAGCTGCAAAGTGTTACATGTCTCACACTGATAATGTCCCCTTTCATGTAAAATAAGCTTTAGTGGCAGATTCTCATGCAGATGTGAGTCCGACCTGTAGATCTTAATAGCTCATTTACATATAAGAAAAACGTGATTTCTCTGGAATAAGACATTACAGTACAAATATAACAGTGTAACTTTATTCACCTTCCTATGTTCTGCATGCCCACATAGACGGCTTAGGAGAGTTAATACTACTGATAGATTCCATTTAAGATGCATAAATATTGAACCAGGGTGCTACGAGCGACCATTTTTGATAATCATGCAGAAGAAGCATTAGTATGAATGCTCAGGCAACTACAGGCTGCCAATCGTCTGATGAATGAGCAAAACTCTCATTCATTGGGTGAAATGCACGGGATATCTTCACTCTCAACACTGCATAATCCTGTGTAAACAAGACCTATCCTGCAGAAAACAATGGCAGCCTATGCCAAACTATTAACAGGCTATTTAATGATCACTGACCAACAAGCTTGTTGTTTAACCCCTTAAGGACCAAGCCACTTTGTAGGTTAATGATCAGGCCTTAATTTTGAAATCTGACCAGTCAATTTATGTGGTTATAACTCTGGAACGCTTCAACATATCCGACTGTTTCTGAGATTATTTTGTGTCATATTGTACTTTATGATAGTAGTAAAAATTTCTTCAAAATTTCTCGTGTTTATTTGTGAAAAAAATGTAAATTTGGCAAAAATTTTGAAAATTTCACAATTTTCAAACTTTTAATTTTTATGCCCCTAAATCAGAGCGTTATGTCACACAAAATAGTTAATAAATAACATTTCCCACATGTCTACTTTACATCAGCACAATTTTAGGAACATAATTTTTTTTTTTGTTAGGAAGTTAAAAGGATTAAAATTTGACCAGCGATTTCTCATTTTTTCAACAAAATTTACAAAACCATTTTTTTAGGGACCTCCTCACATTTGAAGTCACTTTGAGGAGTCAATATGACAGAAAATACCCCAAATTGACACCATTCTAAAACTTGCACCCCACAAGGTGCTCAAAACCGCATTCAAAAAGTTTATTAATCCTTCAGGTGCTTCACAAGAATTGAAGCAATGTGGAAGGAACAAATGAACATTTAACTTTTTTCACAAAAATTTTACTTCGGACGCAATTTTTTTTATTTTGTTAAGGGTATCAGTAGAAAACGAATCTCAATATTTGTTGTGCAATTTCTCCTCAGTACACCGATACCCCAAGTGTGGAGGAAGACCACTCTTTAGGCGCATGGCAGGGCTCGGAAAGGAAGGAGCACCATTTATGGTTTTGAACGTAAAATTGGATGGAATCGAGAGCGGAAGCCATGTCGCGTTGGGAAAGCTTCAGATGTACCTACACAGTAGAAACCCCCATAAGTGACCCCATATTGTGGCACGGGAGAGCTCAGAAGGGAAGGAGCGCCGTCTTTTTTTCAACACAAAATTGGCTGCAATTGAGATTGGACGCCATGTCGCATTTGGAGAGTCCCTGATGTGCCCAAACAGTGGAAACCCCCCACAAGTGACCACATTTTGGAAACTAAACCCCCAAGGAACTTATCTAGATGTGCGGTGAGCACTTTTAACCCCCAAGTGCTTCACAGAAGTTTATAACGTAGAGCCGTGAAAATAAAAAATCTTATTTTTTCCACAAAAATGATCTTTTTGCCCTCAATTTTTTATTTTCCCAAGAGTAACAGGAGAAATTGGATGCCAAAAGTGGTTGTACAATTTGTCCCGAGTATGCTGATACCCCATATGTGGAGGAAAACCACTGTGATCGCCTTACTTATCTTTGGGAGGCAGAATGAACAAATCCACAAAAGGTGAAGAATTGGTTTTATTTTTTACGCCATTCCTCATGCAGTATAAGTTATTACGCGACTTTATTCTTTGGGTCAGTGTGATTACAGCGATACCAGATTTATATCCTTTTTTTATGTTTAGCTTCTGTCACACACTAAAAGACGCTTTTTTTTGTAAGACATTTTTGCATCGCCGTATTTTGAGAGCTATAGTTTTTCCATATTTCAGCCCACAGAGTCATATGAGAGCTTGTTATCTGCAGGACAAGCTGACGTTTTTATTGGTACCATTTTCGGTCACATGACATTTTTAGATTGCTTTCTATTCCGATTTTTGTGGAGGCAGAATGAACAAAAAACAGCAATTCAGGAATTGTTTTTTGTGTGTTTTTTTTTTCCTCTGTTTTGTGTGTAGTAAAATTGGTAAGACAGCTTTATTCTTCGGGTCAGTACGATTACAGTGATGCCACATTTATATATTTTTTTATGTTTTGGCGTTTTTACACAATAAAAAATTTATAGAAAAAAATAATTATTTATGCATTGCTTTATTTTGAGAGATATAAATTTTTTATCTTTCCACTGATGGAGCTGTATGGCGGCTTGTTTTTTGCGGGACATGATGGCGTTTTCAGTTATACTATTTTTATTTGCATTCGTCTTTTTGATTGTGTTTTATTCCACTTTTTGTTCGGTGGTATGATGATAAAGCATAATTTGCTACTTTTTTGTGTGTTTTTTATGTCATTCACTGAAGGGGTTAACTAGTGTGAAACTTTTATAGATCGGATTTTTCAAGATGCGGTGATACCAAACATGTGAACTTTTTTTGTTTATTTAATTTTTTTACATAAAAACATGTATTTATTAGTGGATTTTTATTATTATTATTTTTACAATTTTTTTTTTTTTAAATGTTTTCTTTTTTACCTAGTACCTTTATGGGACTTTGACTTTTTTCACTTTGATTGCAGGTATAATACATTGCAATGCTCCAGCATTGCAGGGCATTATACCTACAGTATGCTGAAAGCTTCTGACACCATACTGTGAGCATGGTCTCAGAGGCTTTCTGTAGCTTGATGACCCGGGGGTGGTCATGATGACCCCGGGTCACCATAGCAACGATCGGGCCCTGCGATGACATTGCGGGAACGCCGATCTGAAGGCAGAGGGAGCTTCCGTCCCTCTGCCTCCCTGCTGAACGCTGCGATCGCGCTCGATCGCAGCAATTAGGGGGTTAACAGCTATATATATATTTTTTTTTTAAATCAAATACTTTTTATTGAAGAAAGCATACAGGATAATATTACATACATAAGTACACATTATAATACTTTCCCCATTTTTTAATAAATGCAAATACACCAAACACATCCCTCCCCCTTCCCATAACAAGAAAACCTCCCCGGAAATTTTTGATACCTGTTTTTCTGGAAGTTTATAAGTCAGGGTTAGATAGACGTGAACTTCCGCAGTCCATGCGGGAGGCAATTATTGTTGTGCTCCCTAAGAAAGGCAAGGACCCTACTGAGCCGGCCTCGTATCGCCCAATCTCACTACTAACGACGGATACAAAACTTCTGGCTAAAATGATGGCTAACCATCTAAATAAAGTTATAACATCTATAGTGCATGGGGATCAGGTAGGCTTTATGTCTAACAAGTCCACAGCGACAAATTTGAGGAGACTTTTTATTAATATGCAAGTGAAGGCAGATAGTGAAGGGCATAGAGCAATCTTGTCATTGGACGCGGCCAAAGCATTCGATAGCGTAGAATGGAAATACTTGTGGGCTACGTTGCAGCACATGGGCTTTGGGGAAGTGTTTATCAAATGGGTTCAGTTGCTATATACTGCTCCTAGGGCCGAGGTACGGGTAAATGGGCAAATGTCTGAGGGGTTTTCCTTGTTAAGAGGCACACAACAGGGATGCCCTTTATCCCCTTTATTGTTTGCTATAGCAATAGAGCCACTGGCGGCAGTGATTAGAAGGGATCAAAATATTGTAGGATTTAAATATGGGATACATGAGGTAAAAGTGACACTCTATGCTGATGACTTGTTGCTATTTTTGGGAGATGCGGAAGGTTCCTTGGGGATGGTGATGACGGTTCTAGACGAATATGCCGGTATATCTGGGATCTGCATTAACTGGGATAAGTCCAGTAACAGCCATATTTAACATATTTAGTCTCTATGCACAGATAAAATCCAGCAGAATCCAGTGGTACCGCTGCCATTCCATTCAGAGCTTCGGGCGGAAAGTTATGAGCCTCCATGGTTCTGGACAGAAAAATCATACTCTCAGAGACGGGAGGAGATTGCCTGCACAAGCCCAGGGGTGGGCACAAAGTATAGGAGGGGACAGCCTAGGAGATAAGAGACAGCTGCTCTTGTTGAGCTTAGTTTTTTCTACTGGCAGGAGGATCCGTTAGCTGATGCAGCCAGGAAAACTACGTAACTAAGATTTGGACCTGTGATCCATCAACGCCTCCCTGTGGTCACATGCTACATAACACGGTAATTGCAACCTATCTATACCCTATCCTTGTACTACACTCTTGACTGCATACTTGTATATTGTTCTGTATTTATATATATACCTGTATATTTCTAGTGCGCCTTTGGGCGATTAAATATAAAATTAATCTTGGGCTGCTCTTTTATCTCGATACACGAATCCCCACGTCTGCACGCTCGGTTGGTTATATTATACACTACCTGGGTTGGTTTCTGACCTGATATAAACCTGTTGTCGGACGGGGTTTATGTCGAATGAAGAACTGGTGGCAGCATAAGGAAGGTACTGTGTTAGTGAGGAACCCTGACAGTGACGGCCGGGAGGTTTATATGTATATCGCCAGCCTGGACTGGTGATGTATATCCCCCCTCACTGCGAGCGTCTCAGTAACTCATACCTATAAGGGAAGCCTTTCTGGTAACTATTTGCCCTCGGTGCAGCTCCCTGACTGACCTGGAGCAAGTGGTAGTGCCAGAAAGCCAATCCCTGTTGGGTCCTTCTCTCCCCTCCTCCGAGAAGAGTGAAATCGACACCCCCTTCCCCTGTGCGATCCGTCACACCAACCCTACTCTTCTTTAACATCATCTGTCAGAGAAGATTCGGCAGGACCCCAAAAGCATTAAATTGTCAGCCAATCCCACACTTATTGCCAGTTTTAGCCAACCTAATATGTAAGAGGGCCCTAAGTGCTTTAGTTGTAATAGAAGGAACATTAAAACATCTGTGGACATCATCTATCAAGAGAAAGACGGGATCCACTCATACACATTAGATAATTATTAGTCAATTCTGACGCTATTGATAGTTTTGACCAACTTTAGTCTAGTGCGTATGAGGACCTTATCTTGTTTCCTTGCAATATTAGGAACTTTAAAGAAATAAATTCTCTAATATGCTACTCTTATAATAACTCCACCCCTATGTCTCCCCCTTGAATGCCACAATTCTCACTGATTACAGCATTTGAGGGGTTAAGTGGCAGAAACAAGAGGTTACTCTAATTGCTAAACATAAACTGCAGCCTCAGTGACGTCAGCGGGAGTCTCCGCAATTTAATACAACGAATTAACCCCTTAAATGAAACCCTACAACTCCAAAATTTTACCCACAAGCCCTCATATAATTAGTAGTGATAGACATAAAAAAAAACATGAAATGAAATGGTTAACTATATGTAAACCATGTGTCATTTCATGTCGGGCAGGAGAATGTTATAAAAAAGCCGGCAAATATTTCTGCGGCCATTCTGCAATTAAGAACTGTATGAATTAGAAATATATATATAAATTTGTCTCTATGACATGTATAAAATATATATATATATATATATATATATATATATATATATATATATATATATATACACACACTCACTGGCCACTTTATTAGGTACACCTGTCCAACTGTGTGTTAAGACTTAATTTCTAATCAGCCAATCACATGGCGGCAACTCAGTGCATTTAGGCATGTAGACATGGTCAAGACAATCTCCTGCAGTTCAAACCGAGCATCAGTATGGGGAAGAAAGGTGATTTGAGTGCCTTTGAACGTGGCATGATTGTTGGTGCCAGAAGGGCTGGTCTGAGTATTTCAGAAACTGCTGATCTACTGGGATTTTCACGCACAACCATCTCTAGGGTTTACAGAGAATGGTCCGAAAAAGAAAAAAAATCCAGTGAGCGGCAGTTCTGTGGCCGGAAATGCCTTGTTGATGCCAGAGGTCAGAGGAGAATGGGCATACTGGTTCGAGCTGATAGAAAGGCAACAGTGACTCAAATTGCCACCCGTTACAACCAAGGTAGGCAGAAGAGCATCTCTGAACGCACAGTGCGTCGAACTTTGAGGCAGATGGGCTACAGCAGCAGAAGACCACACTGGGTACCACTCCTCTCAGCTAAGAACAGGAAACTGAGGCTACAATTTGCACAAGCTCATCGAAATTGGACAGTAGAAGATTGGAAAAACGTTGCCTGGTCTGATGAGTCTCGATTTCTGCTGCGACATTCGGATGGTAGGGTCAGAATTTGGCGTAAACAACATGAAAGCATGGATCCATCCTGCCTTGTATCAACGGTTCAGGCTGGTGGTGGTGGTGTCATGGTGTGGGGAATTTTTTCTTGGCACTCTTTGGGCCCCTTGGTACCAATTGAGCATCGTTGCAACGCCACAGCCTACCTGAGTATTGTTGCTGACCATGTCCATCCCTTTATGACCACAATGTACCCAACATCTGATGGCTACTTTCAGCAGGATAATGCGCCATGTCATAAAGCTCGAATCATCTCAGATTGGTTTCTTGAACATGACAATGAGTTCACTGTACTCAAATGGCCTCCTCAGTCACCAGATCTCAATCCAATAGAGCATCTTTGGGATGTGGTGGAACGGGAGATTCGCATCAGGGATGTGCAGCCGACAAATCTGCGCCAACTGTGTGATGCCATCATGTCAATATGGTCCAAAATCTCTGAGGAATGCTTCCAGCACCTTGTTGAATCTCTGCCACGAAGAATTGAGGCAGTTCTGAAGGCAAAAGGGGGTCCAACCCCTTACTAGCATGGTGTACCTAATAAAGTGGCCAGTGAGTGTATATATATATATATATATATATATATATATATATATATATATGTGTCTAGATCTATTAATTCGTTTCTTTATTTAACCGGACACTGTGATTTTACTGTATTTTGGAAAAAAAATGCCGGCTTTTGGTGCGATTTTATCGCAACTCACACATCGGGTCCGTTTGCAATCCAATTTTTTCACGCCCCCATAGACTTGCATTGTCGAATCCGATCCGAAATTCGGTGACAATCGCAGCATGCTGCGATTGTCTCGGTCCGAGGACCGGATCCGATCAAAAATCGCATGATGTGAGCTGCCCCATAGAATAACATTGGGATGAATGCAATGCGATTTTTTATCGCATTGCATTCGTCCGTTTTAATCACCAGTGTGACCCCGGCCTAAATGTCACACTGTGATGTAAGACCGGAGAGGGGCCTCAAACTGTCCCTGGAACTGGGACCGTAACTATTCCTGTACTCTTTTGAAGGTAGAAAGGCCCAGGTCTCGGACCTCACTATGCTCCTGTTAAACCATGATCTGCCCCCTCCCCCGCCCCATGAGGCTTTGGACAGAAATTTAATTTAAACAAGACACAAAGACAAAACAGGGATAACAGAAAACCACAAACCAACAATAGGAAGGAGGATAAGGACAGTGAGGAATAAACTAAATGGGAATAGGGACCAGGAGATAAACATTAATGTACTACAGCAAACTACAGATCACAACAACTACAATTCCCACTCTGACTCTTAGTATTTAGCACAGGAAGAAGAATCTTTCACCAGCAAAGAAGAAACGCCTAGAGCTAGTTTATATATGGAGGTGAGATAATGTTAATAGCTGCAGCTGGGACCAATCACCTGTATGCACCCAGCCAGCATGGAAATAGTCCTTAACCCTTTCAGCACTGATGGAAAGGAAAGCCATTTAAAATAGGACACAAATCACACTGTCTCTAAAGACGGAGTATATCAGCTAGTTCAGTCCACACCTGCCAATGCTCATCTGTATATCAGCCGGACCTGTCCGCACCTGCCAGTGCTCATCTGTATATCAGCAGAACCCGTCCACACCTGCCAGCGCTCATCTATAAATCAGCTGGTCCAGACCGCATCTGCCAATGCTCATCTGTAATCCAGCCAAACCTGTCTGTGCCTGTGGTTCCTGTGTTCCTTAATGCCTGCCTGCATGTGCTCTCCATCCCTCTGGGCCGTTCCTGACTCCTGTTCCTTGGGGGTCAGCTGCCTTCTACCTGAAGTCAGGATAAATTGGATATGTGCCAGTATGGGACATGATTGCTTTCAGCGTGTAAGGTCCAGCAGGGGACCAACAGAGAATTGGCCAAAGAGTGGCAGGGAATTTAAAGGACTAATTGTAAAGTTTTTTTTATTTTACATTTCTTCACTATTTTTTTTACTTTCTGACACCTTTCACTAGTAGAATACCTTACTTTTTACAATTTTACACATTGAGGCTATATCAGATAACCTGTGAAACACTGTCAGACTTTAGAGCATAATTCCTGGATTGACAGGTGTCTTGATCCAAACAAAACAGCCCCATAGGCATAATAAGGCTGTTGAGTTTGGGTCAGGAGACTGTGGTCAGTCCTGAAGTCGTGGTTTGTACTCGAGCCATGCTACACAGCCATCTGAATTCAGCCTTAGGGTTTCTGTCCTGTAGATCACCAATTACCTGTTCTTCCAGAAATATGGTTCTTAGCTTTGTATGTTCTTCAACCTTCAGATACATTTACCTTCTCCTAAACATGACTTCTGTCCTCATATGTTTCTAAAGGCAAAAAGTCCCCTGTACTGGGCCTCCCCAACATCTCTTTTAAAATGTCATACATCCAACATCTAAGGAACCGTTTTATCTAGAATTACATCCCCTTCGCAATGTGTATAATATATAGCAGCAATATATGTCATTCTGCAGTGACACCTTATGCAATCGTCTTTGGGTATATCCATATCTTAGTTTTTACTCTGAGACTTTTTCGACTTACTGTATCTATTTTAAAACCTCATTATAAATATTAGATGAAAATTTTACCAAAATCCCCTAATTTCTCTCTGAGATACCTTTAGCCTCCTGAATTGTCCTTTTTAGAATTTGCCACACGGACAGCATGTACAGTATCTGGCACTGGCTGTATGATTAGAGTCATACTATATATGTTTAAGAATGAAACGATGCGGCATTTCAGAGAAAAATATAGTTTAAAAACATCCGGAAACCGGCCGGGCAGGAGACTACTTGGATAGGACCCCAACGGTTTCTCTCTGCCCACTCCCCTGGAGTGACAGGTCTCTCCCTATACAGGCATGCAGGGAGAAAACCTGTATCTGTTCTATGTGTTGGAAGTGTGCAAGGATTGTGACGGTGCATAACTACAGGCAGAACTGCCCGACCAGTGGACTAGGGTCAGTTTTTAATTCCTCATTGGCCCTCAGTATGTGGCTTCTACACTGTTGACAGCTGACGATTATGTATATGAATATTTAATAACGGAGGTGTACATAGCTTTACACCCAATTTTGGCCATGAGGATGCAGGATTTTTTGTTTGTTTGTTTTATCTCATTACATTCCAATAGCCATAAGTCTTTTCTATTTTCTACTCTTTGTGCAATAAAAGGGTTAATGAGTTGTCTATGTTCCTGGCAGTTGCTGCAGATCATCTGTCATGCACAGTCCCCCAGCTGATGACGTGTGCACAGCTTTTGCGCTGTCATCACTATGCCAGGCATTTACAAAGGAGTTCATGAAGTTTCTCACCATATAAATGGCAATTATTGCCAGATCCAGAATCATTCCTTTACTATCATGGTCTTTACTGCAAAATGGACCCTTGGACATAAAACGTAGCATTTTTCCCAATAAAACATTTAATTGTTGCAAAAGAAAAGCTTTGGGACCTGGGTCCTAAAATAAGAACAGCAGTATTATAAAGGGTGTGATGAGGTTATAAGACATTAAATGCCTAGAAATGCAATCACTTTTACAACACTATCTTACTATACAAATGAATAGCTCTGTTTTATCATGTATATAGATCTACACCTACACAGTGAGAAGTCATTGCACACAATGTCACCTGTTGGTTCGAAAGTTTTATCAGTGGAACTCATTTTTCAAAAGTTAAACACAGAGGTTAGATGTGAAAAATTGAATTATAGAATAGAATCGTAGAGTTGGAAGGGACCTCCTGGGTCATCTGGTCCAACCCCCTGCTCAAGCAGGATTCGCTAAATCATCCCAGACAGATGTCTGTCCAGCCTCTGTTTGAAGACTTCCATTGAAGGAGAACTCACCACCTCTCATGGCAGCTTGTTCCACTCATTGATCACTCTAACTGTTAAAAAGTATTTTCTAATATCTAATCTGTGTTTCCTCCCATTCAGTTTCATCCCATTGCTTCTAGTCTTTCCTTATGCAAATGAGAATAAAGTTGATCCTTCTACAATGTGACAGCCCTTGAGATATTTGTAGACAGCTATTAAGTCTCCTCTGTCTTCTCTTTTGCAAGCTAAACATTCCCAAATCCTGCAACCTTTCCTCATAAGACAGGGTTTGCAGACCGGTCACCATTCTGGTCGCTCTTTTCTGAACTTGCTCCAGTTTGTTGATGTCTTTTTTAAAATGTGGTGCCCAAAACTGGACACAATATTCCAGATGAGGTCTGACCAAAGAGGAGTAGATGGCAATAATGACTTCACGTGATCTAGACTGTATGCTTCTGTTAATAGACTGTTTTTAGACCGTTTGTTCTTAATACAGATGTAGCAAAGTTCAACTTTTATCAACTCATTATGGGAAAAAATAAAAACCTCAATTTTCCTTTTTGTTTTTCCATTTTAAATTTTACCTAACACCTTATTTGTGCAGCATGGTGAATTATCTCCATTCTGGGGGTTAGGCTGGGGTCACAGGACCATGGATTCTCTCAACCGTGAGAATTGGGTCAATTATTCTAATGACACTCTGATCAGAGTGTGATCAGAGTATCAGCTTAGAGTGTCCCAACTCTCTCGGATGTGAGAATCAGAGCCCACTGTGAGGAGAGGATTGAGAACAAAATGTCTCCATCTTCTCCATTCTGTGAGGCTGCAGAAATCGGACTACCCTCAGATGTCACCATTATGAACACAAGCTAAAAACTGAAAGATGTTTGTAATCACACTTATCTCTACTCTACTCTTGGCACTGTGTTCTCACAAACAGCTCTGCTACCTGGCACTTTTTAATCACCAAAGCTCTGTAGTGAGATCAATGATTAGAGAAAGGAAATCTGTCATTACATGTCTCAAACAGGAGGAAGCCTGTCCTAAGCTATTGTGAGGCATGTTCTTTTTCCTCCTGTATGTTGCAGCCTGCTTATGATTGGTCGACTTTATACAGGTGAAGAGTACACACAGAGAAAAATCTCTAGTGATGCCCAATTGGGTTTTTCATAAATTATAACCCACACTTTAATTAAAAAATAAAAACAATATTTGAATCAGCTCTGCAGCCAATATTGCATTATGTGGCCAGTTTAACATGCTCGCACTACTGAAAGGTCCTCTTTAAACACTTTTCTCCAATTGGATAATTGATATGTAATATTTATTCTAGGGGCCAATACAATCACAATGATACCAAATTTATGTTGAATTATGTTTTACTTCTCTTGCACAGAAGAAATCAATTAAAAAAAAACCTTTTCTATATATTTGAAGATTCATAACTTTTTTGTGTTTTTGTAGTCAGAGTTGTTTTAGTTTTTTTTTTTTGCAGAACAAACTACTGTAGTTTTTACTGGTAGTCTTTTTGGTCACATAAAAGTGTATTATTTATATTTTTACAGCATCTAGCTTGCATTATAATTAACATGTTAACTTAATTCTGCAGTTAGATACGATTACCACGATATCCAAATTGTATATGCTTTATATTTCACTTTGGAGCAGAAAATATTTTTACATCAAGTTTTTTTGGGGAGGGGGGATTCATTATATTCTAAGAGCTATAACGTTTTATTTTTTTTTGCTTGCAGAACTGCTTGCCTTTTGAGCTGTACTTTTTATATATCTTGTTTTTTGCATGGACTTGAGTTTTTTTTTTTCTTAGAAATAAAACATTTTATATTATTACAGCTGAGATTTGGGGTGGGGGTAGTCATGTATTTTTATGCAGTTTTGCATTTCTTTTGCCCCCCAGTGGAATCTTATAGGCTTCTGTATATGGCACATATGGAGGGCATTTGGGGTCTCCAACTACCATGGAAACCTATCAGTACCCTGTGATTGCACTTGGGGGGTGCAAATGGGCAGATAGAGGGAGTAATCTCTCTCCCACAAGGTCTTTAACTGTGCAGTCAGTGCATCTGTGGCTTGTAATAAGTTATACAGCCAGGATCACACATAGCCTGTGCAAGCAAAGCTGTATGTAACATCCAGCTCCCACAGTTGACGGCATGGGCCCAGCTTCTGGGCCCGCTCAATCCTCGTGCCCTATATGTATACCATGGTGAGGAAAATAACATTACACCATGATGTACATGTATGCCAGGGTGACCCAAGGGGTTGCAAATATTTTTTGAATGAGAGCTTTGTTGCAATTTTTAAGGGAAAGAAGATAGTACAAATGATTATATTCCAGCGACATGCAAACAAGCCCAAAGACCCCACACTGGAGGCGCCTCTGCAGTCATGGTCCCTTTCGTTCCATTTTTTCTTTTTTTATTTTCTTTCCATAAAGTCCTGGACAGTCTGGACCTTTTTTTTCCCAGTGCTCATAAAAATTTGATGCATCATTAACTTGTTCGTGACGGTAGAGAAGCTTGTACAGGTTATTTGTCAGTGTGAAAACATATCGGTCTGTTTCTGAATTTGTTGTCCAACACAAAATAATTTTGGCATCCTTGTCTGAGGGGTGGCACAGTATAAACCCACCCCCCCATCTGAAAAGGGGGAGGAAAAGACAAAACCTAAAGAGAGGGTGCCAAAAATCCCCTGAAGTGATTGTATTTAGCATAAGAGACGCTGATTGTGTTACTGTATTGTCAGCACTGATACATTGTATGTCCCTAATTATGTTACCACATGGGTCAATGTGTTGTCTGCTAAGCTTTGGCTTCATTCGTGGTAATTCCTGGATACCTACAGTCCATAGGGAATGTGTCGCCCCTCCGCTCTTGTTGAGGAACAACAGCTCCCAGCATGCCCTGTACAAGCGTGTGCTGAAGGAGCAGAGTGGTGGTTACTTGGTTGCAATGGAGAAAACACTTTGCGGAGTAATCCTGAGGCCGGGGTCACGCAGTATAAAAATCAGCCCCATTCTCATCCTGGAGAGTAGAATGATTTCTTCTCACTTGTCATCCATGTACAATCCGTTTTTTACTCCGCTATTAATCTGACAGGGCCCGTTACAGTTTCCTGTGTTACAGAACTGTAATGAAGCCATACTGTGGCACCCGATTATTTTCTTGCACCCATAGACTTGACCTCAGAGTCAGATCCCGGCACGCAGATATTTTTTTCATAGACAAATTCTGTCACTGAAATAAACGTCCATCTGCACGGCCCTATAACACGGGTCATAGTGCGGCCCTATAACACGAGTCAGGATGCGGCCCTATAACACGGGTCATAGTGCGGCCCTATAACACGAGTCAGAATGCGGCCCTATAACACGGGTCATAGTGCGGCCCTATAACACGGCTCATAGTGCAGCCCTATAACACGAGTCAGAAGGCGGCCCTATAACACGAGTCAGAAGGCGGCCCTATAACACGGGTCATAGTGCGGCCCTATAACACGAGTCAGGATGCGGCCCTATAACACGAGTCAGGATGCGGCCCTATAACACGAGTCAGGATGCGGCCCTATAACACGAGTCAGGATGCGGCCCTATAACACGAGTCAGGATGCGGCCCTATAACACGAGTCAGAATGCGGTCCTATAACACGGGTCATAGTGCGGCCCTACAACACGGCTCATAGTGCGGCCCTATAACACGAGTCAGAAGGCGGCCCTATAACACGGCTCATAGTGTGGCCCTACAACACGAGTCAGGATGCGGCCCTATAACACGAGTCAGGATGAGGCCCTATAACACGAGTCAGGATGCGGCCCTATAACACGGGTCAGGATACGGCCCTATAACACGGGTCATAGTGCGGCCCTATAACACGGGTCATAGTGCGGCCCTATAACACGAGTCAGAAGGCGGCCCTATAACACGGGTCATAGCGCGGCCCTATAACACGGCTCATAGTGCGGCCCTACAACACGAGTCAGGATGCGGCCCTATAACACGAGTCAGGATGCGGCCCTATAACACGAGTCAGGATGCGGCCCTATAACACGGGTCATAGTGCGGCCCTATAACACGAGTCAGGATGCGGCCCTATAACACGGGTCATAGTGCGGTCCTATAACACAAGTCAGGATGCGGCCCTATAAGGGTGTGTGCAGACGCTGCGGAATCCGCTTTGGATTAATCCGCACGGATTTTGCAAAAACCGCAGATAATCCGCAGGTCAAAAGACCTGTGGATTATCTGCGGTTTTGCCTGCGGTTTGGTCCTGCGGATTCACCATCTCCACAATGGTGGAGATAGGAACCCACTGCGGATTCCGCAGAAAGAATTGACATGTCAATTCTTTCTGCGGTTTCAAAACCGCAGCAAATCCGCGCGGATTTTTCCGCAACGTCTACACAGCGTTTTTTTTGGACCATTCATTTGAATGGTACTGTACACCGCAGCTAAAACTGCTGCGGGTTCGCAGCGGCCAAAAACGCTGCGGAAACCGCAGCGTGTGCACATACCCTAACACGGGTCATTGGGCGACCCTATAACACGAGTCAGGATGCGGCCCTATAACACGGGTCATAGTGCGGCCCTATAACACAGCTCATAGTGCGGCCCTATAACACGGCTCATAGTGCGGCCCTACAACACGAGTCAGGATGCGGCCCTATAACACGAGTCAGGATGCGGCCCTAAAACACGGGTCATAGTGCGGCCCTATAACACGAGTCATAGTGAGGCCCTATAACACGGGTCATAGTGCGGTCCTATAACACAAGTCAGGATGCGGCCCTATAAGGGTGTGTGCAGACGCTGCGGAATCAGCTTTGGATTAATCCGCACGGATTTTGCAAAAACCGCAGATAATCCGCAGGTCAAAAGACCTGCGGATTATCTGCGGTTTTGCCTGCGGTTTGGTCCTGCGGATTCACCATCTCCACAATGGTGGAGATAGGAACCCACTGCGGATTCCGCAGAAAGAATTGACATGTCAATTCTTTCTGCGGTTTCAAAACCACAGCAAATCCGCGCGGATTTTTCCGCAACGTCTACACAGCGTTTTTTTTGGACCATTCATTTGAATGGTACTGTACACCGCAGCTAAAACTGCTGCGGGTTCGCAGCGGCCAAAAACGCTGCGGAAACCGCAGCGTGTGCACATACCCTAACACGGGTCATAGGGCGGCCCTATAACACGAGTCAGGATGCGGCTCTATAACACGGGTCATAGTGCGGTCCTATAACACGAGTCAGGATGCGGCCCTATAACACGGGTCATAGTGCGGCCCTATAACACGAGTCAGGATGCGGCCCTAGAACACGGGTCATAGTGCGGCCCTAGAACACGAGTCAGGATGCGGCCCTATAACACGGGTCATAGTGCGGCCCTATAACACGAGTCAGGATGCAGCCCTATAACACGGGTCATAGTGCGGCCCTATAACACGAGTCAGGGCGCGGCCCTATAACACGGGTCATAGTGCGGCCCTATAACACGAGTCAGGATGCGGCCCTATAACACAAGTCAGGATGCGGCCCTATAACACGGGTCATAGTGCGCCCCTATATCACGAGTCAGGATTCGGCCCTATAACACGGGTCATAGTGCGGCCCTATAACACGAGTCAGGATGCGGCCCTATAACACAGGTCATAGTGCGGCCCTATAACACGGGTCATAGTGCGGCCTTATAACACGAGTCAGGATGCGGCCCTATAACACGGCTCATAGTGCGGCCCTATAACACGAGTCAGGATGCGGCCCTAGAACACGGGTCATAGTGCGGCCCTAGAACACGAGTCAGGATGCGGCCCTATAACACGGGTCATAGTGCGGCCCTATAACACGAGTCAGGATGCAGCCCTATAACACGGGTCATAGTGCGGCCCTATAACACGAGTCAGGGCGCGGCCCTATAACACGGGTCATAGTGCGGCCCTATAACACGAGTCAGGATGCGGCCCTATAACACAAGTCAGGATGCGGCCCTATAACACGGGTCATAGTGCGCCCCTATATCACGAGTCAGGATTCGGCCCTATAACACGGGTCATAGTGCGGCCCTATAACACGAGTCAGGATGCGGCCCTATAACACAGGTCATAGTGCGGCCCTATAACACGGGTCATAGTGCGGCCTTATAACACGAGTCAGGATGCGGCCCTATAACACGGCTCATAGTGCGGCCCTATAACACGAGTCAGGATGGGGCCCTATAACACGGGTCATAGTGCGGCTCTATAACACGAGTCAGGATGGGGCCCTATAACACGGGTCATAGTGCGGCCCTATAACACGAGTCAGGATGGGGCCCTATAACACGGGTCATAGTGCGGCTCTATAACACGGGTCAGGATGCGGCCCTATAACATGGGTCATAGTGCGGCCCTATAACACGAGTCAGGATGCGGCCCTATAACACGGGTCATAGTGCGGCCCTATAACACGGGTCATAGTGCGGCCCTATAAAACGAGTCAGGATGCGGCCCTATAACACGGGTCATAGTGCGCCCCTATATCACGAGTCAGGATTCGGCCCTATAACACGGGTCATAGTGCGGCCCTATAACACGAGTCAGGATGCGGCCCTATAACACAGGTCATAGTGCGGCCCTATAACACAGGTCATAGTGCGGCCCTATAACACGGGTCATAGTGCGGCCCTATAACACGAGTCAGGATGCGGCCCTATAACACGGCTCATAGTGCGGCCCTATAACACAAGTCAGGATGCGGCCCTATAACACGGGTCATAGTGCGGCCCTATAACACGGGTCAGGATGCGGCCCTATAACACGGGTCATAGTGCGGCCCTATAACACAAGTCAGGATGCGGCCCTATAACACGGGTCATAGTGCGGCCCTATAACACGAGTCAGGGCGCGGCCCTATAACACGAGTCAGGGCGCGGCCCTATAACACGGGTCAGGGCGTGGCCCTATAAGGGCAGTTTCACACGTCCAGATAATTCCGGTACCGGAGCTATCCATGTCCGTGTGTCCGTGTGCATACGTATGACATCCGTGTGACATCCGTGTGCTATCCGTATGTCCGTGTGTACCATCCGTATGCTGTCCGTGCGTCCGTGTTTTTAAAAAAAATATTTTCAGTGTTAACCCTTTGACTTTTAAAAACGCACACGGATCGCACACGGACAGCATCCGTGTGCGGTACGTGTTTACGCGGACCCATTGACTTGTATGGGTCCGTGTGATCCGTGCCGTTGCATATAAACTGACATGTCAGCGTGTTTTGCACACGGACACACGGTCCGTGAAAACACGCTGACATCTGCATAGACACATTCACTCGAATGTGTACGTGTGTCAGTGTCTTCGGTACGTGATAAAACTGTCACTACACGTACCGGAGACACTGACGTGTGAAACTGCCCTAACACGGGTCAGGGCGCGGCACTATAACACGGGTCAGGGCGTGGCCCTATAACACGGGTCAGGGCGCGGTCCTATAACACGGGTCAGGGTGCTGCCCTATAACACGGGCACAGGAGCACTCGTCCGAGCTGTACGGTAGTGAGTGAGGCCTTAACCTGTGACTTCCAACATGTCCTATTTAAGGCTGTGTTATAGGCCATGCCAGGAGAGTCTTCATACTTCCAGTGGACCTCAAGCTCTCCCAAGTATCCACGCTTTACCTCATATGCTTCCTTGCCTCACAACATGGATACATGTCCAGCAGCTGGGAGTGGAAAGCTGAGTGGTCACTTAGAAATGTGCCGCAGTAGGGGATGGAAAGCTTAGTGGTCACTCAGAAATGTGCTGCAGCAGGGGAGGGAAAGCTGAGTGGTCACTCAAAAATGTGCCGCAGCAGGGGAAGGAAAGCTGAGTGGCCACTCAGAAATGTGCCGCAGCAGGGGAGGGAAAGCTGAATGGTCACTCAGACAAGTGCCGCAGCAGGGGTTCGAAAACTGAGTGGTCACTCAGAAATGTGCTGCACTAGGGGAGGGAAAGCTGAGTGGTCACTCAGAAATGTGCCGTAGCAGGGGACGGAAAGCGGCGTGACCACTCAGAATAGTGCTGCAGCAGGGGAGGGAAAGCTGAGTGGCTAATCAGAAAAGTGACACAGCAATGGAGGGAAAGCTGAGTGTCCACTCAGAAAAGTGACACAGCAATGGAGGGAAAGCTGTGTCCACTCAGAAATGTTCCGCAAATGGTCACTCAGAAGTGTGCCACATCAGGGGAGAGAAAGATGTGGCCATTTAGAGAAACTGGGGCTGCATTTCAACCATTAACCCATGACTCCCAGCATACCCTTTGGACAGGGCATTCTGAAAGCTGCTTACTAATATGGTCAGAGGAAGCTGAGTGGTTACTTGGGAAAGCTGGGGCTCCTCTGCAACCAGGTCATCACTATTTCCAGCATATTCTACAGCAGAGGAACAGTGGCATGAAGAAAAATGTAAGAGGGTAGTCAGGAAGGCTGGGTGGTTACTTAGGAAAGCTGGACTCCACTGCTGTGTGAAACCACCATTCAGGCACCAGAAGTGTCTATAATGCCAGCCTTCATGCTCAGGCATCGAATACCCATAGGAGAGCAGCAGAAATGGGCCTATCTGTGGCGTCACTGGCGGTAGTCATGTACGCCTATGTTCACTCACAGCGTCATTCTTCCTTTTTTATGTGGAAAGATCAGATATTCAGCAGATACCAGGCTGCAGCAATCGCAGGACACATTGGGGTGTTACATTTAGCCTTCATTCTCTGGGCACCTTTTGATCCTTTTTTTTTTAATTACTTGCTGATAAACCTCCTTGGTCACAGCAGCAAAAGGAGTTCAGTAAAAAAGGCTAAGGCTGGAGTCACACTAACCTGCGCAAAATACGGTCAGTATTTTACATGCGTAATACGGATGACAGACCCCTAAACAGTGCTCCGTATGTCATCCGTAATCAAGGTGTGGTCGCGTATTTTGCGCATGTCAGCATCCGTATGTAATCCGTATGGCATCCGTATGGTGAGATTTTCTCGCAGGCTTGCAAAATGGACATATAATGGAGCCCTATGACAGTTTTAACAAAGAAATGAAAGAATAGATATAGACACATAGAATGCATAAATATATATATATTTATACATATATATGCATTCTATGTGTCTATATCTATTCTTTCATTTCTTTATTAAAACTGTGTGAGTTTACTGTATAGCGCACTGAATTGCCGGCTTAGCCAAGAGACACCTGGTGCGTATTTCTCGCAAGTCACACGTGTGGTCCGTGTGTAATCCGTATTTTTTGCGCACCCATAGACTTGCATTGGCGTATTACGGGCGTAGTACGCTGACAATCGCAGCATGCTGCGAGTGGCATGGACCGTAGAATACAGACGAGAAATATACGGCTGGTGCGAGTGACCCCATAGAGAATCATTGGTCCGTGTGTAATGCGTGCTTTTAGCGCCTCTCACTCTCCCGTATTCCTCGCCAGTGTGACCCCGGCCTAAGGCCACTTTCACACATCAGTTTTTTGCCGTCAGGTGCGATCCGGCTTTTTTTTGTAAAACCGGATCCGGCGAAATGCAATGCCGGATCCAGTTTTCCCCCATTGACTTGCATTAGCGCCGGATGGCATTGCGTTTCATCCGTTTTGTGCCGGATCCGGCTACTTGTCTCATTCCGGCGTCTGGAAAAAACGGCTACTGTAACGTTTTTTGTCTCTGGCGAAAAAGCCGGAAGCGCCGGATCCGACGCTTACGGCTTTTTGCTACAATGAAAGTCTATGGGCGCCGGATCCAGAAAAAGACGGATCCAGCCACCGGATCCGTTTTTTTAAGTCTGCGCATGCTCAGATCCAATTGGCCAGCCCCCAGAAACAGATATAACCTGCTAGACGGATCCGGCAGAAAAACGGATCCGTTTCTACAGTTCTCCAAAATTTATGCCGGATCCGTTTTTTCAAAAATAGCCGGATCCTGCCTGACGGCAAAAAACTCATGTGTGAAAGTAGCCTAAAAGGGACTGCAAGTCAAAAAACGCATGTGAAAACATGCAACATGTGAATTAGAAGAATTTGGCTACTGTAAAATACTAAAAAACTGATGGAAAAAATCAGCCAAAGTGCCGTGTGTACAGCAGCCCTTGAATGACGGAGCTGTGACCATTAGGACGGTCTCCGAAACACTTCATAGGGCAATAAGGAAGCTGACTGGTCACCCTAGTAATGCGGGCACAGCAGCGGCCGCCATGTCAGGACAATACTTGCACAAGTGACACATGGCTGGTGCTGGAGCCGTGGCCCTGGCAGCACACAACAAACACAGCAGCGGCGGCCATGACCCTGCGCCCTGACTGGAGAAGGCGGGCTCAGCACTGTTGATACACAAAGGCGGCAAGCACGGTGCTGTGTGTACATGACGCCGGCGGCCCCACCTCACAGCGCCACTCCTCCTCAGTAACATTCCATAATAAGGAGAGTGTCCTAGTGCCGCTCAGTCACCGCAGGAGCACCGCGCCGTGTACACACAGAGCTGCCGGCGGAAGCCATTATTATTATTTCTGCCACCTCTGCCGGACTATTCTACGTTCCGCAGCGCCTGGTGAGGAGCCCCGCGAAAAGGTAAGTGGCAGAGCTGCGGGGGCTGTGTGTGTATGTGGGGGGCATCTCACAAGGCTGGCAATGTGACAGCCTTTATCACACGGTGCGAGGGGACAGCCTGGATCATGTGGAGGGATGGCTGGGCTCTGTGGTGCAGATCCAATATATACTGCTCCTATGAGGACCATTAATATTCAGCCTAGGCAGGTCCGTGCCCGGTGCCATATCATATCTGTGCAGCATGGATGTGACCGTGTCGTTCACCATGGAGGATCCTTTATTTATGGGGGGTTTTGGCTTGAAGACCCCATGATCTGGGGGTGATTGCCCATTGATAGATGGATCTGCTTCAATAGCATGTGGCTGTTGCATCAGATTCTGCCTTCCTCTATGGCAGAGGGTGTAATGAGGAGGAGGATGAGGGAGCTCAGGGAGTGGCCATGTACCTTTCCTATGTACTCGATGCTTTTTCTTTTTTTTTTCCTGGTAACTCAGCCCTTGGAGAGAATTTTCTAGACACCGGCGCGTTTTTCTCCCACAAATTCCTGTCCGGAGCGTCATCTTCTCTCCATTACTACTAACCGGTCCGTGGCTGTATCGTACATCCATGTTTTCCGTAAATGGTCTCCTCTACCTGAAATCATATACGTTTCATTTTATAATAACATATTAATTACAGTTTAATGTTAGAAATGGCTTCCTTTTCCAACTGAAGAATCATTTTCTCGTGGCCCATTGCTGGATTATTCTAGTCGCCTGATATAGATTTTTTTGGAAGTATCTGCTGGAGAAATGCGTCTTGTACGATGCAGCGTGGACGTGTATCTATCACTTCTAACACGGTAGCGGAGTAGATCTTCACCTGAGTAAGAGGTAGACCCTACAATGTAACAGTCAGGATTGTTCATTATTGTATACATAGATTTTTTTTTTTCGTTGGAGACCCTGAAAACAATGGGTTCACTTGGTGGGCTTGAATCATGCTCATGGCCTTGGAATGTATTTGATTGACTGGTGAGGGTGGAGAGGGAGCCGGGAGGGGGCGAGGCGGTGCTTGGGATTCGCAGTGTGCTGGAGGAGAATAGCTAGTACTTTTCCACTCTCTCCTCACTGCCCCCCCCCCCCACCCTCCATTTCTGTCTAACCCGTGATCATAGAGCGTCACGTGGTCCATGTTGCACACTGCAGTATTGACGTTTATACCATCCTTGCAGGCAAAGAGCCAAGCGCAGCAGCGGGATCAGCATCAGCCACACCGTCTACATCAGCGAAACGCGTGGACACCTTATTTAATTCCCTTTTATTGACGCAAATCGTCATCATGAGCAAACAAGAGATGGGACGGTTCAATATCTCTCCGGATGAAGACAGCATGAGTTCTAACAGCAATGACGATTTTAATTATCCGGAATATCCAGCCAAAAAGTCCTCAATTAAAGGGTTAGCATGCATTTCTCTATCTCAATTTTACCACCATCCAGAGACATAATATATATTATACACACCCTGTGTTAATGCAACCTTGTGGTCAGAACCTAACAAGGCACTTGAATAAAGGACTTTTAACATTGAAATCTATTTCTGACAGTATGCTATTTTCATTCCAGCCATTACGATATGGATCCAGAAAACCAGAATTTTTTGCTTGAACCCACATTGGCGAAAAAGAAATGCGAGACAGAATATGTAAGTCGAATAGCAAACGTCCAATAAGCCGATGGGCCTGATCTTATTTGTAGCTATGAAACGTGACTGATGGATCCTGTTCTTTCAGCTCCCGGGCACCACATCATTTGGCATGTCAGTATTTAACCTCAGTAACGCCATCGTTGGAAGTGGAATTCTGGGTCTATCCTATGCCATGGCTAACACTGGGATTGCACTTTTTATGTAAGTTTTATGTTGTGTTATTTTTCTTCTATTTTATTATTTTAGTATAAAGAACTCTTGTGCTCTCAGTTGTGTCTTTCCGTTAATCGCCACTAGAGGCAGTAGTTGTGTAAATGTTTCAGAACAATAATGCCCATTGTATCAATGGAGCAATGCTCGTATTGTATCACCGCTGACATGTTAGTTCTCGATTCTCGCAAGGACAAAGTATCATCTGTAGTGACCTTCCCTGTAGCCTGCCATTTAATGTGCAAAATCAATCACAATCCTGCCTTGGGTTTGCTACTTTGTATCTCTTGATACTTCCTAAATATTATTATTTACATTTCTGGTTGTTAACAAATGACGTATGATAATTACAACCTTTTAGTGATAAAATATGGAAATATGTTACCGAGGATCAGTTCCTATTCAAATGAATGTAGCTAATCTGCAGTACCTGGCAGCTGCCACTAAGTAGTTGACCAAGTATGTTTTACATTCACAAAAGTTTTACGTTACAAACTTACCCTTATGATAATCAACAGCTACTAAATCATGTGCAATATTTACTGTAAGGTGTAGAATGACGTCGCAGATCTTGACTCAAGGCCATAATTCCATGAACGATGGGGTTGCCTTATTTTAATGCATCATTTTTTTTTTATTTTTTTTTTTCCACACAGGATCCTATTGACATTCGTTTCAGTATTCTCTCTATATTCTATTCACTTATTACTGAAGACGGCAAATGAAGGAGGTGAGTTTTTGGTCACATTGTGAAAATATCAAACAATTTCCAGATTGATTATATTCCATGGCAATGACGTGTTCTCTTCTACAGGTTCTTTATTATACGAGCAACTGGGGTTTAAAGCGTTCGGCATTTTTGGAAAACTTGCAGCTTCTGGATCTGTCACCATGCAGAACATTGGAGGTGAGATTGTCTTTGCACTGTAATGAAATGACCTCCCATTACATCACAGCTTATGTTTCAGACATTGTCTTATTCTTATACTGCTTTTTTATTTTTCAGCTATGTCCAGCTACCTCTACATAGTGAAATATGAACTGCCTCTTGTGATCAAAGAATTAATCGGCCCAAATGTTGATCCAAAGTATGTACATTGCTCTACACATTCATTTTATTTGCTCATATAGTGTTTATCTTTTGTCCTAATGTTTTTATCTAAGAAAAACCTTTGACAGAAGGATCTTTGAATAGACTCATTATTTATTACAGTTCTGATATATTTAAGATATTTATCCCAAATATTTAAGCCAAGTCTATTACGTATATAATATATTATATGTAGTCTATTATAAATGTACATCACTTGCTTTGTGAAAGCAATTAGTAGAAATTTCTTGCCACTCCTTTTATATAGTTGAAGAAAAAAAAAAAATTGTCACGGGGCAGTTGGGACAAAGCAGGAGATGTGGAACCTGGGCCCCTGAACTACCCCTCAGGCTAAGGGGTTGCCCTGACTCTCCTTAACTTGGGGGTACACTTGAAGGTAGTGAGGCCCAAGTCCCCGACCTGTCCCGATCTCCTGTTTAGCCCTGAGCTAAACCACCAATCCCCTCCTCAGGAGGTGAGACAGGGAATAAGTGAACTGCACCCAATAACTCACAAAGGAAAATAAAACAGACACCACAGGGTTAAAGCAACTAAAACCCAAAACTTAGCTTTGCTCTGTTGCAAATGCTCCAAGCAACAGAGTAAGGATCCGATCAGCATCCAGCAGCAACTCCACTGCTCTAGATATGCTGAACCCACTCTCCACCAGGTAGGTCCAGTCTTCACCACGGTTGGATAACAAATGAACAATATTACCAACAGTGACTTACTGCACATGACGACCTTTTATAGGAAGGAGGGCGGAGTAGTCACCACTTGTTGGTTAATTCACACGTGTAGTAATCCCAGCGGCCACCGGTGGCAAAACCAGCACCCAAAAGCAACTACAGTTGTAGTAAACCCCAGCGGCCACCGGGGGGGAAAAGGTTTCTATAAGAATCCACATTCTGCCACGGCTCCAAAAATGGACCGTGACAATAATAATCTGAGCAGCACACCGATGTTCCTTTATGCTGGCTTTAAGAGTACCACCCCGAGGCCAAAAAGTAGATCTCTCAAGTTTTCTGTATGTGTGAGTCATTGTTGACTTGCCGTAAGCGAAAGCACAAGTCATAAATATGCTGTTGTCACATTGCGACCTTACTGACGTTCTTGAACTGCATCATCAAGTAGAAGACAGATCATACCTGGAGCAGGTCCTCCATGAATATCTATTTCTGTAGCAGTCCCACGTCTGTTACAGTATGTTCTGAATTCATCTGGAGGCCAAACCGTCTTCTAACGTTTCGCAGAGAATGTTGATGGTAAAGGCATGTTTGTTTCGTGACTTCATGCACCACAGCTTCTGCCAAGAGCATTCCACAGTTATGTATGTGGGTGGAGGACAGTGCTCTTTTGAGTAGGCCATTACAGAATATTTTCAAGTTGTGTGTTTTTTTTTTGTTTTTTTTTTCTTTTTCCTTAACCCACTGCTATAAACAATATATTGGTTCATGCAAGAAATCGGTCATCTAGAGATTTAACGTTCTTCATCTTAAAGATGAAACGTGGTTTACAAGTTGGATGTATTCACCCCAGGCTTCATTCCATACACTAGACCCTGCAGTTATACCATAATTACCCACTTGCTCAAATATTCTCATTACTTTTTAAAAGAACACTTTGATTTTTTTTTTTTTTTGTTTGATGCCACTACTATGTATTTTTTTTTCCTCTTACTTTTCTAAGTAAGGTTTTGTTTTTTTGTATTCCAGTGCTTGGTTCTTAAATGGGGATTGTTTGGTAGTGATGGTCTCGGTCTTCCTCATTCTTCCTTTGTCACTGTTACGAAACCTAGGTAAGTTTTGCTGCATCACTGTGATCTGTTGATGAATTATGCAAAATGAAAATATAACCTTGATATACTTGTAAGTTTGAAATGGAATCTGTCAGCAGGATCTCCCCCAGCCCAAAAAAACTATTTATATGCACAAGTAGCTCTTTCAAAGTATAAGTATTACAATATCTTTACATGGCCAGTCCATTCCTCCATTACTGAGAAATCAGTGTTTGAATTGATATGCAAATGAGGCTGAAGATTTATTGTAGATCTGATGCCTCTGTCACTCCAGCTCTATTCCCCGCGCAAAGCTGCTTCCTCCTACTTGACTGACAGCCTCTTTGCTGTGTGACTTTAGACAAAGGAGCAGTCAGCTAAGCAGGAGGAGTCAGCACTGGGCAGGGAATAGAGCTGGAGTGACAGAGACTTCAGATCTACAAATAGTTCTTCAGCCTCATTTGCATATCAATTCAAAGGCTGATTTCTCAGTAATGGAGAAAAGGACTGGCTATGTAAAGGTATTGCTGGACTTATCTATGAAAAAGCTACATGCACAGTTTTGGGGGTAAAATCATGTTGGCAGACTCCATTTAAAATGTCAGACATATACATCTTTGTAAGCCACATGTGTTATTTTACAGTTGTGGATTATTAAACATTTATAGTATATTATAATATGTCATTCAGGCATTTCTGAAGGTCACATCATAGGGGTCTGCTACCGGAGAACTAACAGGACTTAGAACTAATTTCACTCCTATTTTGCCTCCATTACAGGATATCTAGGCTACACAAGTGGCTTTTCCCTGTTGTGTATGGTCTTTTTCCTGATTGTTGTAAGTACATTCTTTTTTCTCTCATATCATTGAATATATGTTAATAAAGTTGATAGCAGATATATAATTATCTATATATCTATATATATATATATATATATATATATATATATTGTAATAAAAGTATATATGGTTTTGTTATTATTTTAGGTGATCTACAAGAAATTTGAAATCACATGTGGTTCTTGGCTCACAAATGATGTCTTTAACTCGACTTTGAACAACACATTGTCCCACCTGACCGCAGAAGCCCACACGGATGGTGCAGAGCTCAATGTAACACATGATGATGATGACATGTGCAGGCCAAAATACTTTGTATTTAACTCCCAGGTAACTACACTTCTGTTCCTCAGACTGTTCTGGTTCCTTCTGTTAAAAAAAAAATAAATCATAAAAATGTATAACATGTTGATGCTGCAAGTAATAAAACATGCTTTTTTTATCTACAGACGGTCTATGCTGTGCCCATCCTGACTTTCTCCTTTGTCTGTCATCCAGCTGTCCTTCCCATCTACCAGGAACTTAAAGGGTATGTTCTTTTCTATTTTAAGCTTGGAAAATAACCCTGACTGCTGCCAATGAATGTGTACTAAACACTATTCTCTCTTTCCACAGACGCAGTCGTAAAAGGATGATGAATGTTTCAAATGTGTCTTTCTTTGCCATGTTTGTCATGTATCTGTTGGCAGCTCTCTTCGGCTATCTGACTTTTTACGGTAAATATTTTATAAATATATAAATATGTATATATTGTTTTTATGTTGCTGTAACAATTTTATAAAAGTAATATACCAGTATATTATCCTTTTTTGGGGGCCTTTAACAGCTAGAGAGCTGTAGAGAGAACGTGTGCATGCATAAAACAAGCAATTACCATGTGCATGACTTTACTTAGTGACTACCCCCTACAGAGAGAGACTTGCTCCTGAGGGATTACAATCTGTGTGGGGGAAAAAGGAAAGAGACAAATATTAGGGGCATAAGGACAATATTTTTCAGATTATAAGACTCTGGATTATAAGACGCACCCCAAATTTTTGAGGAGAAAAATACGAAAAAAATGTTTTTAATAAAATGGTGGTGCTTCTTATAATCCATGCGTCTTTTATTGCTTACCGGGGGTAGTGGCTGCGGTGAAGCGGGGTCCCAGGGTCACTGATGGAGGAGGCAGGGGTGGGGTGATGCTGCAGGGTCGGAAGGGGGGGGGGGTCCGATGTGCAGTGCGCTGCTGCGAGTGTCCCCGGCGGTGCTGCTGGGGTGTCCGCCGCTGCCTTTGCCCGGGGTGTCCACTGCTGCTGCCTGGGGTGTCCGCCGCTGTGGGGGGCCTCTGCCGACATTTCGTGAAAGGCCAGAGGCCCCCGCAGTTTCGTGGTTTCCTCTTGTGCGGTGGACTCTGGGAAAATGGCCACTGGGG
The DNA here is from genome assembly GCF_039654945.1 of Dendrobates tinctorius. NCBI lineage: Eukaryota > Metazoa > Chordata > Amphibia > Anura > Dendrobatidae > Dendrobates > Dendrobates tinctorius. The sequence continues at coordinate 2,198,047 of NW_027361876.1, forward strand.
GCGACGCATGCGCAGATGGAGATCTTGACATCAAGATCTTGGGAGATGAGATTTCAGCACTGAACTGCGGGGTGGCTCTGGCCTTTCACGAAATGTCGGCAGATCCCCCCCCGCAGCAGCAGCGGGCACCTCCTCATCCCAGCCTGCAGCAACGGTACCAGTACGATATATATGCATTGTAAGATGCACCCCCATTTCCCCAAAAAAAATTTTTGGGGAAAAAAGTGCATCATATAATGCGTGAAATACGGTAACTGTCATAGAATCGTGAAAAAAAAAATATATTTTTTATCCAACAGCTAAATAGCTTTTAATTCCATCCTCCATTGAATTTGATATTTTTTGCCTTTTAACATTGAACTGTATTTAGCAGACTATGGAATTTTTCTCATTGCAAAGTGTATTTTGAGTTCGTTTTTTAGTCTGATGATAATTGTTTTCTGCAGGTAATGTTGAGCCGGAGTTGCTCCACACATACTCAAAAGTTGCAGGAGGAATCATTTTCGTAATTGTGCGTCTGGCGGTTCTCATGGCGGTCACCTTAACTGTACCCATTGTCATTTTCCCAGTAAGTGTAAAAATAATATATACATACTTTTATAATTTAGTTTTTTTTCAATATGTTTATTTTCCAGAGGTGGTAGAATAAATAATGTATTCTTTTTATCCCGGCAAATAATGATTATTTCCCTGGCCTTGCTGTCCAGGTAGCCTGTTGACCCTTTCTTTAACCCCTTCATGACCGGAGGTATTTTAGGCTTTGCGTTTTCGCTTTTTGCTCCCCTTCTTTCCAGATCCATAATTTTTCCATCAATATGGCCGTGTGAGAGCTTGATTTTTGCAGAGCGAGTTGTACTTTTGAACACCACCATTGTATTTACCAAGTCGTGTACTAGAAAACGGGAAAAAAATTCCAAGTGCGGTGAAATTGCAAAAAAAGTGCAATCCCACACGGAAAGGGGATAAGCAATCAATAACCCCAGTGTCAGTATGGTTCACATGCCTCCTAGACCACTCTATTATATTAGATGTGATATTTCATATAAATGGACCTGCATCTAATTTAAAATCATCATATACGGTACTTATATGAGCTAAATGCTAATTTAACTAGACATTTCTACAACATGTGGTATTAATGTTCAATGCAGTGTGCAGTCATGATGATATGTTCAGATCGTCTTTCTAAAAGTATATTTTAATGCTGTTCTTGTCTTTTCTTAGATCCGCAGTTCTATCACTCAGCTGCTGTGTGCAGGAAAGGACTTTGCATGGTGGCGTCACATTCTGATCACAGTTGTAATTTTGGCATTCACCAATGTCCTTGTTATCTTTGTTCCCACTATAAGAGACATCTTTGGATTCATTGGTGAGTTGATACCTTTTCTTGTTACCCCTCTAAAATGTGAAGTGCTGCGGAATGTGTTGGCGCTATAGAAATAAAATTTTTATTAATGTTACCACGATGCCACTGTCATACTGCTTGAATTTAGTATCCGTGGGATAGCCATTGTATCATGGCCATAAATAATTTGCCATAACTAGTTTTGTATTTAGTTTCATCCCATAGTCTAATGTACCATTACGGTTTGTAATACAGGTGCCTCTGCTGCTGCTATGTTGGTTTTCATCCTACCATCTGCTTTTTACATCAAGTTAGTGAAGAAGGAAGCCATGAATTCTGTTCAAAAAATTGGGGTAAGTCTTTTTACCTATTTAATAAATAGAGCTGATATTGAAACCTAAAAGAAGCGTTTTATCCACACTGAAACACACAGATTATTTCATTATCATATGCTTGACCAAAGAGGTTTACTTGTCATACTAGTGACTAGTTCCATAAAATAAGCTATATCTCGCAGCATAGCTTTCTCTAATGGTCATTTTTGGAATTTAATGTCTTGTGCCTTTTATATAAAATAACAACTTCTGTTTATTTTTCTAGGCTCTTCTGTTTCTTATCAGTGGATTTGTGGTGATGATTGGCAGCATGACCCTCATTATCATTGACTGGGTACACACTGCGTCCTCTGATGGGCACTAATTGAATTGGTGAGGGACCCAGCACTTTTCTTAAAGTGGAACTGTTCACTCCCAAGCTTTCTACTGAGAATGAAAACCATTTGCTTGCAGTGTCACTTCCTTCAAGATACCATAAATTGTAGAACTCGAGAACTCTTGAGAAATTGGTTCTACACCTCAAATTGGACAATACCATCCTTAATCCTAAGGTTCTAATAGGAGGAAGTAATTTTTATTCCATTCTGGAGAATGGTCAAATTATCAAAACTTTACTGAAGCCACATGGATGGCTGTTGTCAATTACTGTTACTTGTAATTGTTTGTTAATACTTGAATGTGCCTACAGGAACCAATTGATGTGAGTAAATGTTACGCTGATCTGGTGTTAACATGACTTGATGGACACAATCCCCTTATGTACCAAAAATGCTCAACAAAGTCAAGCACTTCTAAGGGGAGCGATGCAAAAAAAACTGTACTTAAGAAATCCTTGTTGGTTTCCTTCAGTATCTTTAAACATCAGTATTTTACGAAATATTTATTTTGTCACATGGCAAAAAAATGATAATATGGAAGGTCTGATTGAAAGAAGGTGTTCAGATTTGTACTAGACAGTTGCTATCGAAATTCATTGTGCAGGTTTACTGGCAGTTCACGATCAGTTCTTGTGACCGAGTTTAGCGCTGACGTGAAGGCCTTGTATCAGAACTTTTAGGCAATACGGGAAATCCATTAATTGTAATCATAATCCACCTACTACAGTGAGGGTCACCAAAGCCTGTATTATATGACTGCGGGTATAGTCCTAGCATGGTACAAAAGTGAGATATTTAAATAGCTAACTTATTGATGCCGGCGGCAGTTTACACCGTGTATATTATTTCAAATATTTAAAGTTTTATTTATGAAAAACTGAATTACTTGAGGATAATTTTTCTCATTTACAAACCACAGGGCCTCACTTGTTTCAGTCATACAATGTTTACCGCGTACATTTCACCGAGTCTTTGTTACAGTACTGTAGGCTACACCGATTCCCACTGCCAGTGAATATGACAGGTACCTGAAAATATATAGCTGGTCATAGCTTTATTTCGTGGCAGGTGGCAATTAAATGTTGAAGCCCCCAAGGTCAACTTTAGCCAGGCGTATTTCACAGTCTGTATGTACAATGACCGGAGTCTACTGACCTCAACTTACAGCTTTATAGTCGTATGCGAGCCTGTGAGTTTGCGCCATAAGACTCGTGGTCAATTTGGGCAGTAGTTTGTGAAATATGGCCTTCTGGACCCAGGCTTAGTCAACGGTTTTATGTGAGGGCTAGATTATTACTTCTGTTAACTAAAGTGTACCTATCAAATGTAATTTTATGAACTGTGCTTCATATCTCCATGATATCACTACTGACGAGAGAAAAAAATGCTAATTTTTTAGGGCGGACATCTGGGCTTCACAGAGCAGTGTTTATGTATGCCATGTCGGCCTACTACTTTGACAGCAACATCAGTGATACTGTCTCGTGAAGGCAGAGAGCCATCTTCGAAGGTGGCCTTCACCTTCACACAGTAGTTACTGCAACACTGGCAAGCCACCAATACTGTAATGCCTGCCATTTATCCGAAAAGTTACAACAATGCTCTGATACAGGCATAATTTTCTAGGTCATTTATATGCTATACAGGTCAATTTATTTCTACACATACCTCTGCTAACATAAATCACAAGATTTACCTTTATTCTTCTTTGAAACTCGTTGTGTATGTACACTACGTCGTTCATTACTATTGCTAACAGCAATACAGGTACTTGACCTTTGCTATGTGTGATAGTCCAGACAGACCCCTTTGCCACTTTTTTTTCGAAGCAAACATTTCAGTTTTTTCACCTCATCGTCTTCCATAGATGACTATAAACTCGTATGTCCTATTTATACAACATTGACGCATCGAAAGGCAACCTATTTTTCAATATTTATGATGTTTGTATAGTAGAAAAATGTACATATATAAATCTGTAAAATATTGCTGTAGATAGGCCTCTTTGTTTGTTGTGTGTTTTTATTATATTCATTATCTCTATAAGGTTTACTCAGAATAGGGAAATCGATCATGAAAATAAGTAGCCTAACCTATTGACACCAGTAAAACTATGGGCTATCTTTTATTACAGTGCGGTGTTTAATTTCAATAGATATTTGTCTTCCGAGATCTAGTTATGTTAATTAGGAAACGCGCCCTTTTCTTTGTGATGGAGAAGAGGTGAATAATTTGCGATTTCATGTTCTCTCGCAGGGAATGTAAGACATCCTGTATGTTATCGTGCAAGAAATGTGTAATATCTTGTATGTTATCATGCAGGAAATGCAAGATATCCTGTGAAATTAACACCCATGTATAAAATAATGCCCCATATATACAATAATGCCTCACTAATAGGCATAATAGCCTTTTTAAGTAACGCCAATTTTTTTCTTTTTTTGTCCAGTTCCCAACCAAAAATTGTTTCTGGCACTGAAAAGGTGATTAATGGGACAAAACCTTTACACCTATATTACTGTATAGAACTGGAGAAAACAGTAGCTTCTTATTAATCTATGAGTAGTGTGTTTTACAGTAAATACTCATGTAATTCATGCTTTCATGAAATTATGCCCTTAGGCTTTCTTAACAATCTAGCATTCACTAAAAGATGAATGGACTCTTCTTGTGAGGCTTACCACTACCTGTTTGCTCTACAAACTCTTAAAGCAACTGGAGAGACGTATGGAAGTTTAAAGGTCCCTATCCATATTAGACTAAGAATGTACAAATCCACTGATTGACAGGATCGGCTAACCATCTAATATATGCATAGGGGCCTCCTGTCTCTCCACTGAAAGGTGGTGATCTTCCTGGAGATGGGCCGCCGCTAAAGAAGTTGGGCAGTGGCTCTCTAGCAGAGATCAGAGGAATGTTCGGTCAGCCGAGCTGAGCATTTCTGTATAATCGAAAGCTGCCGGCCAAATGATTATTTGTCTAACAGTTATCAAATGGTTTTTGGGGGTCTTGAGAAAACAACATTTGTCAGTTAAGGGTCCATTGATGTAAATAAACCAGTGATATCAATTATTTTAACCTTTTTTTATTTCTGGGAGATAGAGATAGTGTCTGATTTTTATTTATCTGGTTGTACTATATAACACTATAGAGGTCCATGTTAGCATCTTCTGTATAAATGTAAAATATGGCTATTGTTCAAGCCAGCAACTCAGTCAGAGCTGTTGGTGAAGACTGAGTTTCAATGAAACATTGTATGCTTTTAAATGATCTTAAATAAATCTGTAATATGAAATACCTAGTCTGTGCTACAATATTTCATATGTTTAAAAAATAAAAATGTATATGCTGTAAAGGAATTATCCTTGGTTTAAAATATTGTATTGACATAATATTGTCCGTGGTTACACTATATGGTCAAACGTATTGAAACGTGCACATTAGGAGCATTTAAGACAATGCTTTCTAAATCAATAGGTCTTTCAGGAAAAAAAAAAGCGACTGCGCTCATCTAAGGTAGTATGTACTAGATGCCATTTGTAAGATAAGGGTGAGAGGGTTTTTCTTACCTGGACAGGTTGGGTATCTGTAGGCACCACTCCACAACTATGCCGGTATCCTTAAACACTAGTCACGGCGGCCTCACTTCAGGGGCGAGTGCTACTCCACTCCGTTGTACAAGGATTCGAGGCTAGAAAAAATGGAGTAGATATGGTTCCAGATGGGAGGACAAGGATTTTCAAAAAAAATCATAAATATTACAGTATAAAACCTTTTTATTTGGGAACATGTTTCAAAGGCGAACTGCCTTCTTTGTTGGCCTGAGGAAGAAGCCAAAATTTGCCTTAAAAACATGTCTCCAAACAAAAGGTTCTGTCTTGTACTGTCCTCCAGAAATCTTTGCACTACCATAAGGCACCTATATCTACTCAGTGTTTTTCTGTCCTCGAATTCTAAATCCAAAGCATTTATGTGTAGTTGGTCTCCCCACCTTCCTTGCAACTGAAACGGCTTACAATTTTCTGAGAAGACTTTCTACAAGATTTTGGGGCCGTGTTTGTTAGAATTTTTTTCGTATTCATCCAGAACAGCATTTATAATGTTGGACAAGCATAGTAGTTTATCCTAAAGGTGTTCAATTGAGTTGAGGACAGGTTTCTGTTAAGTTTTTCCACAACAAACTCCTCTTTCCATGCCTTTATCGGCCTTGCTTTGTCCACTGGGGCACAGTCGCGCAGGAACAGAAAAGCGCCTTCCTTTTCTTCCAGCATAAAATGGTCCAAAATGTCTTGGTATGTTGAATCATTAAGATTTTGCTTTCATGGACTCATCAGATTGTCAGAGAAGTGTGATTTGTCAGTGTCACTGCACAGAACAAGTTTCCACTGCTCCAGAGTCCACTAGAAGCATTATTTAGAAGCATTGCTTGGTGATGTAAGGCTTGCATGTGGCTCCTCTGTGAAAGTACATGCCATGAAGCTTCCAGTGCACAATTTTTATACTGATTTCAATGCTTAATAACTTTTGGAAATCTTCAATTGAGTCAGCAGAGTATTGACCTTGTTTATACACTCTGCACCTCAGCACATTAAGATCCTTCTCTGTAACTTTATGTGGTTTACAATTTGTAGCTTAGTTGCTATTGCTCCAAAACACTTTCAGTTTTAAATAATACCACTCATGACTGATTCTGGAATATGAAGCAAGAAAGACATTTCACTAACTTGTTGCAATGATGGCAGTCAGGGCCGGGATGAGGGGTAGCACCTGCCTACAAGGGGCGCTACCTACTGCCTGCCTAAAGCACACAGAGGTTAGCGATGTCAGTCACTGACACCACTTACCTTTTTCTCTGACCTGCACCCCAGCCGTCGCTACCTCCTGTGATGGTTATGTGTGACTGGACACACCGCCTCCAGCAGGGCAAATTTCTCTGACACACGTGACCCTGGATACACCGCCTCCAGTAGGGAGAATTTAAATAATATAACGTGCAGCCGGATACACCGCCTCCAGCAGGCGAATTTCAGAATTACACGTGTATCTGGATACACCGCCTCCAGCAGGGCGAATTTAAATAATAAAGGGAAACACCAGGGAAACCGATACAATGGAGTGCCCTGCGATAGGGGACGTGGAGACCTCCTGCACTCCCCTGAGTCAGCGTCTCTACACACCCTTCAGTCCCCATGCAGGCTCCGCACCTGGCGCCGAGCAGGAAACCCAAAAACCCCAGCTCGCCCTGCACCCAGCCCCCTCCAGTGAAATGGACGGTGCAGAATGGAGAGGGTTGAGCCTTGCCCCTACTCTCCTGCAGCGCACCTGCTGCTCTCACTGGAGAGAAAAGGGTCGGTTGAAAAGAGACGGCAGAGACAGTAATCCCTAGGCAACAGCCCTCACATGACTGCCCCCAGCTGACTACTTTCCTCGCCCGCCAATCAATCACCTTCGGTACTCCGCCAGCCAACACCTTTGCTGACATAGTACCTTGGGAGGGCAAAATGGAGGAAATATACACTCCCTGGCTGTCTCCCTCCAAACGACCAGGGGAATGCAGCTTCTGAGATGACATAATTTGGCGCGTATTGGGCAAGCCAAAGGGTATGTGCACACGCTGCTTAATCTGCTGCGGTTTATCTGCGGATTATACTGCGGTTTGGCCCTGCTGTTTCACCATCTCCACAAAGGTGGAGATAGGAATCCGCAGAAAGAATTGACATGTCAATTCTTTCTGCGGTTTAGAAACCGCAGCGTCTGCACTGCGGTTTCCATTTCCAATATCTATATATATATATATAACTGAATGTACGTGCGTGTGTATCACCAACCAATCACGAAGCATCTTTCATTTCGCCAGAGCTGTTCAAAAGAAGCTGAGCTGTGATTGGTTGCTGTGAACAACAGTTTTCCTTGCAACTAATCACTAAGGCCTGTTTCACATTTCCGTTTGTTGCCATCAGTCAAAATCCTCCGTTTTGCAAAAAAAAGGATCTGTCTCTCCTTTAAATTTCGACCACTAGCTGATAATGCGTAAAAAAAAAACTGATCCGGTGGCCTCCGTATGTGCCGAAACGGATCCGTTTTTTCACATTCTGGTGGATTTACACTGACATCAAAAAATGGAAATGTGAAAAAGGCCTAAGCATCTCATTTCGCCAGAGCTGGTTAAAAGAAGCTGAGCTGTGATTGGTTGCTATGAGCAAGTTTTCCCACTTGACAACACCTCAGCAGACACTGACTGAGTGGGAGAAATCTGGCATCCCTGGGAACATAAGCTCCCAGCCATTGTCTGCCCCACAGAAAGGAGCACAGAGCACTTTGGTTTTGACCCCAGGCCTCTCTTAAAGGGATCCCCGGTATGCAAGTTAAAACCGTTCCACTCAGCTCTGTGGTTCTGACCCCAGGGTCTCTTAAAGGGATCATTGGTATGGAAGTTAAGGCAAATCCACTCTGCGCTTTGGTACTGACCCCAGGCCTTTCTTAAAGGGATCCCCAGTATGGAAGTCAGGGCAGTTGCCTTCAAATGCTCTGGTACTGACCCCAGGCTCTCTTAAAGGGATCTCCTGTATGCAAGTCTGGGCAAATCCACTCAGTGCTCTGGTTCTGATCCCAGGCTCTCTTAAAGGGATCCCCGGTATGGAAGTCAGGGCAAATCCACTCTGCGCTCTGATTCTCACCCCAGGCCTCTCTTAAAGGGATCTCCGGTGTGGAAGTCAGGGCAATTGCCTTCAAATGCTCTGGTACTGACTCCAGGCTCTCTTAAAGGGATCTCCTGTATGCAAGTCAGGGTAAATCCACTCAGCGCTCTGGTTCTGATCCCAGGCTCTCTTAAAGGGATCCCCGGTATGGAAGTCAGGGCAAATCCACTCTGCGCTTTGGTACTGACCCCAGGCCTCTCTTAAAGGGTTCTCCGGTATGGAAGTTAGGCCGGAGTCACACTGGCGAGGAATACAGGCGAGTGAGAGGCGCTAAAAGCACGCATTAGACACGGACAAATGATTCTCTATGGGGTCACTCGCACCAGGCATATATTTCTCATCTGTATCCTACGCTCCGTGCCAATCGCAGCATGCTGCGATTGTCAGCGTACTACGCCCGTAGTACGTCAATGCAAGTCTATGGGTGTGCAAAAAATATGGATTACACACAGAACACACGTGTGACCTGCGAGCAATACGCAGGTCTTTTGGCTGGTGACAGGAAATGGGCCAATCCATCATCAGGAAGCCTAGACATGCAAATGAGCTCAAAAAGCGCTCCAGACATCCAGGAAGTACGCCTCCACGGAGTACAGCAGCAGCATGGCGTCCATGTACATAAATATGGAGATGCTCATTGTCCTGGTGCAGGAGCGTCCCGAAATATGGGACCCACGAGATGCAAATTATGCTAACCGGACAAGAAAGGAGGCGTCATGGAGGCGCATCTGTCGCCAGATGTACCATGACTTTGGTGACAGACCACATGATGAGCAGCATAAAATTCGTAAGTACAACCCTAAAAACATCATTAACCTTAGCGCGCAAAAAAAAAAATGTAGAATCAGCACCCCCCTTCCTGTGCATGTACTTTTAGCCTCATGAGGCCGTTACATTTGGATGTGACACGTGGCTTCACACAGCCATAATTTGGGGTTAGGCCACAAGCTCCTCATCCTCCTAGACAAACAAATTATTTTAAGTGTAGCTAATGAGACCCTGTGTATCTGCCCAATTACATATGCCACCATGGGTAGAACGCACACCCCAGAAGGCCCCATGCCTAGACTACTGTTTTTGAAAATGTGACCTCTCAAATATGTGAATTTGACAATATTTCCTGTCACATTGCAGTGGAAGATGTGATGAAACGCTGGCGAAGCATCCGGGACCAGTTCCGCCGGGAACGCCAGCAGCGGTCCAGGAGTGGGGATGCTGGATATGTCAAAAGAAAGTACATATACTATGACCGGCTGTCCTTCCTCGCCCCAATTCTGGATCAGAGACCCTAAGTACATACCTCACACCACATTACACAAATACATTACACAAATACTTTACAGGGACAAAAATATTGATGTATTTTTGCCTCTGTTCTATTTCATAACAGAACTCAATCCAACCTTACGGATCGAGGAACGGCCTCAGAGGCAAAGCCCATTATAGATCCTGTAGGGGATGAGGTGGCTGGCCCATCTTCTCCCCCTACAAGAAGGATGGCTGAAGGTGAGGCATCACAGGACAACACAATGGCTGGCCTACACACAACACCACCAGGACGGTCTGCTGCTGACACATCCTGGAAGAGCCAGGCAACTTGAGCAACAGCCCAACTGCCCAGATCAGGTCCTCCCCACAGGCTGCTCTTACATCACGGCGAACAAGAAGAAGGCGCCAGGTCACTATTCAAGAGAGCAGGACCAATGTGGACACAGGGGTGCTCAATTATTTGTCTAGAGTAACTACAGATGATGGGGAGGAGGCCTATGCACGTAGCCTCACTCTTTATCTCCGTGCCCTTACCCATGAGGTCCGGCTCCGTATTAGGGGATGTATTCAGATCCTGCTTGATGCAAGCACCCCCCCCAATACCCCATATGAGGTTTTTGAATTTATGGAGAGGTGGCATCTCTCACCACGAAATTTAATGCGCATGAGACCATCCACACAGATGCTTGCTCAAGCAGGGTCCGAACAGCCCCTAATACGTTGGCCAACACCTCAACCCCTTCCTCCCCCTACCCAACCTTCTATTCCGCAGCCCCAAATGTCATCCTCAAGCCAACCCCACCAATATGGCCACTTGTACCCACCCAGTGTTGGAGGCTGGTCCCAACCTGGTTGGGGACGATCTGGCTATCTTGGTGGGTATGAGCCACGTGCCTACCAGAGCCAACAAGAAGCCCCTCACCATCATCATTACTCTGGCCAGTATCCCCAACAGTCCCAGGAGGCAGGACAATTCCAGCATCATGGGCAACAGTATGGCCCCACACAGGGCGATGTTGGCCACAGTGTCCAACAGCACCCACAGGCTGTTCTTCCCCTTTCCCCTTCCCCAACCTATGAGGATTTATGATTCTGATGGGGGGAGATGTCCAGTGAGTTTTAACTGGTGCTCCTAATAGAAAGGAAAAAACAGGTGTTCTCCATCACCAACATTTAGAACATAATTTAACATTCACATTTTAAACAATGTTTTCCAAACATATGAAACAATCCATCATGACAGGCAGCGCTACCTCACGCCTTTCAGACAGATATTACATGTGTGTACAAAAGAGAATATTTAAACGCGCTATACTGTAAAATGAAATGATGAAAATACACTACTCACTTGCCAAGGCCTAGGAAAGGCATGCTGGCCTTAGTGAAGTAGTCACCTTTTTTGCTATCTCTAGTAAAAAAATTCAAGGCGGCCAGCATTCAGAATATCACGCTCTCTCTATGTCTTAACAAGTGAGTTTTGTATTTTCATATTTTTCCAGTATAGCATGCTTAAATATTCTCTGTTCTACAGACAGGTAATATCTGTGTGAAAGCTGTGAGGTAGCCTTGCCTGTCATGGTGGAATCTTTCTATGATTGGATAACATTATGAGGAAATGTGAGTGTTATCTTGTAGCCTTTATTTTGGTGATGGAGCTCACCTTTTGTTGGCAAATCTAGTTTAATCTAGTCATGCAGCAATGTTGTTATTGCCTAATCTTTGTTGGTGTTTTGTTATGTAATGTTAATTTAAAAAAAAGTTAAAGAAGGCACAAAGGGTCATTTTGCCCATTGCCAAAATTTTCTTATGGCAATATTATGTTTGCCTTTAAGCAAACCAAAAAAAAAAAAGGCAAAACTAAAAATTTGTCTACTCTAGTTAACGTCTCTGTGTGATTTTTCACAATCCCTCACAACATACTAACAGACACAAACCAATGCAATGAAACACTCATAGAATCATAAGGGCTTGAGTAATATATATTTAGATACAATTAAAGAAACAAATTATAACATAGACACAGCATGCTCTTGCCAAGAAGTTGCCCCCTCAGATGAGATAAAGTAATTAGTGAAAATATCACCCACTTTTAGGCCAGAGAGCGGTCTACGTTGAGGGTTCATAGGTGGTCTCACCCTGCGCACATTGTCCGGCCTACGCACAACACCATCAGAGGAGGAACAATCATGTATCCTGGTAAAGTTATGCAGAACAACACAGGCTTTCACAACTTCATTCACATTTTGCTCACTCAACTGAATGGCAGACTGGAGTACCCGCCATTTGGCACAAAGAATCCCAAAGGAACACTCCACCAGTCGCCTAGCACGTGATAGGTGCAAGTTAAAAATTCTGTGCCTGTGGTCAAGGTTGCGCCGGGGATATGGCCTCATGACATTGCGCGATAACTGAAAGGCCTCATCTGCCACAAGGACATAAGGGACTGATTCTTCTGGGGAGCCTGGTAGCTGGCGTGGTGGTGGTAGATCCAACTGGTTGGTGCGTAGCCGCCGAGCCATTATGGAAGTATTGAAGACTCTAGAGTCTCCCGTCCTTCCATAGGCCCCAATGTCAACAATTATAAACTTGTATTGAGGGTCTACCAGAGCCAACAATACAACAGAAAAGTATTGTTTATAATTGAAGAATTGTGAGCCAGAGTTCGGCGGCTTACGCACCCTGATATGTTTGCTATCCAGGGCCCCAATACAATTTGGAAACTGGCAGTCCTCCTCAAAGTCCCTTGATATCCTTAACCAGTCTTCCATCCTGGGCTCGGGCATGACCACTTGATGGAGTCTTGTCCAGATTTCTGTACATGTTGACCTCACTATGCCTGAAATGGTTGACTTTCCAATGAGAAACTCATGGTGGAGGGCGGCATAAGACAGGCCAGTGGACAGGAAGCTGTAGAACAACAGAAATAGTTACGTTTAGAATGGCTAAAGTAAAAAAAAATCAGTTACATGCCGACCAAACTTGGTAGGAATTGAGAGAGAATAACACACACATATTTGGTGGCACAATGACTAAGTGATGTGCAGGACATATTAGATGTAACATTCTGGTGTGTCAGTTGAAACATTGAAGACTCTAGAGTCTCCCGTCCTTCCATAGGCCCCATAAGATGAGGGCATTAAACTTTGTCCAAGAAGGCCAAAAAACATGATTTAGTTCACACATTATGAACATAGAGAATGTGGTTGTGTAGTACATACCGTATTGTGAGTAGAAGTCGCTCCTCTGAAGATATCGCTTTGCGCATCCTTGTGTCCTGAAAGGTTATCCCAGGGCGCACTGTCTCCAAGAGTCGATCAAATGTGGAAATGCTCATGCGACAGTACTGGTAAAATTTCTCCGGATGCTCCCGCAGAGAAGAATAGAGGCGGTGAAAATGACCTCTTGTGAGTCGTTGCCTCAAAAGTGGATGGACCCACATGCGTCTCCTCCTCCGCGGATCCACTATCACAGGGTATGGTTGCCCAAAGCGCCGTGACAAAATCCAGGTAAAGAGAACCTGCTCAGTTGTATTGAATCTCAGACCCTCTGCCATGCTGCACAAAGAACACCAACACACCTCGTGAAAACAAGGTGACAAATGGACAGAATGGAGGCAGCCACCTGTTTCTGAGTGTCTAAATAGGGTGCAGGCTAATGATTTAAATTGTTTGCAGGCCGCAAAACCGTTAAATGTCCATTTTGCAAGGCTGCGAGAAAATCTCGCCATACGGATTGCATACAGATGCCACACGGATTACATACGGATGCAGACATGCGTAAAATACGCGACCTCACCTTGCTTACGGATGGCCTACGGAGCACTATTTAGGGGTTATTCATCCGTATTACGCATGTAAACTACGGACCGTATTTTGCACAGGTTAGTGTGACTCCAGCCTTAGGGTAAATCCCTCAGCGCTCTGATTCTCATTCCAGGCCTCTCTTAAAGGGATCCCTGGTATGGAAGTTAGGACCGTTCCACTCAGCGCTCTGGTTCTGACATGGAAATAAGTTGTCCAGCTCCACGATGTAGTGAAAACAAATTTCTTTTATTCACTTCAATCGATACAGGGTAGAGGTTAAAATGCCAGCATAGAAGATATAGATGTTTGCGTTCTCAATGCGTTTCTAGTGTCTTAGTTACTATTCCCAGGCAGCGCCGGGCTCTTCAGCTAGTAATACTATACTGGTGGCTAGCTTGACCATCATACTGTGTAGAGAGACAGTGTGAGGAGTGGTTACAGTTTGAAGAGGGCAATGTTGTGGGCAGTATAAGAGCATAGTGTGAAAAGTGGCACAGAATCGATATGGAGAGGAAACAGTTTGAAATGGAGGCACAGTACTGAGAGAGGTTAGCATGGTTGGGGGACAGTGTGGAGATATAGAAGGTGCAATGGAAAATTACATAGAAGGGCCAGCTATGGCATAGGCCAGTGTTCCCCAACTCCAGTCCCCAAGAGCCACAAACAGGTCATGTTTTCAGAATTTCCTTAGTATTGCCCAGGTAATAATTGCATCCCCAGGACAGGCAAGAATTCCATCACCTGGGCAATACTAAGGGAATCCTGAAAACATGACCTGTTGGTGGCTATTGAGGACCAGAGTTGGGGAACAATGGCATAGGCCATGGCTCCTAAGGGCGGACAGTGTGGTGGTTATAGCTGATAATGGTAGACAGTGTGGAAGTCATATACTATAGGAAGCTTATTTAGGGTCATAATATGGACAGATATTTTTATGCAGAGGGCTTGACAAAAGAAAGTATGTAGTCAGCTCATCTGTCTGGGTGTATGGGTCCCAACAAAGGTCCAAGCCACGTGCAGATCTGGGCAGAGAGGCCTCAGTATGCACGAGAAAAGGGAGTAATGATCCAGCGATATAGGTTGTACGCCTTCTTAAGTAAAATATAGCTTTTATTGAGCCACTTAAAACAAGCACTTCATCCTTGATCCATATATAAGTACATATACACACATGGTTGGCACAGATGCACAGGTACAATGTTTAAAACCTGGGGCTGTGGATGTGAAAAGTCATGATGGCATTTAGACAAGATGGAGATGAAAATAAAGAGATGACTCCAGAAAAGATGTAATCTATGAGGTACCTGAGTGTAAATGTTTATTTGTGAATGTGACTAATTCTCATCAGTACTGTGGTTCCTGTATGGTCCATAGTCTGATGATGGCTTTTAATAACAACTCCCAGTATTTCCTCACCCTTGTGACATACTGATAGTTGTAGGCTTGTAGGTTCATGGGAAACAATTGTTTATAGGTCTAATATGATATTACAATAAATTGTTGTACTAAGCCTTGTTCTTGTATTCAATTACTCTTGGTTCCGGTCTTGTATTCATGTTCTTATGGTGGTTCTGGCCTTGTATTCATGTACTGATGGAGGATCTGGTAATGCATTAGTTCACTGATGGTGGTTATGGTGACATAGTCAAGTACTGCTGGTGGGTCTGTTGATGTATTCATGCACTGATGGTAGATCTAGTGATGCATTGGCTTCATCTGCCTAGGGCACCAAAATGTTTTGTCCCCGCCCTGGTGGCATTCAATAACAGGACCACGTTCAAATTCAATGAACTCTTTAGAACAAGCTACTCTTTCACAAATGTTTATAAAGGCGAATTGCATGGCTGGAGGGGAGGGGGAGATTTTATATATCTGCCACAATGGGACTGAATGAAAAACCTGAATTCAATGAATAGTTGATGCGTCTCAATATTTTTGTCTGTGCCGTGCATATTAAAGGGAATTTGTCATCAGGTTTTTGCTACATCACCCGAGAGCAGCATAATGTAGTGCAGAGACTCTGATTACAACAGTGTGCCTTTTACAGTACTTTCCTGGGGCTGCAGTTTTAATTAAAAACTATTTATTTGCAATGATTTATCAGTTTTCACAATACTAAGCTCTGTATAACTCTTCCCACACTGCTTATTACTGTGCATAGCCATAAAGTTATCAATTAGTGTTGGAATCGTGGTGGGACTACCTGGCAACAGGTTTACTAGTCCTCTAATTATAATCTGATAAGAAAACCAATAAAATAATAAAACTTTGATTTTATCAAAACTACAGCAAGCAGCCCAGTATGTGACACATCGCCAGAATCACGGGCTCTTTCTCTACATCATGCTGCTCTCAGTTTAGGTAGCAAAAACCCAGTGACAGATTCCATTTTACCATTTAATGACCAGAGACTTTCTTGTTTTTGTACTTTAGTTCTTTCCTTACTTTCAGGAGCCATAACTTTTTTATTTTTCCATTGAAATACATTTAATGTCTTGTTTTTTGAGGGACAAACTGTAGCTACCTAGCCACTCTGTTTTATCTATGATTGGTGGCTGTCATATGTACACAGCAAAGTGGTGGTAGGAGGCCTCCCTTCTTGAATAAGGTGTACTCATATTTCTGTCTCAGACATCTAATTTGTAATCTGATTATAATTTTGTTAATATTTGCAGTAAGAATATAGAGAAATTTAGAAATTTACATTTTTTCATAGACTCTATTTGTCTGTAGTGTTTTGGCTCCCTCTAGTGACCAGTGTCATATTCACAGTCTTCTGTTGTTTTGTTTTTCATTTGTAATGTCTGAATCTCCTCCCTTCTTTTGCAAAGCATTATGGTGTCTTTCCCTCCACTTTCCTCCATTTTCCTTCAGCCTGTATCAAGGAAGCATCTCATCTTTTCCTCTCCCCTTGCGATTGCATCGCTGGTACGTATTCATGCTTTCTGTAGCTATTTCCTGTCCTATAATTGCCTGGTTTAATCAGTCCTGCTCCTGGTCAGCTATTAGTGTACAAATGTTCATTCACAGTGTACTATATATAATATGTATTCCTGCTGTACCCTGTCCTGATTGTATATTATGTTTGTTTATAGTTTCACCGCGGCAGTAAATCAAGTTCAATAAAAGCACAGATTCAATCACAATCTCCTTATTGGACCCCGGAATAGCAGTTTAGCTGTCTGTATAAGCTGCAATGATGTCTGCCTTATTCAGTGAGGACTGAACATATAACTATAGTAGTGTGTGATCTCTATTTGCCATTTGGGCTTTTATTAGTGGGCATCATAGTAGGAGGACAGACAAACTATTATTAAAGCATCTGAAAAGAATGCTGTTCATTTGTATATGGCATGAGACATGTAAAAATTTGGGCACCCCTGGTCAAAATTACAGTTATTGTGAACAGTTAAGCAAATTGAAAATGAAATGATCTCTAAAAGGGCTAAATCTAAAGAGGACACATTTCCTGTTTATTTTAGGCAAAAAAAAATATTGTCTTTTTTTACATTTTAAAAATTACAAAATGCAAAATGGGCCAATGCAAAAGTTTGGACACCATTGTAGATTTGTGTGTGCAGATAACTTTGAACAAACAGACATTAATTAGCCTGTTAAGGTTATGGCTTGTTCACTATCACCATTAGGAAAGAACAGGTGATGAAAATTTCCCAGCTTTTTAAAAACCCAGCCTCCTCTAACCTTGTGCCAAAAAAACAGCAGCCATTTGTTCTACTTAGCAGCTGCCTAGCACTCTGAAAGTGAAAGTGGTGGTGACTCACAAAGCAGGAGAAGTCCATAAGAAGATAGCAAAGTGTTTTCATGTTTTCCTTTCTTCAGTTTGAAATGTAATTAAGAAATGGTTGTTAACAGAACAGTGGAGATCAAGATAAAGTCTAGAAAACCAAGCTAAATTTCAGTGAGAGTTGCTCGTAGAATTGCTAGAGAGGCAAATCAGGACCCCTACTTGACTGCAAAAGACCTTCAGAAAGATTTGGCAGACTCTGGAGTTGTGGTACATTGTTCTACTAATCATAGTCACCTGCACAAATATGGCCTTCATGGAAGAGTCATCAGAAGAAAACCTCCTGTGTCCTCACCTTAAATTTCAGATTGAGAAGTATGCAAAATAATATCTAAACAAGCCTGATGCATTTTAAAACTAGGTTCTGTTGATTGATGAGGTTAAAATAGAACTCTTTGGCCACAATGATCAAGGTATGTGTGGAGAAAAAAGGGCACAGAATTTCAGGAAAAGAACATCTCACCAACCATTAAGCATGGAGGTGGATCAATCATGCTTTGGGGTTGTGTTGCAGCCAATGGCATGGGGAACATTTCACGGTAGGAAGGGATGGATTCAAAGAAATTTGAGCAAATTCTTAATGCAGACATAATATCATCTGTAAAAAGCTAAAGTTGAAATAGCTTCTATAGATGGATAATCATCCTAACAACACATCAAAATCCACAATAGACTACATCAAAAGATGCAAACTGAAGGTTTTACAATGTCCTTCACAGTCCCCTGATCTGAGCATCATTGAAAATCAGTGGTTAGACCTCAAAATAGCAGTTCATGCTTGATTACCCAGGAATCTCAGAACTGGAAGAATTTTCCAAGGAAGAATGGATGAAAATCCCTCAAACAAGAATTGAAAGGCTCTTGTTCGCATGTATGTAATTTGAGTTGCCGACTAGTTCTACCCGCTTCTCTCAATTCTCTCTAATTTAGTTTGCAAATCGCATTCAAGTGGTAGCATGACCACTCGCATGGGGCAAAGAGGGGAATCATTTCACATTGCACAGTGACTGCAAACTTTGCTTGTTAGACCGGAGAACCCCTTTAACGGAAGTTAACCCCAGTATTCCATGTTATCCCAGTTATCCTCATAATGGTCCCACAGTTTCAGCTGTCCCTCCGCTTACCTATGGAGTAAAAATAAAATATTTGCCACTGGTTCTCTTTTTATTTTTAACAAAGCAGTGTCTGCATTTGAATTATTTCATTATGTGGCACTATGTTGCAGATATCCTATAAAGTAGTCATTATAGATGATTTAAAACATGAGAACGGTGATTGCATAAGACAAACAATTCTGAGCACCTAGAGTTATTAACAAAATAGACAGAGCAAAGCCAGGAATTGAGTAAATAGGTCAAGGTAGTTTACGCAGTTGCAGAACCTTCTCAATTGACCAATCGAAGGACAAACTGCCAGTTCTTCTCTCACAGCATTAAATGTACAAGAATAGGGCTATCATTTATATTGTCTTGGATTCATACATTCAAACATTGATATCCCTCTAAGATCTCCAATTCGAAATTTGGGGTCATATTTTATATATTGGGTCAGCTTCTCAGGGAGGATGCTTGGAAGGCGAAGCAACAAGTAGAAATAAAAACAAGGTTCCCTCACAGGAGTTGATAGGAAGTCCAGTGTCTTCAGTCCCTAAAAGGTTGATCAGACTATGCAAAATGATGCTATTATGCTAAGAGGTCACTGATAGTAAATCATCTTGGTGGGAAACCTTCAAAACAATCCTTGGCACCTATTACCACAGACAGAAGCTGCTTCTGACACTAACTTGAACAGATAATAAATATTTTACAAGCTTGCATCAAGTTTCGAAAGCAGGCGACGATAACAAAAGCTCAAATGTATGGTTTAAATTACACAACACCGGAAATTCATTGTATAAATAGTAGTTTCCAGAAAATGTGGTTGTGTGGCTTAGATCTTTACTATAAGAGATACATAAGGCAGTAATGAACCAGTCTGACAATATAGAAAATGTAAGAATCAAAAGGGATATTTCAGGGTCGCACAAGGGAATGACTGTTTTCATAACATGTTGGTCAACAATAGGAATTGTAATAAAATTATAAAATCATTTTTATTTCAATCTCTTACCCTCCAGCAGCACTGCTCTGGCGCTCTCTGCCGGTCCTACAGTGACGTCCAGCATCCATTTTCATAGGTCACTTCACCATTGAATCACTGGCCATACTGGTAAAATTGAACAGCACTTAACTTAATCATTGAGCCAGCAATTGGATGCAATAGTCAAGTGATTTATGAATGTGACATGATCACTACTGAACTGCATGATCACTGAAGTGGTACCAGCTAGTCTTATAGTCTCATAGTCAAGGATTCATACTTGAATGCAAGTTATTGAGATTTTTTGGAAACTGTGTTATGGGTACATGATAAATAAAAATTATCATGACTTGGGATGAGTGAATCTGAACTGCAAAGTTCAGGGTTCGTACCGGACCCTAGTGTCCCAAACCAAATTCGGACATTTTACCGGACATCCAATTTACTGTTCAGGTTCGAATGCCTAATAAAGTTTGTTGATAGGCTGCAGTGCAGCCAATCAATGAGCTTCTAGGCTGTGGGCACTTCCTGAGCCATCACAGCCATGCCATAATTAGCATGGCTGTGATGAGCCGGCACATAACGTGACCCCGACTGTTTAAATGTTAGATCATGAGTACCACCGTCATTTTGTTCTGATTAATGTAGGGGCAGGATGCAGATGGAGTGAGGGACAGAATTCTACTGCTCACTCTACAAAAAAGTCTTCTTGTGTACTGTGTACGTGTCTCAGTGGGAGTACTGTGCCATAAAGCTGATGTGTATCCTCTGCACCGATATATGTGGGAGTGCTGTACCAAAAAGGTGCTGTGTGTATTCTACACCCTCACCTGTAGGAGTACTGTGCCTTTAAGCTTCTGTATATACTCTGCAACCTCGCCTGTGGAAG
Organism: Dendrobates tinctorius; assembly: GCF_039654945.1. Taxonomy (NCBI): domain Eukaryota; kingdom Metazoa; phylum Chordata; class Amphibia; order Anura; family Dendrobatidae; genus Dendrobates; species Dendrobates tinctorius. The sequence continues at coordinate 2,218,647 of NW_027361876.1, forward strand.
TACTGTGCCTTTAAGCCACTGCGTGGACTCTGCAACCCTGCCTGTGTGAGTATTTTAGAAGGAACATGAAGCAACTTGATGGCCATTTAGAGAATTTGGGTACGAGTTGCCATCTAATAGTTCTTTGGTTAGGGACATTTCTGTACCTGCTGGCACCACTAGGGGCTGCAGTGTCAAGATATATAGTCTGTACCGGAAATGCCAGGCTCAGTTGCATTTTTTTAGTGTCTAACCTATTAATCCTGAGTGAGTTGCTACGCAAGCATAACCTAAATGCTGGCTCCTGCTAATACGGACCATAGCAGATGGTGTTGCTGGTGCTGAGTAAAGTTTTCCACATTTCTGCAATGCCAATCCTCCCTTCAGAGGTGGTGACAGTGCCCCAGCTGAGTTGGAAACTTCCTCATCTTCTGCCTTGTGCTTCCACTGAGTCCCTGCTGTCAGGAGAGGATGCTGTCTGTAGTGCATCTACCAGCGTTCCCTTGTATTCCCACATTTTCTGATCACACTCTAGTGATGGAAGTAAGGATGGCATGTTGTGCTTATAGTGGAGATCCAGCCGGGTGGTCACACAGTAATCAGCACTTGTAACAAACCAGGCAGTTCGGCATTCGTGGTGCAGTCACAGGAGCATGTATTGTCTCATGTCTGCCAGGCTGCCCAGAGGCAACGACAAGCTGTCCTGTGGGAGGTGTATTGCCTGGGTCCTCTGTATCTTCTGTATCCCCCCAAACATGCTCCAGTGATGTCTGTGAGCTGCTTTGAGTGCCACCCTGCTGTGAATAAGGTTGTTCCTCATTCTCCTCCTTCTACTCCTCCTCATTCTCCAAAACTGTCCCCTGGCTGGACATTGGTGTACCTGGCCACTGTTGGTGCATGAACTCATCCTCCAAAACATGTGTGGAAGTTAGGCCTGATAATGGTTTGAATGGTCGCTGTTCCTCCTCCTCTTCCTTCTATGCTATTACCATGGTACATTGCATATGTGGTGGTGAGCAGGAAGGCAGAAGTGAAGTTGCAGCACAGACAGGCAAGCATTATCAGGGTGAAAACGCTGAAAGTGCATACAAACGGCCTACACTTCCAGCAGCAGCACTGACATATCTGTGTAATTTTTAAGGACGCTCTGCACCACCAAATTCAGCAAATGCACCAGGCAAGGGATGTGCATCAATTCAGCTAGGCCCAGAGCTGCTACAAGATTTTGCCCATTATTGCACATCACTTGACTGTGTTTGAGTTTTAGCGGCATCAACCACACATCTGTCTGTTCTGTAATCCCCATCCACAGCTCCTGCGCGATGTGGGATTTTTCCTACAAACAGATGAGTTTAATAACAGCCTGCTGTAGTTTACCCCTGACTGTGCTGAAAATGGTGATGCAGGTATTAAGCTGATCAGATCAGTAGGTGTTGGAGGAAGCAGAGTAGGAGGAAGAGCCAACATGGACTGAGATACATCAACAAAAATCCAGCAATTATCTCTGGTGGTAGGACTTGCAGCAAAACACTTTCTGCCTTAAGCCCAGCGACCACAATATTTACCCAATGGACAGTTAGAGAGATATAACATTCCTGCCCTTGCTTACTGGTCTATGTATTGGTGGTTATGTGGACTTTACACTGATGGCGTTGCGCAGTGCACACCTGATTTTGCATGTAACATATTCATGCAGAGCAGGGATGGCCAGCCTAGAAAACAGTGGCGGCTGGGAACCACGAACTGTGGGTCAGCCACCACAATAAGTTTTTTAAAAGCGTCCTTCTCCACCAGCCGGAATGGAAGTATTTCAAAGGCCAGACATTTTGAAATGTTGGAATTCAGGATCAGTGCTCATGGGTGGTTAGGGGGATAGGGGGTACTTCTTTCTCTACAGTGTTTGGGGGATGGACAGTTGAATGCTACTGTGGGGATGGTGTGTAGGTGCTCGGTGGCACTGCTGGTGTTGGTGTTGTCACATCCTCTTAGGGAGGCAGGTGGCTCTGTTGACCGTGAGTGGGAGGAAGAGGCCAAGACCGCAGCAGAAGAGAGAGCAGAAGGAGTCTCAGATCTGTCATGCTTTTTAAGATGTGTAGTCAACTGCACATCATGATTATAATTCAGATGCCTCGTCATGCAGGTGGTGCTCAGGTTCAAAAGATTTCTGTCTCACTTCAGGCTCTGATGGCACAGCATGCAAACCACTGGTCATTTGTCGCCAGCACATTCCCTGAAGAAATGCCACACAAGGGAGCAGCGTGGGCACTTTCTCATCCTCCAAACTTCGCACATCACTAAGATGGCCTCCGCTCCATGTGGGGTCTAGGACCTCATCATCTCCCATTGCATCATCGCACCTCTCCAGTCTGTCATTAAAGAGGTTGTCCACAACTTTTACATTGATGCCCTATCCTCAGAATAGGGTATCAATGTTTGATCAGCTGGGGTCCGGTACTTAGCACCCCTGCCAATCATCTATTATTGGTGCCTGCGACGACCGGCGGTCGGAAGTGCTTACTTGCAGAGCTTGGCTGTCTACTTGCAGTGGCCGGGGCTTGTTACTGCACATCTGCCTCCTATTGGATTGAATAGGAGGCAGATGTGTAATACCTCGTGGCGGCCACGACAAGTAGACAGCCAAGCTCCATCTTCCGGCCTCCGGCACCAGTAACAGCTGATCGAAAGGGGGTGCTGCTGAGTGCCAGACCTTGGCCGATCAGACATTGATGCCCTATCCTGTGTTCCTCCGAACTGGCCAAGTCACTCGGATCTCATTGATTTCATGTGGTATCTATTACCGCATCATCCCCCATTGCATCATCACACCTCTCCAGTCTGTCCGTAGCTCTGTTGCCTAACAAATCCACTTCTGTCCTCACTACTCCTCTGCTTCTCCCCTCTGCAAATCTCTTTATTGCCTCCCAATTCCACAATTTGTATCTACTTCCAGCTATTAACGCTGACCTACACAGCCGTCCATAATGTTTCTTTTACGTATATCTCTGAACAAAAACTCCTGATATCTGCCATCACTTAATCTCTGGTCCTCCCAAGACCTCTTTCTCTCCATCACAATCGTACGTTCCTCATTCAATCACCTATCTGCAAGACGTCTCCCGAGTATTCCCCATTCAGTAGAATTCTGTGGCCCAACACATCCTATTATCCCCTACATTCAGAACTTTCAAGCAGAATTTCAAAAACCCATGTCTTCAGAACAGCTTACAGCCTGCAATGACCCCGCTGCCACCTTATCAACACCAGAGCTGCTGCAGCCCCTGAACCATCTGTTTCCTTCCCCATTATCCTGTAGAGTGTGGAATGTATGGCCGCATATGGCTCAGATCTACAGTACATTATGGTTGTGCTCAGATGTCCTTAGCTTAGCTTAGTCCTTAGAACAAACAATTGATAGCACTAAGCAGTGACTTTAAGAAATTGATCGAAAAAAAAATTAAAAGAAGCTTTACTATCTTGTTAAGTCAGTGTGTGCTTCATGTTCACACTGTGGCCTTTACCAAACAATGCCCAAAGAATAAAAAATTAGCATAGATCCTATACTTTCAGAGTTTTTATACTTTTTTTTTTATAAAAATATTGTTAACTAAGTATCCAATGTTATTTACATATACTATTGCTATTTACTTATTAACTTGTTGTAGGGTCTATTTTTTTTGCTTTTTCTTGGGTTTTGTCTGTGAGATAGGCGCAGTGTGAACATGCTCCTACACTTTACTTGTATACCAGCCTATAGTCCGGCTCAGATTTTAAGCTTCTCGGATTTAAAGGGAATCTGTCACCCCCCCCGGGCGTTTTTCACTAAAAGAGACACCTTCAGCAGCACTAAGGCTGCGTTCTGTGAAGGTGGCTCTTCTGTTTCTAACTCCCATTAATGCCAAAATATAGACTTTTATAAATAGGTCCTGTGAGGTAGCGCTGTCTTTCAGATAGGGGATCACTCGCTTGCAGCCACAAAAACCAGATCCGGCCCGGGTTTTCCATAAAACAATCATAGTCCCTTCGGTTTATTCAGCATCATAAACCATCAAAGCAACAGGAAACAGCATATAGTCAGCATAGCGTCCATTACAGAGTTCAGCTCAGTTATCCTGTAGTCATAAAAGTTATGCACTATTCAATACGTAGGCTTTCTAGCCACTAAGTTATCTCACCCTGTCAGGGTTTCCTCATGCTGCTTCACCATGCTGCACACGTTCATTGCCTCCAGGGAACTAACAGGCACACGTCGCCATTACTCACAGCCACTTCACAGGAAGCCCCATCTCAGCGGGACCTTCCACACTGGACCAACCGGGTCTGTTGTGAGTTCATTTTCCCCTTCGTCACTGAGGTCTTGGAACTCCCTATTCTGGTAATGGAAGGTAATGAGCCTGATTATCAGGCACCTGAGTCTAATGATGATGACTGGCTGAGTGGAGTCACGGACTGGATATAAGGCTGCCGACGCCCTTCTGCCCTGCGGGTGATTTCTCTGGAAACTGTCATGATCTGAAGTGATCTGACAGTTTTAAATCACTGGGTGAACTTTTTTTACTTTGGAAAGTTCCAAGGTGTCTTGACTGTCCCCGGTGGTGGTTTTGATATTGCACTTTAGGATTTGTGCACTTAATCATGTATCAGGTGTTACACCATATAAAGGTGTGCTAGAGGTGTGCAATCACTGCCTGTGATATTGTGAGTTTGTGTTCACTCTGTTTTTGGAGAGCCTGGATGAAGGATGGAGCTGGTGAGGAGTCCTGCGCAGCTTAGCCAGGGGGGATGTGTTTCAGCTATGGTGTCTGGACGAAGGGCTGGCATGGCGTGGTGGAGTCGCAGTGATGGTGTCAGCGGGAAGTGTCTGCATGGGCTGGTGGAGTGGCGACTATGGAGAGTGGCACTCACCATGTGGGACTTGGCCGCTGAGCTGGACTCAAGCATGCTCGACTTCGTGTCAGCAGCTGAACTCATCCTTGGGACTCTGGTTCTAAGCAGCTGCAACTGGTGTTGGACTCTGCTCCAAGGCTGCACTAAGGTGAAGGGTCCTGTTATGGTGATGGATCCAGGTGGAGGAGAAGATGCACTCAGGTGGAGGGCTCTGTTGCTAGGAGCGCACGCAACAGAGCAAAGCTAAGTGGTGTTTTCCCCTGTATTGTCTCTTTCCTCATGTGTGTTATTAGTGCAGTGGTGGGATTAGTCTCCGCACCGACCTATTCCCTAGTGAGGGTTTAGGGTCAGGGCGAGCTAGGGCGTTGAGGTACGCGTGCGGCGCCCGGTGCGAAACCGGCATAGGGAACGTTAGGAGTGCAGGGACACTGGCTCAGGGGAGCTCAGGAGGTCTCCAATTCCCTTTCCCTATTGCAGGGCCCACCACTGTTAATGTTTCCCAGGTCCCCCTTATTATTTAAATTCGCCATACTGGAGGTGGGGTTTCCAGAATGTTTATTAACGTGTAATACCTAAATTCGCCAGGTGGAGGCAGTGTATCCATCTGCACGTATTATTATTTAAATTCGCCCCACTGGAGGCGCTGTATCCAGGGTCACGTGTGTTATGGGTTCGCCTTGCGGTAACATCTGCGTCCAGACACACGTGGCCATGGCATAAACCAGTCTGATTCCTGCTCCTCTAAAGCTAAGTTTTCTGCGTTGCCTTTTAGCATTTGTGTTTTGTATTTGTTTGCCTTGCTTTTCTGGATTCTGCCATTCCCTGCTGGGGTGAGCTGAATCTCCTTTTGCCGGTTGCTCTGTCTTCAGAATATTCCTGAGTACTGACATAGCTTTTTGAAGCCTAGCATCTTCAGGGCCTTTTTTCACTGTCAGTCTGTTGGCTCTTATTTTCATAGGGTTTTTCACGGATTGCAGACAGCAGCCTTCCTGTCCTTTCCTATCTAGTTAGCTTGGGCCCCGTCTTTGCTCAGTCTATCTTTCTGTCTGTGTTGTGTTCTTTCTTCTTGCTTCACCGTCATTATATGTGGGGGGCTGCCTTTTGCTTTGGGGTTTGCTCTGGGGCAGTTTAGATTTCCCTTTCTGTCTTTAGTCTATTTAATTCTCCGGCTGTGATTGAGGGGTCTAGGGCATCGTAGGAACCCCCCACGGCTACTGCTAGTTGTGTTGATAGGTTCAGGGGTCTGCAATCCGATAGCTGCCAACCTCTCTGGTTTTCTGGACTTAGGCTAGTTTCACACTTGCTTTTTTTTGCAGCGCGTTTTTCCCGCAAAAAAACGCATTGAAAAAACGCATACATAAGCATACAACTGCTGCGTTTTTTTCAAGCATTTTTATGAGCATGCATGAAAAAAACGCAGCGTTTTTATGCGTTTGTATGCGTTTTTAGCGCGTTTTTACCGCATTTGCGTTTTTTTCCAACATTTTTAGG